>NC_091208.1:18807419-19027419 GCF_040958095.1 Procambarus clarkii | reverse complement strand
AATAGGAAGGAGAAGGAGGAGACAGATGAAAGTGGTATGACTGTCAAGGTGGTCACGGAGACTCGCCGCAGGAAGGATGGTTCAACGTATTCATTTGAGTATGTTCTCCGCAGTTTCCAAGGGACAGAAGATGATGTGAAGAAAATGCCTGTAGGTAGTTCAGGCTCATCTAACATTGCTGTCAGTGCTGATGATGAGCTTATTAATGAAGATGTGAAAGAAGATGTTAAGGAGGATGGCTCAACGATAAAAACTATAATTGAGCGAAGGCGTGCAAAGGATGGCACTGAATACCTACGCCACCGTATAATGAGGATTCCCAAGATGCCAGAACCAGTTTTGCAGGTGGCCAACCTGGATGATGAGGTGTTGCAGGAGGAAGTGAAAGAGAAAACACTCAATGATGGTACCCACTACAAGGCCGTGACGGAGCGCCGACGCAGCAGTGTTTCTGGTCTTCAGTACACACTTCGCAGAATGTCTAAAGTTTACCAGCAGCCGACCCACCACCCGAGGTCACTAGAAGATGAGATTTTGGATGAAAATGTTACCGAAGAGGAGACTGACGATGGCACTGTGGTTAAAACAGTTATTCAGCGCTACCAGAGGCCTGATGGATCAGTGTATACAACACACAATATTCATAGGACTTTCAGCTCACCAGCTCCAGTAACGTTTGTGGGAACTGAAAATGATGAACTTGTAGACCAGTCTGTTGATGAGAAGGAAACTGAAGATGGCTGCATCATTAAAACTGTTATTGAAAGACGTAGAAGGTCTGATGGTGTGCAGTATACGGTGGAACGAACAGAAAAAACATCTAAATTTGGTCCACAAGTTCATATAACATATAGTGGAAATGAACGGCATCAGAAACCCGAGGATGTTGTTCAAGTAGGAAGCCCAGATGACAAGGTGGTGAGCTCTGAGGAAAATGAATATGAAGAGGAGGACGGTACTATCGTCAGGACTGTAGTGGAGGTTAGATGCCGGATAGACGGCACTGAGTACACTACAAAGACTGTGCTTCGGTCTACTCCCATCCTGGTTCCTGAGCGAGAAATGAGCTATGTAGTCATCAAACCTGAAGGAGGAAATGAGGATGAGGAAGTTGGTTTCTTCCCCTCACTCGATGATGAAATTGTTTACACCCGTAAGAAGGAGGAAATTGGCGATGATGGAAAACCCACCACCGTTATCATTGAGACACGGCAGAGTAAAACAACAGGAGAAAAATATAACATCACCAAGAGGGTTCATACCCAGGATGTTTTCATGACTGAGGAAGGAGAGAGGGAAATTCCTAAGGCAGTAATGAAATCCACTTTAGTTGCACACCTTGCTCCCAGTACTACTACACGTCAAGGCAAAAAGCCAGACACAACAAATGAGGAGCCAGATGATGAACCGGATGATGTTCCATATGGTTCAGTTTCAGCACTAAAGAACCGATTTGCTCCGGCCTCCAGCAAAAAGCCAGATTCAACAGACAAGCCAAGCAAACCTGATCGTCTAAATACATTAAATAAAAAGAAGTTCTTTGAAGAGGCAGCTAAAAGTGCAGGTGGAAGTGCTCCTCTCAAATACTCACCTCGAAAATCTGAGCCCAAAGATCGACCCCGGGAACCAGATAAAGATGCAAAGAGAGATTTATTGCCTGCATTCTCAGATGATAAAGCATCAATTGAAGTTAAGTTGCGTATCGAAAAGGATCAGGCAACTGTTGAGGATGTGGAGACACGCAAAGTAACATACCAGGCTGAGGAAGCTTCTCAGGAATATCCTGTCATTGCTACTGAACCAAAGGATGTGAATATTAAAGATTTAGAAACGGAAATAGCGAAACTTGAGGAGGAAGAAAAACGCCGCTACATACAGGATGATCAGCTTGAACCTGAAGATATAGAAGAGCCAAGAGGAAGACATTTCACCTGATGAAGTAGAGCCAGAGGAAGAGATATCATCACCATCAGAAGAAGAGCCTCAGGAGCCACTAAAGAAGAAGCCTGAAGTATCAAAAAAATCACCCACAGCCTTGAAGAAGACTGTAGAAAAGCCAAGGAAAAAAGCAGAAGAACCAAGGAAAAAGCATGAGTTAAGTCCAAGAAAGAAGCCTGATACTGATGAACCCTCACGAAGAGTGCCTACCACTTCCAGAAAATTGCCATCAAAGGATGACTCTCCCACTCGGCGTATCCCTGCACAGAAGGAACCCATAACACCCAAAGAATCTACAAAACGTGTTCCAAAAGCCACTACTTCCCCACAACGAGTGCCTAGCTCTCCTAACCGTGGTCGCTCCCCGAACAGATCAGGAGTTTCAACCCCAAGGGATGTAACACCAACTGGCCGTAATTGTTGTAGGACACACAGGGCAGCAAATGAAACTGAACCTGTAAGTCCAACCAGAACACAGAAAACAACACCACGATCAACTGTTCCATCAGTCAGGAAGACAACTTCTCCTGAAGGAAAGCCAAAAATTAATGGTGATGTTCGACGTACACCAGCAGAACCAAAATTGAATGGAGATATTAAGAGGAGGCCTGAGGATAGGACTCAAAGGACTAGAAAGCCAGTAGAGAAAGTCAATGAACCAGAAAGATCTAGTGTGCGACCATCAAGACTTTCACAAACTCCCAGAAAAGCTCCTACAACAAGGTCACCTGACAAGCGGGAGCCAGTAAAACCTTTGTCCTCTAGGACTCCTGACAGGAAAAGTCCTACCAAACCTTCTGAGAGAAGTCCCAAGAGTCGCTCTCCAGATTTTGAATCAAAAGAGAAACCCAAATCATCACTCTCTGTTCCTGAGCCAAGGGACCCTGTGGTCACACTCCCTGAAACCCCAATGACAGGAGGATATGAAATATCTCCCAGTTGATGATGAACTTGGCCCTGTAATTGAAGATGTGTCCTGTGAGCCAGATTTACCATATCACACTATCCACAGGCCCTCAATTGTCCGAGAACCATCTGAGTATAATGCTCGTGATTCTCAAGAGGAGGGATCTGATTCTGCATGTGAAGAACAACCTGAGCACCCTGAAGAGTTGTCCGATACTGAATTTAAAGATGCAAAACCTGTCAAGAGCAGCAGGAAGCCTAAAGAATCATCGCCTGTAAGAGAAGAGATTAGTAAGCCAAGAAAAACTAGGCCTTTGGAAAGTCGTCCAAGTGATAAATCTCTCTCTCCCAAGGATGAAGCACCAAAGAAGAAACAGCCAGACACGAGAAGAACGACGAGAGACAGACCATGGCTGACAGAGAAGCGGAACTCTTTTGAAAAGAAACCAAGTGAGCCTAAGCTGTCTGCTGTGAAGCCTGATGATGACAAAAAAATAGAGAAAAAGAAGCCATTTGAGCGAAAACCCAGTGAAGAAGCAATTGTGAAGCCAAAAGAAGAAAAACCATATGAAAAACTTCCTGATGAAGAAAGTTATTTCTCTAGTGACAGTGAAGAGAAGGAAAATGGAGTTTCTGAAGAAACAACAGAAGAGTTGATGCCATCTACCCAAGAAGTTCCAGAAGACGTCAGAAAATTACCAAAGAAAACAGAAGAAATGCCTGCAAAACTGGCTGATTACGAAAAGTCTGTTGCTTCTCGAATAATTACAGAGAAGAATGAGAAAAATATTACCACATCAGAAGTTGCAGCTAGAAGATCTGTCTTTAATGCCAGACTTTCTCAGCCTGATACCAAGAAAGACAAGCCTACACGAAAGCCATCTTACGAGATAAAAGAATCTGTATTCTCAAAGAGGTCAATGTTTGAACAGCCAAAACAAGACCCCATTCCAGCACCCATAAGGAAGCCCTTATTTAAATCATCAGTCAAGAAAGAAGAAAAGCCTAAGAAACCAGAGGACCGAAAGCCTGTCAGGGAACCAGTTATAGTGCCCAAATACTTCCACCCACTTGGCGAAGGTGATTCAGATGAACCAGTGGAAAAGACTGCTCCAGAACCAGTAGAAGATGACATCAAAATGACGTCCAGCAAGCTTGTGATGAATGCCATGGCCACAACTAGCCATACTCGTACGACAGAGGAACGTAGGGAATCGACAAAACAAGAACCATCTTTTGAGGATGAAATTATTCCTGTAGAAAAAGATACTATAAAGCCTTTGAAGAAAGACCGGTCCCCTTCACCCTATTCAAGAGAGAGTCCATCACTCTCTCACAGCAAGGAAGGATCCCCCACACCTCGTAGCAAGGAACCATCTCCTGCACCATTTTCCAAGGAGGGATCCCCAACCAGGTTCATCACAGGACGACCAATTGACAGTGGAATCAACACCAACAAAATTCGGCGCATTGAGCGTACAAGTAGCAACAAAAAGTTGATAGAAGACTTAGAGGTCTCCCGAGACAGCCTCCCTCAGTACCTCTCTTCCATTGAGACCATTTTTGATGTTACAATTCTCGAAAATATGGTAAGCTTTTTCCCAGTTACAATATGTTTTGTTAATATCTTATTTATTTTTATTAAATGTTACTTGTGTTTAATCACATGACTTAATATAAAAACATCTGATTTTTAATGGCATTGTTTACACAAGACCAATAAAAAAATTAATTTACAGTTGGAGAAAGCAGAAACATATGAAGAGCGTCGTATAATTCGAGGACAGTTGAGAATAGCTAAGCGCCCAGGAAGCCGCACCACCACGACATCCACCCCCTCATCTTGGACATCCCCATCGAAGCCGTCCACTACTACAGTCTCATCTCAACCAAGACGTCCTACGGAGCAAAGAGCAACCAAACCTAAACATACAGAGGACTCAAGTCTCGATGACACCCGGCAAAAACCTCTCTCAAAATGTAAGTTTTATAATCATTCTAATTTGTGTTATTAGTGTGTCTTATTTTTTGAGAGGCTCAGTCTGCTTATATTTAACAGCTTACTCATTTATGCTAATACTGTATGAATAAGCTTACTTAATCGTCATTGAATTACTAAGCTTATTTAACCATCATTCAGTTATTGTTTTCTTTTTCCTTTATCAGATGAAGGCTATCAATCCAAAACAACATGCAGATTTTTTTTTTTTACCAAAGGACTCTATGGATGTTAACCAAAATCTTGATTGTTTGCTATATTTTATTTCCAAAACATGAACACTGTACACATAAAATAAAATAAAAATTTCTCACGCTAACATTTTAACACACAAGTTTTGGCCCATGTTAGCACTCTCTTCGCTGTCTGTCCTGACCCACATCAACAAACTGTCCTCCATAAGCACCTCCTCCAACCTCAAGATCTCCCTTACTGTCTCCGATGATGCGGATACCACATTCTCAGGTGTCTCTACCAGTGAGGGAACCCTAGATCTCAAACGTCCTTTCAAGAGACAAAATTCATATACTGACTCAAATGGGTTTGTCTTGTCTCCTGCGAGAGATAGAGATGGCAACCCTATGGTGGGAGTAAAAGGAATCACACATAAGATCAAATTATTCCAGTGTGAGTACCTCACAGTGCGACCACCATGACGGAGCAGTAGCCGTGTAGAGTTGAGGGGGACCTCTGGTTGCAATAGGGGAGAAAGCTATGCCTGTGATATGAGTATGAATGTACGAACCTAATGCAAATAGATTAGAATCATATCTGGGTTGTGTACTTAGTTTAGATTATGCATGACTGCATGCACTAGTAAGGCGTAGTTTATGAAGGTATTCAGTGAGAGAATAATGTTTTTGGAATCATGAATTGGAGTGTTCTCTCATTTGGGTTATGACACATCCAAGTGTCACAACAATTTCAATTACTCATTACTCCTGAAAACAGTTCAATTACTCATTACTCAAGGAGGCACATTGATATATTCATCCTCACCCATTTTAGTGACTGAAAGATAGACAACTTGCATTCAATGTGTAGGACTAGATTTGATCATTAAACAGAAGAAAAAATAATATATGACATGAGACTGCATGACAAACCTAGCTAACATGTGCCTCTCTTGGTGATTGTGGATGCCGTACTGCATGGAAATAAAGGATTGTACCTGCTTGAATGCCTTTCTCCTTTTTGCTCATCTCCTCAGTCTAATTTAACACTGGTTTCAAACTAGACTAACAGTTGAGATTTTAATGTTGGTAAATACCTGAGGCAGTACACTTTTATTGATGTATTTGTTTATTTACAAGAAGGTATAATGGATTGGTGAGATTACATAATATTGGTATTTTTACATTCTAGCAAAGCCACTAACACGCATAGCATTTCGGGCAGGTCCTTAATCTAACAGATCTGGTAAGATAAATAGGTACATTATAGCAAAATGTTATATCAAGATATAACTACAAAATAAATTGACAGATGATAAAACTAATCTTCACCAGTGTAAAGTACTAATAATGGGTGAGCGAGTAGAACAAGCTACACTGAGAGCTTGAAACACAAGATAGGAAACTATGACTTCCTACTACTATTATGACTTCCTACTGCTACTACTACTACTACAACTACTATTATGACTTCCTACTACTGTACTACTTCTACTATTAACCTCTGATTTCACTTTTAATTACCTTTTGTAGGGGTGATGGTGTTACCTGCATTGTTGTGCATTTTCTCTTATTTAGTTTATTTATTTATTTATATACAAGAAGGTACATTGGGTTTGTGAGAGTACATAACATTAGTGTTCTTACATTCTTGCAAAACTACAAACACGCATAGCGTTTCAGGCAGGTCCTTAATCTAACATTTCCTTAATCTTTACTATTTCTTCTGCATGGTAATAAAACGCAAGCCTTCTTGCTGCATCTGTGACAATACTAACTTATTATTTATTAGTTTTACATATTCTGTTTATTAACAGTTTCATAACATTATGGATAATTAATATCAAATTAACTTAAAATAATCAAAAGATATATAGTATCTGTACTTTAAAACTCCTGATACAGTAAAATGTCTGAAATTTTAAGCATTACTTATAAATGTAAAGTTACATCAAGTACAAGGCTTTAATCTTGTTTTTGACCTTACCAGCCTCACTACATCCGGAGGATGACTATCCTGTCCCTGCACCTTCAGAAAATGAGAAACCTAGATCAACCAGGAAATATCCCGAGGATGAACCAGAGAAGCATAAGCAGCCTGAAGAACCCAGGGAGTCAGAGAGGCCTAGATACTCCAGGAAATATCCTAAAGATGAACCAGAGAAGTATAAGCAGCCTGAAGAACCCAGGGAGTCAGAGAGACCTAGATCAACCAGGAAATATCCTGAAGATGAACCAGAGAAGTATAAGCAGCCTGAAGAACCCAGGGAGTCAGAGAGACCTAGATACTCCAGGAAATATCCTGAAGATGAACCAGAGAAGTATAAGCAGCCTGATGAACCCAGGGAGTCAGAGAGACCTAGATACACCAGGAAATATCCTGAAGATGAACCAGAGAAGTATAAGCAGCCTGAAGAACCCAAGGAGTCAGAGAGACCTAGATACACCAGGAAATATCCTGAAGATGAACCAGAGAAGTATAAGCAGCCTGAAGAACCCAGGGAGTCAGAGAGACCTAGATCAACCAGGAAATATCATGAAGATGAACCAGAGAAGTATAAGCAGCCTGATGAACCCAGGGAGTCAGAGAGACCTAGATACACCAGGAAATATCCTGAAGATGAACCAGAGAAGTATAAGCAGCCTGAAGAACCCAAGGAGTCAGAGAGACCTAGATACACCAGGAAATATCCTGAAGATGAACCAGAGAAGTATAAGCAGCCTGAAGAACCCAAGGAGCCAGAGAGACCTAGATACACTAGGAAATATCCTGAAGATGAACCAGAGAAGTATAAGCAGCCTGAAGAACCCAAGGAATCAGAGAGACCTAGATCAACCAGGAAATATCCTGAAGATGAACCAGAGAAGTATAAGCAGCCTGAAGAACCCAGGGAGTCAGAGAGACAGGTGAAGCCTGAGGAACCCAGGAAATTTGGCCGATATTCCAAACCTGAAGAGCCAAAGAAATATGTGTCTTCTTCTAGGATTCCAGAATCCAGCAAACCTGAAAAGAGACAAACTCAGCCAACAAAAACGGGTAAGATGTTCATTTTTATCTGTCATTTTACACTCTATTAGAAAAGTCTGCTGAGACTTTGATTTTGAGCTATCACTTAGTGTCACACTTTCAGTAATTTTCATTGCCTCTTGTACTTTATGATGTTGCATAAGAAATATGTAGTACTATATCATATGTAGAAAGTACAAACTAAAGTACACAACACGTGTTATGACTTATCATCTCTTTCTTACTCAGCACCATCGGACGAGCCGTACTCAGAGCCTCTGAGGTATCAGAAAGGGCAAAGCCGCACTCCGTCTAAACCCGCAGCAGAACAGACAGATGTGGACAAGATTATCAGTGCTTATGGTGTGGGACCCACAGATGAGAATGGCTTGCCACTGTTTGGCCTTAGAGCTCTGAAGAGACGATCACCGCCCACTACATGTAATAACTCGGAGACTCTCTGTATGCACATGAACAATATATACAGTATATCACAGATAAGGTTTAAATTATAACGTAATAATAATATTTCTTTATACCAAACCAATATACGTTGGTTATATTGCATTGTATACTGTACATACATGATTTATCATTTTTGTTTTATACAAAGCCATAAATTATGTGCAGCATTTCAAGTCTTACAACTAACAAGTGTGGATGTCCTCATTTAATACACAGTACACACTAGAAATCACAATTGCGTGATGCATCGAATGAACAAATCCACAAGGGCTGTGACGAGGATTCGAACCTGTGCCTCTAAAACCCTGGTTTGTGCCTCAGAGAGGCTGCAGAATCCAGTAAGTTCAGTAGAACTTCGGTTTCAATTTCTTTTGACCATGTCGTAGCTCAGTCGATTAAGGCAGCATCTGGGATGCTCTTGGACGCAGGTTTGAATCCTCGTCACGGCCCTTGTGTATTTGTTTATTTAATACACAGTACTGTATGTACAGTTTGATCATTCAATAAAGTCAACTTATTAATTCATTATGTCAAGAAACAGGCAGCCAGTGTATATATACCTGTTAGGCTTACATCGAGGGATCTTTGAAGTGCCCTATGCCCCCCAAGATCTAAATCCAGCCTTGAGGTCAGCACTGTAGTTGGCCTGGGGCGAGTGGGCGGAGCCCTCAGTAAGCCTAAATACTGTACAGGCTTCCTGTCTGAATGTGAATAATAATTAAATATTTAAAAATAATATTTCAAATAACTACAGTAATATTAAATAATATGAAATTAAATATAATTGATGAATACAGTGAAGTATATATCATGAATGGGTAACATTTTTGTAATCAGATCTCTACTAATAAGTGGTTATAGTTGAATCTTTCTATAAAACTGCAGAATAAATATCCTGTCTCCTGATAATGGGAATTATTTTATTAGAATGTTTTCCATTTTGATTAAACATAAATTTGTTTAGAAGCTAAACTCAATTTACAGTTGCAAAGCCACATTCCTTCTCCTGTCTGAATGTTTGTATAATTCAGACAAGAACATCTCTGGTTCATAAGAACGTAAAGAATACATGAAACTGCACAAGGCCTGTTGGCCCATACAAGGCCGCCCTCCTATTTACAGGGGCAGCCTGCCCATAGGAGTTGCGGAGCTGCATTTTTCCCAGATTTTCAATGCCATGTGTATGACTCTTTATCAACCTCACACTAGAATAATAAGCAATTAACAAATGTGTCATAAGAATGGGTCTTTATATTTTATTATCAGTATATATTTATAATGGAATTCTGAAAATTTTGATTAAAGCAAGACAGACATAGAGGTTTCATGCTGTACAATATTGTGGTGCATTCCTCCCCCCCCCCCTCATTCTATCTTGCCACGAACTGCCACTGCCTATTTATATTACATATAAATTTAACTTACTTACATATGTGTCTAACCTATGCTTGAAATACTCCACAGTGATTCCACATCTATTACATTACCCAGTAATTTGTTCCATAATTCAACAACCCAGTTTCCAAACCCATATTTATCCGGGTCTTTTCTGAATCTAAATTTATTTAGTTTGTATCCAGCTGAATCTAAATATCTATTACAGGTGTGAGTACTCCCAGGGAGGAGCAGGCAGAACCTCGTGATGAGGAGCCAAAAACTGTGGAGGAGCCAGAGCCATACTCAGAGCCAGAAGAGCCCAAGAAGGAAGAATATGTGCCTAAAGACTCTTCTGGTAGACCTCTATTTGGCCTTCGAGCTCTCAGAAAGCCCTCACCTACAACCACCTCTGTAACGACTACAGAAGCGACATCAGAGAGAGCCACTTCAGGTAAGTTTTTTTTTAAGTTTTTTTTTTTAAACATTTCTGGTTTTTATTTGGTAGTATTGTACATAAAAAGCTTTTAACTCGTAACACTTTCGTTGCCCCGACGGGCGACCAACAGTGCACCTCAAGGTAGCCCGAGCGATGCGCGCTAACTCACCACAACCCACAAATGTATATACAGTACTCTTTTTAGTTTTCTGACATCAATTTTTGTTCTACGTCATTAAATTTGGTATTAAATTGATTGTAATAGAATTCTCTAAAAAATTTTCTGCCCGAAAAGCTATGCATGTTAGTGCCTTTACAAGAATATATAAACATCAATGCTATGTACTCTCATAAACCCATTTTACCTTCTTGTGTATATATAAATAAATAAATAAAAATAAATAAATAAATGTGCATATAAGAACATATAAGTCTCACATTCCTATACTTTAGACCCGCTGCGCACCGCAAGATAGCCGGAGAGCTCACCACCGCACAAAAAATGTTTATACTCTTTTCAGCTTTCTGACTCAATTTCTGTGCTACGTTGTTCAATTTGGTATCAAATTGTTTGCAATAGAATGCTATAAAGGGATATTTGTATATAAGAACATATAAGTCTCGCTTTTCTATACTTTCGACGAAAATTCAATAACTTTCCCTCATACGTGTTTCTTTCAAGGCTTTTTTCATGGATTGGCTCTGTTCTTGATCAGTATCCATCTGGAAATCAATTTGCAATGTTTATAAAGCCGTTAACAACAAATACCTGAGATAAAATAACCAGAATGGGGAAAAATTTTTACTCGAGGGGAGGCCACGACTGTCACAAGCATGGTCACGAGCATGGTACGAGCGAAGTCATGAAAACAGTGAGCCTCCAGCATGGGTGGCCGCCCACACGGTGGGGTCAGGATGCCACGTGGGATATGCAGAGACAGGGCAGAAGTTGGCACACATTTTAAAACAAGTCCCATAATATTCGGACAATAAATGGAACTTCTACAAATGTTTAAATTATTTACGCCTATTGGGTCAGCCCACATACTCCATATTTTGGTTCCGTGACGGAATATGCGGCATCAGGCAACGAAAGTGTTATGTCATAATCTATTTTACACTGAATTCAAGTCAGCATGTCTGACTCAAGTAGTATGGGATTTGTATTAATCAAATTACAATAGGTATTTATCAAAATTTCATTTAATATGCACATGAATTAGTCTTCTGGCATGGTAGTCTACATCTTCGCCTCACATCGTGGGGATTCAGGTTTAATCCATTTTGTAGGAGAGCAATGGTTGATAACATTTCCTTTCACCTGATTCTACTGTTCCCTAAGCAGTAAAATAGGAGTAAGGCAATTGTTGTGGGTTGCATTCCTGTCCATAACAGTAAAAATGATAATTACAAATACTGTATGAACAGTTGTAGAACTCAAAATATGGGCTTAATGAGTAGCTCTATAATCACAATAAGATGTAATTAAATGCAATATGTAGCTTTAAGCTTAACAAACCACAATATCCTGTAGGACAGAGAACAGAAGATGCTTTTTTACCCATAGGGCTATAAGTCCATGGAATCGCCTACCCGCCAAAGCCATAAATGCCAACACACTACAGTACGAGGTACTTCAGTTCAAAATTCAGTTGGAAATAAATACTCAGGAAAAATGGGGAGACCTTTTGCTGGCCTCCAGCTGGCTTCTTGTCCCCCATCCATTCATTTACCAAACATATGAAAAATATTTGAATAGATTATGTGCGAACAGCACATATGTATGTGTATACACACAGAAATCATCATTTGATACATCAAATGGATGCTCTCGGACGCAGGTTCGAATCCTCATCATGGCCCTTGTGGATTTGTTCATTGTATGTGTATATATATATCAAATGATAAACCGGAATAGTAAGAAGGCCTCACTTTAAATACTGTACAGTATTTAAAGTGAGGCCTTTGTACTATTCAGGTTTATCATATGATATTTCATGTTCTGTGACTTAAACCAGGACTAGATGAAATAGTTGACCACATAACTCGGACATGGGGTTGAATGAGTTCATAAAGACTATCCCATGCTTTTGTAGGGTGGTGGTACAGTGGTACAGCACTCGGCTTTGCATCACGTGGGCGGAGGTTCTAGTCCCAGCAAGGGCATTTGGAACTTTCAAGTATTTATGTGTGTGTGTGTTATCGTTGTGTGTGTTATGTGTGTTATCGTGTTATTGTTGTATATTATCTTTTTTTTTGTATTGAATAGTTCTTCAAAAACGAGAGATTGCATCATCAGTGGTGGAGAGCAGTCGTCTGGTGTCCAGTGTGGTGTCTCAGCGTGCCACTCATGCAAGTAGGTTGTTTAGCTGTTTGTGTGATATCTCTTATGGACCATTTCCATGGCTCACTTATATAAACCTCTTTAGTAGTGTATTTAACTTTACTAACTGGGATTTAAGATTGTCTCACCCTTTACATTATGTTGAGGGTCTTCTATTATTACTCTAGTTGGATTATTTAATACAAACAATTTAATAAAAAAAATCTTTTTTTAAGCTTTTTAACCATTTATTACAAATCTAGCTTATTATAATTTATTTTACATGAATAATTTACTACCAAGTTTACTAGATGCTACTAGAGAACTTTTAACCAAAAAAAAAAAGCAATATCCATGATCCAACCTTTAAGCTTTTCTAAATTTACAAAACAATATATTAGGCAAATATAAATGGGTTAGACACATAGTGTGCAACACATAATACTTGCTGACTACCACAAACTCCAGCTGATGTGGTCAGCACAGAGTCCCCCCTAGACTCTGAGAGTCCGGAACCGGAGGACCTTGAGAGTGATAGCGAGGACGAGACTGAATCACTCGAACACTACTCCGATGAAGGTAACACTCACTACTTCGACGACAGTTAATTCCCCCACTTCAGGTAAAAGGGAAGCTGGAATTACAATAGAATTTAAGTTTAATAACAAGGTGAAATCTAATTTTATATGAAACCCGGTTCTTCAGTATCGTTACATTAGTGTGCTTATAAAGTGATCGCAGATGAATCAAATGCAATATCAAATATGAAAAATGATTATATTTCAGTAACATGTTTCTAACTCTTAATTACACTTCTCACAGAGGAAACCTCTCCTGGTTTGGTAAGAAACCTAAGAGATTCCTTAAAAAAGAAGAATCTGACAGAGGAGCCTCGGCCAACAACAAAATCCACACCACGCCTCAGAGACACCCCTAGTGGCCAGTCACCAGACCAGTCCGGCTCGGGCCCTGAAGATGAAGTTATTTCCCGAAGGTCACAGCCACTGAAAGAAATTCTGAAATTACATGAATCTAAAGGTTAGTACCCAAGTCCAAACATCTATGTACTTTTACTAAATAAAATATTATTATTATTATTATTATTGTTATTATTATTTGATTGGAAAAATGCAGCATTTCCTGTTCAGAGCCATAATGTTATTTGTGGGAGGAAAATGCTAAGGAATTAAGAAGGATCTATGTGGCAATAAATAACCCTACACACACACACACACATACACACACACACACACACACACACACACACACACACACACACACACACACACACACACACACACACACATACACACACACACACACACACACACAGACACACACACATGAAATACTGTAAGACGGAAGCGATAACGTTCATGATTTGATTAGGATCCAAGACAGAACGAAACGTTGTCACTTGGATTATTTCTTTCAGCCACGTTATTATGACTGCATATGGCAATACATGCCAAAAGTGTTGTACATTAAAGGAGTCGTCAATGATGTACATAACAGGAGCCTCAAAAGATAATAATATATACTGTACTGTACTCAACTAGAAATTCCAAATTTCATACTGTTATACTAGTACGGTATTATGCACATATACTTATACAGTAAAAATATACATATACAGTACTGTACATATAGTTTTAAACTTTAATTTAATTACTCCAGCAACTTCAGGGGTAAGTAGCTGCAATTCAACATCTATAGTTAACACTTAGATTCAAATCCTTTGTATAAATTGTTGGTGAAAATGCACAGAACTGTACCTGTGATCCCACAGATCACTGGAACAGAAATGATATCACTTTAGCCTGTTAACTGCAAAACCTATTTTTCTGTGGGGAGTCCCGGTCGGCTCCCTGAAATGTCAGGGAGCCTCTGAGGCTCACCCAGAAACTGGCGTTTCGTTACATTCACCGTGATACATTCACCATGATACATTCACCGTGATACATTCACCATGATACATTCACTGTGATATGTTCACCGTGATACATTCAACGCGTTACATTCATACAGAGTAATGCTGGTTTGATGAAAATGGTTAGGTAGAGATCATAGGTTTTGACAGAATGGTTTAGAGGCTTTACTGTCTTAATATTTTTATAGATGGGAGATTACTGATAGAACAGATATTGTCATTCATATTAAATTCAAATTCAAGTATCAACTTCAAATTACATTGTACAAAGGACTCAGTCTACTGAAATTGTGGTTAACATCAGAATTTTTCCGATACCATTGTTACACACACATGCCCTTATAGTGACCATGCTTTTGATGCCCTGTAGCACAGTGGGCTACGTCCTCGTCTCATACCCAAGGACCCGGGTTCAATTCCTGGGCAGGATGGAAACCGTTGTACATATTTCCTTTAACCTGATGTGTATGTTCACTTAGGAGTAAATATACACCTGGGAGCTAGATAACTATTGTGGGTTGCATCCTGGGAAGCCTTGATGAGCTTAGATATAGGCTTCCTGTCCCTGACAACAGGAATTAAAAATAATCACTTTAGTATGGTGAGAGTTGCAGCACTGACAGCTTATTTATTTATATACAAGAAGGTACATTGGGTTTATGAGAGTACATATATAGCATTGATGTTTTTACATTCTTTCAAGACCACTAACATGCATAGTGTTTCGAGCAGGTCCTTAATCTAACACATAATGTTCTTCAACAGTGCAAGAACCAGCAGTTGTGGAGGAGTCCCCACGCCTCAAGCCAAAGCAGAGGCTTCGGGAGAACTTTGAGACAACATCTGAAACAGAAGAGAGTCGTGTTCACAAAACATGGGACCTGGAGACTGATCTCAGCACTCGGTCACTTGACATGAAGAACATCATTGCCCGTCACGAGACTATAACATCAGAGGAGACACCCAAAGCCAAGAAATTAACTGGAATCTTAAAAAAGACATCGAGCTCAAATATTCTCGGCACAGATACTCGTTCCATCGTCACTTCTGAAATAACCATAGACAGTGAGTTTTTATTACCTTAAATGAAACGTTGAATTGTTAAGGACAACAAAAGAAGCACAGTACAGTAATAAATCATAATAACGTTATGAATCTATGAATAAATTTTGAGGCTGTATAAGAGAAGTGAACGTGTGAGCGTTAACCAGTACTGGGTGTACTTGAGGTGATGACAGGCGTTGGTTTGATGCTATCACACAGCTTCGATGTTTATTAATAACAAAAAACTTGCTATTAGATGCAAAAAAACTTGTTTCTTTTTTATTTTCTAGGAGCAGTTATTTTAGGTTATGCATATTAATGCAATTTTCAGTTTACTATAAAACATTAAGAAGTTGATTACATTAATTTTGTTTAAATTTATTGGTACACGATTTTCAAAGACATATTGTTATATACTGTATTTTATTTTTAAAGCAATAAATATGCAAAATAATCAAATTAATATACCTGTGTGTTAACCTAATTTACATTATATTTTATAGTTAATTAAATTTACCAGTAGCTTTCATTTCATATTGATATCATGTATAAGCAGGAACCTATATAAAACACTATTATTAATTTAAGTTAAAAAAGCAACATACATATAAATAAAATTAATTCTCCTGTTTACTTTAAAACAATTATTTTTACAGATGAAACTAAAGAGGATTTGAAAGTTAAAGACCAGCTCAGTTCTCCCGATGATATCCTGGATACATTGACGGAGGACCAGATCACACGGCTGTCTGAGGAATTTGATCTCCGAGCGCAAGAGGACGGAGTCATCAAAACAGAAGAGTCAGTGGAGGAGCTGAGTGGTGGGTACCGGGTAGCCTCCAGGACGGAGGCAGATCATCCCGATGGTTTCAAATTTGTTAGAAAGACATCGTACACTGAGATCAAGCTGCAGCAACCGAGCAAGGAGGAGGGTGAGTGACTGCCACGCACTAACGTTCTGGCTCTGATTCTGTGTTATGCATCATTCGGATGATAATGTTTATAGGGATCATATGTGAAAGTTTGAGTTTCTCTGCAATACGTGACTTACTGAAAAAGCTTAAATATTGATGCATATCACAGAATCTGGGTATGTTGATAACTGGTTACAAATGCATGATCAATAGTTCAACGTACTTTGTAGATAGCCCATTAGTTAAAAAGTACCATGCCTCATGGTCTTATTATATTATAAAAAAAGAACTTTGGTTTCAGTGTCATGGTGAGTATTAAGTAAAGCAATATTTGTCATGTAATCTATTTAGAATTTGTTAAATCCCAGGTACCCTTCCTGATGATCTCAGCTATCATAAACACCCTGACACTGACATAAAGCAAACAACTGAATATGACAGTACGGACACACATAGACGTATTTCACAAGTAATATCAAAAACTTCCAAGGAAAGTACAGTAAGAAAAACATCATCAACTATATCGAGCTTGAAGATTGGCGAGTTATCGAAACCACATCAACCGAAAAAAGATATTGAATCTGGAAAGAAAAAGGTTCCCCAAAAACTTGAAGATGATGAAAAGGATGAAAGAAAAAAGATCTCAAGTAAGCCAGGTTATAAACAGGAAACAAGGAGAACAAGTCCAAGCAGGCCAGGTGATGAACCAGAAACACAAAAGAAAAGCCCAAGCAGGCCAAGTGATCAACCAGAAACACGAAAGAAAAGCCCAAGCAGGCCAAGTGATCAACCAGAAACACGAAAGAAAAGCCCAAGCAGGCCAGGTGATGAACCAGAAACACGGAAGAGAAGTCCAAGCAGGCCAGGTGATGAACCAGAAACACGGAAGAAAAGTCCAAGCAGGCCAGGTGATGAACCAGAAACACAGAAGAGAAGTCCAGGCAAGCCAGGTGATGATAAACCAAAGACCATAAAGAGGACACCAGGCAGGCCAGGTGATGAACAACCAGAGCTCATAAAGAGAAGACCAGGCAGGCCAGGTGAAGATGAACCAGAGACCACAAAGAGGAGACCAGGCAGGTCAGGTGAAGATGAACCAGAGACCACAAAGAGGAGGCCAGGCAGGCCAGGTGATGATGAACCAGAGACCACAAAGAGGAGACCAGGCAGGCCAGGTGATGTTGAACCAGAGACCATAAAGAGGAGACCAGGCAGGCCAAGCAAAGATGAACCAGAGACCATAAAGAAGAGACCAGGCCGGCCAGGTGATGGTGAACCAGAGACCACAAAGAGGAGACCAGGCAGGCCAGGTGATGATGAACCAGAGACCACAAAGAGGAGACCAGGCAAACCAGGTGAAGATGAACCAGAGACCATAAAGAGGAGACCAGGCAGGTCAGGTGATGATGAACCAGAGACCATAAAGAGGAGACCAGGCAGGCCAGGTGATGATGAACCAGAGACTACAAAGAGGAGACCAGGCAGGCCAGGTGAAGAGGAACCAGAGACCACAAAGAGGAGACCAGGCAGGCCAGGTGAAGAGGAACCAGAGACCACAAAGAGGAGGCCAGGCAGGCCAGGTGATGAGGAACCAGATGAGATACAGAGGAGACCAGGCAGGCCAGGTGATGAGGAACCAGATGAGATAAAGAGGAGACCAGATAGGCCAGGTGGAGATGAACCAGAGACCATAAAGAGGAGACCAGGCAGGCCAGGTGATGATGAACCAGAGACCATAAAGAGGAGACCAGATAGGCCAGGTGAAGATGAACCAGAGACCACAAAGAGGAGACCAGGCAAGCCAGGTGAAGATGAACCAGAGACCACAAAGAGGAGACCAGGCAGGCCAGATGAAGATGAACCAGAGACCATAAAGAGGAGACCAGGCAGGCCAGGTGATGTTGAACCAGAGACCACAAAGAGGAGACCAGGCAGGCCAGATGAAGATGAACCAGAGACCATAAAGAGGAGACCAGGCAGGCCAGGTGAAGAGGAACCAGAGACCATAAAGAGGAGACCAGGCAGGCCAGGTGATGATGAACCAGAGACCACAAAGAGGAGACCAGGCAGGCCAGGTGATGATGAACCAGAGACCACAAAGAGGAGACCAGGCAGGCCAGGTGAAGAGGAACCAGAGACCACAAAGAGGAGGCCAGGCAGGCCAGGTGAAGAGGAACCAGAGACCACAAAGAGGAGGCCAGGCAGGCCAGGTGAAGAGGAACCAGAGACCACAAAGAGGAGACCAGGCAGACCAGGTGATGATGAACCAGAGACTACAAAGAGGAGACCAGGCAGGCCAGGTGATGATGAACCAGAGACCACAAAGAGGAGACCAGGCAGGCCAGGTGAAGAGGAACCAGAGACCATAAAGATGAGGCCAGGCAGACCAGGTGAAGAGGAACCAGAGACCACAAAGAGGAGACCAGGCAGGCCTGGCGAAGAGGAACCAGAGACCACAAAGAGGAGACCAGGCAGACCAGGTGATGATGAACCAGAGACTACAAAGAGGAGACCAGGCAGGCCAGGGGATGATGAACCAGAGACCACAAAGAGGAGACCAGGCAGGCCAGGTGAAGATGAACCAGAAACCATAAAGAGGAGACCAGGCAGGCCAGGTGATGATGAACCAGAGACTACAAAGAGGAGACCAGGCAGGCCAGGTGAAGAGGAACCAGAGACCATAAAGAGGAGACCAGGCAGGCCAGGTGATGATGAACCAGAGACCACAAAGAGGAGACCAGGCAGGCCAGGTGATGATGAACCAGAGACCACAAAGAGGAGACCAGGCAGGCCAGGTGATGATGAACCAGAGACCACAAAGAGGAGACCAGGCAGGCCTGGTGAAGAGGAACCAGAGACCATGAAGAGGAGACCAGGCAGGCCAGGTGAAGATGAACCAGAGACCACAAAGAGGAGACCAGGCAGGCTGGGTGAAGAGGAACCAGAGACCACAAAGAGGAGACCAGGCAGGCCAGGTGAAGAGGAACCAGAGACCATAAAGAGGAGACCAGGCAGGCCAGGTGAAGATGAACCAGAGACCACAAAGAGGAGACCAGGCAGGCCAGGTGAAGAGGAACCAGAGACCACAAAGAGGAGACCAGGCAGACCAGGTGATGATGAACCAGAGACTACAAAGAGGAGACCAGGCAGGCCAGGTGATGATGAACCAGAGACCACAAAGAGGAGACCAGGCAGGCCAGGTGATGATGAACCAGAGACCATAAAGAGGAGACCAGGCAGGCCAGGTGATGATGAACCAGAGACCACAAAGAGGAGACCAGGCAGGCCAGGTGATGATGAACCAGAGACCACAAAGAGGAGACCAGGCAGGCCAGGTGATGATGAACCAGAGACCACAAAGAGGAGACCAGGCAGGCCAGGTGATGATGAACCAGAGACCACAAAGAGGAGACCAGGCAGGCCAGGTGATGATGAACCAGAGACCACAAAGAGGAGACCAGGCAGGCCAGGTGATGTAGAGCCAGAAATTTCATTGGAAAAGGCTGTTGTTGGAAATGAGAAAATTAGCATCAGGAAAGTATCTAGTGAATCGTATAAAAGCAGCACAGTAAGCCATATGTCTGTTAGTTCAATAACATTAAAAACGAAGGAGAGTCTAATACAGGAGGAAGAAAGGAGAAAAATTAGTCCAGTTCGACCAGGTGATGAACCAGAGACACGTAAGAGGAGCCCAAGCAGGCCAGGTGATGAACCAGAGACACGGAAGAGGAGCCCAAGCAGGCAAGGTGATGAACCAGAGACACGGAAGAGGAGCCCAAGCAGGCCAGGTGATGAACCAGAGACACGGAAGAGAAGTCCAAGCAGGCCAGGTGATGAACCAGAGACACGGAAGAGAAGTCCAAGCAGGCCAGGTGATGAACCAGAGACACGGAAGAGAAGTCCAAGCAGGCCAGGTGATGAACCAGAGACACGGAAGAGGAGCCCAAGCAGGCCAGGTGATGAACCAGAAACACGGAAGAGGAGCCCAAGCAGGCCAGGTGATGAACCAGAAACATGGAAGAGGAGCCCAGTTCGGCCAGGTGATGAACCAGAGACACGGAAGAGGAGCCCAGTTCGGCCAGGTGATGAACCAGAGACACGGAAGAGGAGCCCAAGCAGGCCAGGTGATGAACCAGAAACACGGAAGAGGAGCCCAAGCAGGCCAGGTGATGAACCAGAAACATGGAAGAGGAGCCCAGTTCGGCCAGGTGATGAACCAGAGACACGGAAGAGGAGCCCAGTTCGGCCAGGTGATGAACCAGAGACACGGAAGAGGAGCCCAAGCAGGCCAGGTGATGAACCAGAAACACGGAAGAGGAGCCCAAGCAGGCCAGGTGATGAACCAGAAACATGGAAGAGGAGCCCAGTTCGGCCAGGTGATGAACCAGAGACACGGAAGAGGAGCCCAGTTCGGCCAGGTGATGAATCTGAGACTACAAAGAGGAGACCAGTCAGGCCAAATGATAAGGAACCGGAGACGACAAAGAGGCCTGGTAGGCCAGGTGATGAGGTACCAGAGGCCGTAAAGAGACCAGGCAGGCCAGGTGAAAAGGAACCAGAAACCACTAAGAGGAGACCAGGCAGGCCAGGTGAAGAAGAGCCAGAAACTACAAAGAGGAGACCAGGGGGAAAGGAACCAGAGACCACAAAGAGGAGACCAGGCAGGCCAGGTGATGATGAACCAGACACCACTAAGAGGAGACCAGGCAAGCCTGGTGATGAAGAACCAGACACCACTAAGAGGAGACCAGTCAAGCCTGGTGATGAAGAACCAGAGACCACAAAGAGGAGACCAGTCAAGCCTGGTGATAATGAACCAGAGACCACAAAGAGGAGACCAGGCAAGCCTGGTGATGAAGAACCAGAGACCACAAAGAGGAGACCAAGTAGACGAAGTGGTCAAACAGATGTAGTTAATATTAATAAAATATCAACAGAATCTTATGAAACCAGTGTTGTCAGTCGTTCAATTATAAGCAAAACAACTGCTACTGAAGTTTCGAGTCAGTTCGTCGAAACCACCGAAGAATTAGAAACATTTAAAGATAAACCATTTAAACCAGAAATGACAGTTAAAAAACCTGGAATTAAACCAGTAAATGAAAAACCTGATATAGCAAAGAGGAGACCAGGCAGGCCAGGTGATGAAGAACCAGAGACCACTAAGAGGAGACCAGGCAGGCCAGGTGATGAAGAACCAGATGCTACTAAGAGGAGACCAGGCAGGCCAGATGATAAAGAACCAGATAGCACAAAGAGGAGACCAGGCAGGCCAGGTGATGAAGAACCAGATGCTACTAAGAGGAGACCTGGCAGGCCAGATGATGAAGAACCAGATAGCACTAAGAGGAGACCAGGCCGGCCAAGTGATGAGGAACCAGAGACCATAAAGAGGAGACCAGGCAGGCCAGGTGATGAGGAACCAGAGACCACTAAGAAGAGACCAGGCAGGCCAGGTGATGAGGAACCAGAGGCCACTAAGAGGAGACCAGGCAGGCCAAGTGACGAGGAACCAGATGCTACTAAGAGGAGACCAGGCAGGCCAGATGATGAAGAACCAGATGCTACTAAGAGGAGACCAGGCAGGCCAGATGATGAAGAACCAGATAGCACAAAGAGGAGACCAGGCAGGCCAGGTGATGAAGAACCAAAGACCACTAAGAGGAGACCAGGCAAGCCAGGTGATGAGGAACCAGATAGCACAAAGAGGAGACCAAGCAGGCCAGGTGATGAAGAACCAGAGAAGATAAAGAGGAAACCAGGGAGGCCAGGTGATGAAGAACCAGAGACCATAAAGAGGAGACCAGGCAGGCCAGGTGATGAGGAACCAGAGACCATAAAGAGGAGACCAGGCAGACCAGGTGATGAAGAACCAGAGACCACTAAGAAGAGACCAGGCAGGCCAGGTGATGAAGAACCAGACACCACTAACAGGAGACCAGGCAGGCCAGGTGATGAAGAACCAGATAGCACGAAGAGGAGACCAGGCAGGCCAGGTGATGAGGAACCAGAGACCACAAAGAGGAGACCAGGCAAGCCAGGTGATGAGGAACCAGACACCACTAAGAGGAGACCAGGCAGGCCAGATGATGAAGAACCAGATAGCACAAAGAGGAGACCAGGCAGGCCAGGTGATGAAGGAACCAGAGACCACTAAGAGGAGACCAGGCATGCCAGGTGATGAAGAACCAGATGCTACTAAGAGGAGACCAGGCAGGCCAGGTGATAAGCAACCAGAGACCACGAAGAGGAGACCAGGCAGGCCAGGTGATGAGGAACCAGAGACCACTAAGAGGAGACCAGGCAGGCCAGGTGATGAGGAACCAGATGAGATCAAGAGGAGACCAGGCAGGCCAGGTGATGAAGAACCAGATGCTACTAAGAGGAGACCAGGCAGGCCAGGTGATGAGGAACCAGACACCACTAAGAGGAGACCAGGTAGGCCAGGTGATGAAGAACCAGATAGCACAAAGAGGAGACCAGGCAGGCCAGGTGATGAAGAACCAGATGCTACTATGAGGAGACCAGGCAGGCCAGATGATGAAGAACCAGATGCTACTAAGAGGAGACCAGGCAGGCCAGATGATGAAGAACCAGTTAGCACTAAGAGGAGACCAGGCAGGCCAGGTGATGAAGAACCAGATGCTACTAAGAGGAGACCAGGCAGGCCAGATGATGAAGAACCAGATAGCACAAAGAGGAGACCAGGCAGGCCAGGTGATGAGGAACCAGACACCACTAAGAGGAGACCAGGCAGGCCAGATGATGAAGAACCAGATAGCACAAAGAGGAGACCAGGCAGGCCAGGTGATGAAGAACCAGATGCTACTAAGAGGAGACCAGGCAGGCCAGATGATGAAGAACCAGTTAGCACTAAGAGGAGACCAGGCAGGCCAGGTGATAATGAACCAGAGACCACAAAGAGGAGACCAGGCAGGCCAGGTGATGAAGAACCAGAGACCACGAAGAGGAGACCAGGCAGGCCAGGTGATGAAGAACCAGAGACCACAAAGAGGAGACCAGGCAGGCCAGGTGATGAAGAACCAGAGACCACAAAGAGGAGACCAGGCAGGCCAGGTGATGAAGAACCAGAGACCACAAAGAGGAGACCAGGCAGGCCAGGTGATGAAGAACCAGAGACCACGAAGAGGAGACCAAGTAGACGAAGTGGTCAAACAGATGTAGTTAATATTAATAAAATATCAACAGAATCTTATGAAACCAGTGTTGTCAGTCGTTCAATTATAAGCAAAACAACTGCTACTGAAGTTTCGAGTCAGTTCATCGAAACCACCGAAGAATTAGAAACATTTAAAGATAAACCATTTAAACCAGAAATGACAGTTAAAAAACCTGGAATTAAACCAGTAAATGAAGAACCTGATATAGCAAAGAGGAGACCAGGCAGGCCAGGTGATGAAGAACCAGAGACCACAAAGAGGAGATCAGGCAGGCCAGGTGATGAAGAACCAGAGACCACTAAGAGGAGACCAAGCAGGCCAGGTGATGAAGAACCAGATGCTACTAAGAGGAGACCAGGCAGGCCAGGTGATGATGAACCAGAGACCATAAAGAGGAGACCAGGCAGGCCAGGTGATGAAGAACCAGAGACCATAAAGAGGAGACCAGGCAGGCCAGGTGATGAAGAACCAGAGACCACAAAGAGGAGACCAGGCAGGCCAGGTGATGAAGAACCAGAGACCACTAAGAGGAGATCAAGCAGGCCAGGTGATGAAGAACCAGATGCTACTAAAAGGAGACCAGGCAGGCCAGGTGATGATGAACCAGAGACCATAAAGAGGAGACCAGGCAAGCCAGGTGATGAAGAACCAGAGACCATAAAGAGGAGACCAGGCAGGCCAGGTGATGAAGAACCAGAGACCACTAAAAGAAGACCAGGCAGGCCAGGTGATGAAGAACCAGAGACCACTAAGAGGAGACCAGGCAAGCCTGGTGATGAGGAACCAGAGACCATAAAGAGGAGACCAGGCAAGCCAGGTGATGAAGAACCAGATAGCACTAAGAGGAGACCAGGCAGGCCAGGTGATGAGGAACCAGAGATCACTAAGAGGAGACCAGGCAGGCCAGGTGATGATGAACCAGAGACCATAAAGAGGAGACCAGGCAAGCCAGGTGATGAGGAACGAGAGATCACTAAGAGGAGACCAGGCAGGCCAGGTGATGATGAACCAGAGACCATAAAGAGGAGACCAGGCAAGCCAGGTGATGAAGAACCAGATAGCACTAAGAGGAGACCAGGCAGGCCAGGTGATGAGGAACCAGAGACCATAAAGAGGAGACCAGGCAGGCCAGGTGATGAAGAACCAGAGACCATAAAGAGGAGACCGGGCAGGCCAGGTGATGAAGAACCAGATACCACAAAGAGGAGACCAAGCAGGCCAGGTGATGAGGAACCAGATAGCACAAAGAGGAGACCAGGCAGGCCAGGTGATGAGGAACCAGAGACCACAAAGAGGAGACCAGGCAGGCCAGGTGATGATGAACCTGAGGCCACTAAGAGGAGACCAGGCAGGCCAGGTGATGATGAACCTGAGGCCTCTAAGAGGAGACCAGGCAGGCCAGGTGATGAGGAACCAGATAGCACAAAGAGGAGACCAGGTGACAAACCAGAAACCACAAAGAGAAGACCAGGCAGGCCAGGGGATGAAGAACCAGAGACCACAAAGAGGAGACCAAGTAGGGAAGGTGACGAGGAACCAAAGAAAACACTCACCAGACCTGGCAGGGAAACTCCCACAGAACCTACTATTGTGGAGCTCACCAAAGTGGACACGGAAATATCACGGAGATATGAGACGTCTATGACAGTCCAAATGACAGAAGATGTCTCTCATACTTTAGTGGAAGATTCCACACATCATGAAGAAATTTATTATTATGAAGATGAGGAATATAGAAGTAGTGAGGAATCTACTACTAGTGACTCGGATACCAGTGACACGGAAAAGAAAGAAAAGAGAAAGAAGTCACCGAAGATAAAAGTGCGTAAAGATGTTCCGCATAAGCCTCGAGACGTAAAGGATTTGAATAAGAAAAAGAGAAAAGATACAGAAAAGTTAAGAGAAAAACCAGAAAAAGATGAACCAGAACGTATTGTTGGCAGAATTCCTAAAGATCAGTCCTTAACAGCAAAGAAACCAAGTAGACCTGATAGAGAAGAGGAAATCACGAGGAAGAAGCCGGAGAAAGGTAAAGTTGAGTTACGCAAGCCGGAAGATGCTACCCGTAAACCTCTCGCTGACAAACAGGGAACAATAAAGAGGACACCAGATGACAAGAGAAAAGATGTGACTAAGGGTGATCAACTAAAACCCCAAAAGAGGAGACCAGGTGATGAGCCAGAGACCATAAAGAGGAGACCTGGTGATGAGCCAGAGACCATAAAGAGGAGACCTGGTGATGAGCCAGAGGGAATAAAGAGGAGACCAGGTGATGAGCCAGGGACAATAAAGAGGAGACCTGGTGATGAGCCAGAGACCATAAAGAGGAGACCAGGTGATGAGCCAGAGACCATAAAGAGGAGACCAGGTGATGAGACAGAGACCATAAAGAGGAGACCAGGTGATGAGCCAGAGACCATAAAGAGGAGACCAGGTGATGAGCCAGAGGGAATAAAGAGGAGACCAGGTGATGAGCCAGAGACCATAAAGAGGAGACCTGGTGATGAGCCAGAGACCATAAAGAGGAGACCAGGTGATGAGCCAGAGACCATAAAGAGGAGACCAGGTGATGAGCCAGAGACCATAAAGAGGAGACCAGGTGATGAGCCAGAGACCATAAAGAGGAGACCAGGTGATGAGCCAGAGACCATAAAGAGGAGACCAGGTGATGAGCCAGAGACCATAAAGAGGAGACCAGGTGATGAGCCAGAGACCATAAAGAGGAGACCTGGTGATGAGCCAGAGGGAATAAAGAGGAGACCAGGTGATGAGCCAGGGACCATAAAGAGGAGACCTGGTGATGAGCCAGAGACCATAAAAAGGAGACCAGGTGATGAGCCAGAGAAAATAAATAGGAGATCTGGTGATGAGCCAGAGTCCATAAAGAGGAGACCAGGTGATGAGCCAGAGACCGTAAAGAGGAGACCAGGTGATGAGCCAGAGACCGTAAAGAGGAGACCAGGTGATGAGCCAGAGACCATAAAGAGGAGACCTGGTGATGAGCCAGAGGGAATAAAGAGGAGACCTGGTGATGAGCCAGAGGGAATAAAGAGGAGACCAGGTGATGAGCCAGAGACCATAAAGAGGAGACATGGTGATGAGCCAGAGACCATAAAGAGGAGACCAGGTGATGAGCCAGAGACCATAAAGAGGAGACCTGGTGATGAGCCAGAGACCATAAAGAGGAGACCTGGTGATGAGCCAGAGACCATAAAGAGGAGACCAGGTGATGAGCCAGAGAAAATAAAGAGGAGACCTGGTGATGAGCCAGAGACCGTAAAGAGGAGACCAGGTGATGAGCCAGAGACCGTAAAGAGGAGACCAGGTGATGAGCCAGAGACCACAAAGAGGAGACCTCGCGATGAGCCAGAGGGAATAAAGAGGAGACCTGGTGATGAGCCAGAGACCATAAAGAGGAGACCAGGTGATGAGCCAGAGAAAATAAAGAGGAGACCTGGTGATGAGCCAGAGACCGTAAAGAGGAGACCAGGTGATGAGCCAGAGACCGTAAAGAGGAGACCAGGTGATGAGCCAGAGACCATAAAGAGGAGACCTGGTGATGAGCCAGAGACCATAAAGAGGAGACCAGGTGATGAGCCAGAGACCATAAAGAGGAGACCAGGTGATGAGCCAGAGACCATAAAGAGGAGACCTGGTGATGAGCCAGAGACCATAAAGAGGAGACCTGGTGATGAGCCAGAGACCATAAAGAGGAGACCTGGTGATGAGCCAGAGACCATAAAGAGGAGACCTGGTGATGAGCCAGAGACCATAAAGAGGAGACCTGGTGATGAGCCAGAGGGAATAAAGAGGAGACCTGGTGATGAGCCAGAAACCATAAAGAGGAAACCTGGTGATGAGCCAGAAACCATAAAGAGGAGACCAGGTGATGAGCCAGAAACCATAAAGAGGAGACCAGGTGATGAGCCAGAAACCATAAAGAGGAGACCAGGCGATGAGCCTGAAACCATAAAGAGGAGACCAGGTGATGAGCCAGAAACCATAAAGAGGAGACCTGGTGATGAGCCAGAGACCATAAAGAGGAGACCAGGTGATGAGCCAGAGGGAATGAAGAGGAGACCAGGTGATGAGCCAGAAACCATAAAGAGGAGACCAGGTGATGAGCCAGAGACCATAAAGAGGAGACCTGGTGATGAGCCAGAGACCATAAAGAGGAGACCTGGTGATGAGCCAGAGACCATAAAGAGGAGACCTGGTGATGAGCCAGAGACCATAAAGAGGAGACCTGGTGATGAGCCAGAGACCATAAAGAGGAGACCTGGTGATGAGCCAGAGACCATAAAGAGGAGACCTGGTGATGAGCCAGAGACCATAAAGAGGAGACCTGGTGATGAGACAGAGACCATAAAGAGGAGACCAGGTGATAAGCCAGAGACCATAAAGAGGAGACCAGGTGATGAGCCAGAGACCATAAAGAGGAGACCAGGTGATGAACCAGAGACCATAAAGAGGAGACCAGGTGATGAGCCAGAGGGAATAAAGAGGAGACCTGGTGATGAGCCAGAGACCATAAAGAGGAGACCTGGTGATGAGCCAGAGACCATAAAGAGGAGACCTGGTGATGAGCCAGAGGGAATAAAGAGGAGACCAGGTGATGAACCAGAGACCATAAAGAGGAGACCTGGTGATGAGCCAGAGACCATAAAGAGGAGACCTGGTGATGAGCCAGAGGGAATAAAGAGGAGACCTGGTGATGAGCCAGAGGGAATAAAGAGGAGACCAGGTGATGAGCCAGAGACCATAAAGAGAAGACCTGGTGATGAGCCAGAGACCGTAAAGAGGAGACCAGGTGATGAACCAGAGACCATAAAGAGGAGACCTGGTGATGAGCCAGAGACCATAAAGAGGAGACCTGGTGATGAGCCAGAGGGAATAAAGAGGAGACCAGGTGATGAGCCAGAGACCATAAAGAGGAGACCTGGTGATCAGCCAGAAACCATAAAGAGGAGACCAGGTGATGAGCCAGAGGGAATAAAGAGGAGACCAGGTGATGAGCCAGAGACAATAAAGAGGAGACCAGGTGATGAACCAGAGACCATAAAGAGGAGACCAGGTGATGAGCCAGAGACCATAAAGAGAAGACCTGGTGATGAGCCAGAGACCATAAAGAGGAGACCAGGTGATGAGCCAGAGACCATAAAGAGGAGACCAGGTGATGAGCCAGAAACCATAAAGAGGAGACCAGGCAGGCCAGGTGAAGAGGAACCAGAGACGACAAAGAGGAGACCAGGCAGGCCAGGTGAAGAAGAGCCAGAAACCACAAAGAAGAGACCAGGTGATGAGCCAGAGACCATAAAGAGGAGACCAGGTGATGAGCCAGAAACAATAAAGAGGAGACCAGGTGATGGGCCAGAAACCACAAAGAGGAGACCTGGTGATGAACCAGAGACCATAAAGAGGAGACCAGGTGATGGGCCAGAGACCACAAAGAGGAGACCAGGCAGGCCTGGTGAAGAAGAGCCAGAAACCACAAAGAGGAGACCAGGCAGGCCAGGTGATGATGAACCAGAGTCCACAAAGAGGAGACCAGGCAGGCCAGGTGAAGAGGAACCAGAGACCACAAAGAGGAGACCAGGCAGGCCAGGTGAAGAGGAACCAGAGACCACAAAGAGGAGACCAGGCAGGCCAGGTGAAGAGGAACCAGAGACCATAAAGAGGAGACCAGGCAGGCCAGGTGATGATGAACCAGAGTCCACAAAGAGGAGACCAGGCAGGCCAGGCAAAGAGGAACCAGAGACCACAAAGAGGAGACCAGGCAGGCCAGGTGATGATGAACCAGAGTCCACAAAGAGGAGACCAGGCAGGCCAGGTGAAGAGGAACCAGAGACCACAAAGAGGAGACCAGGCAGGCCAGGTGAAGAGGAACCAGAGACCATAAAGAGGAGACCAGGCAGGCCAGGTGAAGAAGAACCAGAGACCACAAAGAGGAGACCAGGCAGGCCAGGTGAAGAGGAACCAGAGACCATAAAGAGGAGACCAGGCAGGCCAGGTGAAGAAGAACCAGAGACCACAAAGAGGAGACCAGGCAGGCCAGGTGAAGAGGAACCAGAGACCACAAAGAGGAGACCAGGCAGGCCAGGTGAAGAGGAACCAGAGACCACAAAGAGGAGACCAGGCAGGCCAGGTGAAGAAGAACCAGAGACCACAAAGAGGCGACCAGGTGATGAGCTAGAGACGATAAAGAGGAGACCAGGTGATGAGCCAGAGACCGTAAAGAGGAGACCTGGTGATGAGCCAGAGACCATAAAGAGGAGACCAGGTGATGAGCCAGAGACCGTAAAGAGGAGACCTGGTGATGAGCCAGAGGGAATAAAGAGGAGACCAGGTGATGAGCCAGAGACCGTAAAGAGGAGACCTGGTGATGAGCCAGAGACCATAAAGAGGAGACCAGGTGATGAGCCAGAGGAAATAAAGAGGAGACCAGATGATGAGCCAGAGACCATAAAGAGGAGACCAGGTGATGAGCCAGAAACTACAAAGAGGAGACCAGGCAGGCCAGGTGAAGAGGAACCAGAGACCACAAAGAGGAGACCAGGCAGGCCAGGTGAAGAGGAACCAGAGACCACAAAGAGGAGGCCAGGCAGGCCAGGTGAAGAGGAACCAGAGACCATAAAGAGGAGACCAGGCAGGCCAGGTGAAGAAGAACCAGAGGCCACAAAGAGGAGACCAGGCAGGCCAGGTGAAGAGGAACCAGAGACCACAAAGAGGAGACCAGGCAGGCCAGGTGAAGAAGAACCAGAGACCACAAAGAGGAGACCAGGCAGGCCAGGTGAAGAGGAACCAGAGACCATAAAGAGGAGACCAGGCAGGCCAGGTGAAGAGGAACCAGAGACCATAAAGAGGAGACCAGGCAGGCCGGGTGAAGAAGAGCCAGAAACCACAAAGAGTAGACCAGGCAGGCCAGGTGAAGAGGAACCAGAGACCACAAAGAGGAGACCAGGCAGGCCGGGTGAAGAAGAGCCAGAAACCACAAAGAGGAGACCAGGCAGGCCGGGTGAAGAAGAGCCAGAAACCACAAAGAGGAGACCAGGCAGGCCAGGTGAAGAAGAACCAGAGACCACAAAGAGGAGACCAGGCAGGCCGGGTGAAGAAGAGCCAGAAACCACAAAGAGGAGACCAGGCAGGCCGGGTGAAGAAGAGCCAGAAACCACAAAGAGGAGACCAGGCAGGCCGGGTGAAGAAGAACCAGAGACCACAAAGAGGAGACCAGGCAGGCCAGGTGAAGAAGAGCCGGAAACCACAAAGAGGAGACCAGGCAGGCCGGGTGAAGAAGAGCCAGAAACCACAAAGAAGAGACCAGGCAGGCCGGGTGAAGAAGAACCAGAGACCACAAAGAGGAGACCAGGCAGGCCAGGTGAAGAAGAGCCGGAAACCACAAAGAGGAGACCAGGCAGGCCGGGTGAAGAAGAGCCAGAAACCACAAAGAGGAGACCAGGCAGGCCAGGTGAAGAAGAACCAGAGACCACAAAGAGGAGACCAGGCAGGCCAGGTGAAGAAGAGCCAGAAACCACAAAGAGGAGACCAGGCAGGCCGGGTGAAGAAGAGCCAGAAACCACAAAGAGGAGACCAGGCAGGCCAGGTGAAGAAGAACCAGAGACCACAAAGAGGAGACCAGGCAGGCCAGGTGAGGAAGAACCTGCTTTTATTTCCCGAACTCCCACAAGAAAGAGCAGTAAACCTGGGTATACTTTACCAGAGTATCCAAGCAGAAGAACTGATGAACCTGAAACTGGAGAATCAGAAAAGGTGGTTGGTAGGAGACAGATTAAAGTGAGCGATAAGGAACCAGAGACTCCGAGGAGGAGAAAACCAAGTAGGCCTGATGACATAGCACCCAGGAGAATCGAGAGAAAGACAGACGTACCTGATATCAAAGATGTTGAACGGGAGAGAAAACCCAGCCGGGTTAGTGACTACGCCAGGAAGCCTGAGAAGCGCTTAAGTAGCACGAGCTTAGATAGGAGTGATGTTGTTTCTAATAGAAGGTCACCATTCTCCAGAAGGGGTCCTACCCCAGAGCCAGATGACCGTTTGCGTAAAACGTCGAAGCCCAGAAAATCATCTGTCGACTCTGGCCAACCTCGTCGAAGGACGTCGAGTGTGGACATGGAGAGTAGGACATACAGCATGCAGTCTTTGTCAGGGGTGTCTACCACTAGCTCTGTCCCCAGTTACATGCGCCCCAGAGGCGAGTCGTGCAGCTGCCGGCGCCACACCCCAGAGAGAGACATTCACGAAGTGGAAAATTCCCTACTCAATGCTTACCAATACACTCGCTGCACGAAAAAAATCACAAAGCCACCTGTAACTTACAACTACACCTACACTGTAATGCCAGATACTGCTGGTGGTGGCAGTGGAGGATTGTATTCAATTTACTTTGGTCCGAAAGATAGGCCTGTACCTCTTGATGCAGGACAAACCCAGGGGCATGTGCCCCGCTCATCACCGTCTCGGGAGACACCTGTCCATGTACCAATTGATCGTGTACCAGGTGATTCAACAGACATTCGGCCAGGTGAACCCACAGATCGTCGACCAGGTGAACCCGCAGACCGTCGACCAGGTGAACCCACAGATCGTCGACCAGGTGAACCCGCAGACCGTCGACCTGGTGAACCCACAGACCGTCGACCAGGTGAACCCACAGATCGTCGACCAGGTGAACCCGCAGACCGTCGACCAGGTGAACCCACAGATCGTCGACCAGGTGAACCCGCAGACCGTCGACCAGGTGAATCAGCAGACCGTCGACCAGGTGAACCAGCTGACCGTCGAACAGGTGAACCCACAGATCGTCGACCAGGTGAACCAGCAGACCGTCGACCAGGTGACTGGTATGTTGAAAAGAGAGAACCAACAGACCATCGACCAGGTGAACCCACAGATCGTCGACCAGGTGAACCTGCAGATCGTCGACCAGGTGAACCAACAGATAGTCGACCAGGTGAACCAGCAGATCGTCGACCAGGTGAACCAGCAGATCGTCGACCAGGTGAACCTGCAGATCGTCGACCAGGTGAACCTGCAGATCGTCGACCAGGTGAACCTGCAGATCGTCGACCAGGTGAACCAACAGATCGTCGACCAGGTGAACCAACAGATCGTCGACCAGGTGAACCAACAGATCGTCGACCAGGTGAACCAGCAGATCGTCGACCAGGTGAACCAATAGATCGTCGACCAGGTGAACCAACAGATCGTCGACCAGGTGACCCAGCAGATCGTCGACCAGGTGAACCAGCAGACCGTCGAACAGGTGAACCAGCAGATCGTCGACCAGGTGAACCAGCAGACCGTCGACCAGGTGAACCAACAGATCGTCGACCAGGTGAACCAATGGGTCACCGACCAGGCGAACCAACAGTTCGACCAGATGAACCAGCATATCGTCGACCAGGTGATTGGATTGTATATGGAGATGAACCAAATGCCCGTCGACCAGCTGAACCAACAGACCGTCGACCAGGTGACTGGATTGTCTTAGGGGACGAACCAACAGGCCGTCGACCAACTGAACCCATGGATCATGAGCCTGGTGAACCTAAAGCTCGTCGGCCAAGTGAACCAATGGATCGTCGACCAGGCCAATCAACAGAACGTCGACCAGGTGATTGGATTATCTATGGAGATGAACCAACAGGCCGTCGACCAGATGATCAAATATACCGCCGACCAGGTGACTGGTATGTTGAGAGACAAGAGCCATCAGATCGTCGACCAGATGAACCAGTAGATCGTCGACCAGGTGAACCATCTGACCGTCGACCAGGTGAACCAACAGATCGTCGACCAGGTGAACCAACAGATCGTCGACCAGGTGAACCAACAGATCGTCTACCAGGTGAACCAACATACGGTCGACCAGGTGAACCAACGGATCGTCGACCAGGTGAACCAACAGATCGTCGACAAGGTGAACCAACAGATCGTCGACCAGGTGAACCAACAGATCGTCGACCAGGTGAACCAACATACGTTCGACCAGGTGAACCAACGGATCGTCGACCAGGTGAACCAACAGATCGTCGACCAGGTGAACTAACAGATCGTCGACCAGGTGAACCAACATATGGTCGACCAGGTGAACCAACATATGGTCGACCAGGTGAACCAACAGACCGTCGACCAGGTGAACCAACAGATCGTCGACCAGGTGAACCAACAGATCGTCGACCAGGTGAACCAACATATGGTCGACCAGGTGAACCAGGAGATCGTCGACCAGGTGAACCAACAGATCGTCGACCAGGTGAACCAACATACGGTCGACCAGGTGAACCAACTGACCGTCGACTAGGTGAACCAACTGACCGTCGACCAGGTGAACCAACAGATCGTCGACCAGGTGAACCAACAGATCGTCGACCAGGTGAACCAACAGACCGTCGACCAGGAGAACCAGCAGATCGTCGACCAGGTGAACCAACATACGGTCGACCAGGTGAACCAACTGACCGTCGACCAGGTGAACCAACATACGGTCGACCAGGTGAACCAACAGATCGTCGACCAGGTGAACCAACAGATCGTCGACCAGGTGAACCAACAGATCGTCGACCAGGTGAACCAATAGACGGATCTCCGGGTGTGAGAGAGCAACATAAGGGGACAGAAACATACGGTAGACAGCCGTGGGACGGGCTTCCGTTCTCCACCATCCGAGAGCTTGATGTACGCGATGTTGACACTTGCCAAAATGAATTTGTCATTCGTAGGTCCACACGGGACACAGAGACACACACAGACGATAGACAGATGACTAGCGAGACGGTTGCCTATCACAGTAGTGTTGGGCCGGATGGGCGCCCCCTGCGTGGGCCGGATGGGAGCCCCCTGCGAGGGCCGGATGGGAGCCCCCTGCTTGAGCAGTCAGGCTTCCCTGGTGGTGGGGTGCAGGGCACTCTACATTACCATACGTCTGGGCGTCCCATGCCTGATGGGGTATCCAAGGAGGCATGGATTGGGTATGATCGAAGAGACGTTGGTGAATCTCGAGTTTACGACGTCCACTCAGACATCCGGACAATAGGCACTGACGACAGGTACAGTGGTGGTGACGAAGGTTCCCTCCAGTGGAGACACGTGACAGGTAGAGAGCCGGTTACCAGCGACGCCAGAAGCGACTACATCACCTACAGGCATGACGGTACAGGTGAAGTCGTAAGCGACCATACTGCAACCACTTTTGACAGACGACCCACGCACGAACAGGCTGGGTACGTCAGGTACGGACACGATGGCGAGGGGTCGTGGCGTGTCGTTGGCGGCCAAGATGCCCAGGTGGCACTCAGCACCTTGGAGCGGGAGCAGCAGTCGGCCAGGGAGTGGCGTAAGTGGTCACTTGTTAGCTGGCATCGCAGGTGTGGAGGCAGACACGCACCTCTTGCCACCATGTTCTGCATCGCCACCATGCTTTTTTTGCGCGCCCCTAACCGCCTTCTTAACCAAGCCTTCAGACTCTGTCCCTGGTGCGAGAGAGACCACAACAACCAGGACGCGAAAGTGTTACAAATTACTCATAACGAAATGTTCTTTCCCCCCTCACAGAGACGTCGTCACCCACTTTCCCCCCTCACAGAGACGTCGTCACCCACTTCCACCATTGTCTACCAGTCCTTGTACAGATATTTTTCAAGGTTTATGGTTATTATTGACAATTCTTCTCTCTAATATCAAGGAAATATTTACTGTGTAGCTGGTCTAACACTTGCAAGACCTGGAGGGGTTGACACTCCTTCTCTTGGACAGGTCTGCTAAGGTTGCGGGATGCTCTACCACCTCTCTCACACGTCAGCACAACATAAGTTTACAGTTTACAGCACAGTTTACATCAGCCAAGATTGATCAAGGATTTACGTGCTTACTTAAGGAAACTTGAACATCTTATCATGGATGGCGGCTTTGTCTGCATTTCCTAAGCAGTTTATGAGCGTCTAAGCTTAGCGACCCGAGGATATTATATCAGACGTCCTTGTAGGTCTCCGGCGGCACTCAAGAATTGTTTATTAAATGCAAAATGAGCCGCCGTGATTGAAGAAAGATGAAGAGGTTTCGCCAGTGGGCATGTAGATGCTTGATAGATCCAGGCTGCCCTTGTAACTTGGTGACACTGTGCATGGTTAACGCTGCATGAGGGCGGAACATTATGAGGTATACATGCCAGGTGAGGCAGTGAGGCCTCCTCACCTGGCCCCCGACTCCCAGTACTACCACCTCATCCTTGACTTGCTGCTGTCTTCTTCTCTATCACCTCCATAACTGAACTCACCCCCTCACTATATTGTTCACACCACTCACTATATTGTTCACACCACTCACTATATTGTTCACACCACTCACTATATTGTTCTCAGTACTCACTATATTGTTCACACCACTCACTATATTGTTCACACCACTCACTATATTGTTCACACCACTCACTATATTGTTCACACCACTCACTATATTGTTCTCACCACTCACTATAGTGTTCACACCACTCACTATAGTGTTCACACCACTCACTATATTGTTCACACCCCTCACTATATTGTTCTCACCACTCACTATATTGTTCACACCACTCACTATAGTGTTCACACCACTCACTATATTGTTCTCACCACTCACTATATTGTTCACACCACTCACTATATTGTTCACACCACTCACTATAGTGTTCTCACCACTCACTATAGTGTTCACACCACTCACTATAGTGTTCACACCACTCACTATATTGTTCACACCACTCACTATAGTGTTCACACCACTCACTATAGTGTTCACACCACTTACTATATTGTTCTCAACCATCACTCTATTGTTCTCATCTTCAGCCTACTGTCCTTACCTTCACCCTGGTTTCCTCAATCTGGTGTCTTGATGGACGATTGATTGATTGATAAAGATTAAGCCACCCAAAAGGTGGCACGGGCATGAATAGCCCGTAAGTGGTGGCCCTTTTGAGCCATTACCAGTATCAAGAGCTGATACTGGAGATCTGTGGAGGCGCGACTGCACCCTGCGTGACGGGAGATGTCTCCCGTAGCCTTAATGGACATACTTACCCCCATAATATACACAAGGCTGGTCCTGCGTGGCCCCCATTCTCCTACTCCATAGGGGTACACACACACACACACACACAGTGTTAGTATACGTCGCAACTAGTGACCTTAGTGTCCTGTCCCTCCCCGCGGGCCTCCACCTCCAACACTTACCGTCCCTAGTCTCCCCATCGTGGCGTGACACTACACACTTGGATTATCTTCATTATTCACTGCAGCCGCCTCCATGCAATAGGCAGCGACGCCATTCTCTGCCTTTGGGTGGAGGCTCTAGCGCCCACCCTAGAAATGGATGCATGCGACGCCCACCCTTGAATGGCGTCGCATGCAATAGCCAGCGACGCCATTTTCTGCCTTTGGGTGGGGGTTCTAGCGCCCAGTAATTGGTTTCCCTATCTTACCCACCCACCTGTGGAGTGATGTTCACGGTCCTCTCTCAGCTCTGTCATGGGGCTCTTCTCTCTCACTCCCATTATGGGGGTTCCTTCCCTTGCACACACTGCCATTGTTGTTATGTGCGAGTGCACACGTCACAGAGGTATTTGTGACGTCAAACCAACCGAGACGATAGCTCTTGGGCCGGGCAGCGGCCGTCTTGGTGATTGAAAAGCTTCATGGTGTACGGAGACCTTAACTGATTGTTAACGAGGAGTCAGTGCAGATATAATTGGTTTCTAATCGATGTAGGGAAACAGATTCCCGTCGTAAATGTTATAGTTCTCTTGTATTAGAGTATAATGTACTTAGTCAAATGTAATACTTGCTTATGCAAGTGTAATATGGGCTCTTGTTGTATTTTTTGCTATGGGAGATTTAGCTGTTCTTCACGTGTGATGAGTCCTTGCTTCAACGCCCTTCTATAAGTGGTAGAGACAGAGAGAAGCAATAAGCATTCTGAGAAGACCCTATTAATATTTTCCTAAATGTTCATGGAAAATATTTTACCCGTTCATGAGCCCATGAAAGCCTATGTCTTTCATAGAAAGACATAGGCTTTCATGGCCTTTAGAAAAAAGAAAGTCCTTTATAAACCTTTTTCTCGCTGATAGCTATCCATCCACAAGTGGTGTAGCCACACCGGCTGCTGCTCGGTTACGGTAGAAAGGTGTGTGTGTGTGTGAGAGAGATTGGCTGTGGCTGCTACGTAAGGAGCGCCAGGAACTCCGGATGATGTGTGTGTGTGTGTGTGTGTGTGTGTGTGTGTGTGTGTGTGTGTGTGTGTGTGTGTGTGTGTGTGTGTGTGTGTGTGTGTGTGTGTGTGTGTGGTTCCCCTTGTACAGTCGCCTCTATGTGCCTTTGTGCGGTTCTGGCCGTCATTTGAGGCATCTGTGTGTGTGTGTGTGTGTGTGTGTGTGTGTGTGTGTGTGTGTGTGTGTGTGTGTGTGTGTGTGTGTGTGTGTGTGTGTGTGTGCGCGCGCTCACCTAGTTGTACTCATCTGGTTGAGGATGCAGGGTCGAGTATCTGCTCTTAAGCCCCGCCTTTCGACCACCACTAGTTCAATGCAGTGACTCTTTTTTTATTCGTTTTCCTTATCATGTTTACATATAATGTTGGGGATTGAATTGGCTTCGACAACTTCTTCATCTAGTTCGTTCCACTTATTTACGACTCATACTGAACAAGTTCTTTCTGACACACCCTGTGGCGTATCTGGCTACTTTGTCAGTCCCTCTTAGTATCTTGTGTGTCGTTATCATGTCCTCTTTATTTCGTCTTTCCTCCAGTGTAGTCAGGTCCAGTTCTTTCAGTCTTGGTTCATAACTCAGGAACGAGCTTTGTTGCATATTTTTTTACTTTTTTTTCTAGTTTTGCTTTGTGATGCTTAAAGTAGGGGTTCCATTGAACCAATCCACAAGGGCCGTGACGAGGATTCGAACCTGCGTCCGAGAGCATCCCAGACGCTGCCTTAATCGACTGAGCTACGACATGGTCAATAGGGGTTCCTTGCTTGGGCAGCATACTCAAAAATTTATCTCACAAAGGATGAGCTCACAAATACAGAGCTCAGAAGGGTTGGTGAAGGATAACCGGAGATTTGCCAGTATGACGTATCCTGCCCCTCGTTATCCTGCTGATGTGTGGCTCTGATTGATGAAGATTAAGCCACCCAAGAAGTGGCACGGGCATGAATAACCCGTAAGTGGTGGCCCTTTTGAACCATTACCAGTATCAAGAGCTGATACTGGAGATCTGTGGAGGTGCGACTGCACCCTGCGTGACGGGAGATGTCTCCCGTCCGAACGTGTAAATCTTTCCTCAATATTTGACGGCTTTGGTTACATTTATAAAAAGTTTACAAGCATGAAAACTTGCCAATCAACTGTTGTTATTGTTATAAACAGCCTCCCGGTGCTTCGGAGCTCATTAACTGTTTAATAATTGTAAACAAAGCCGCCAAAGATTGAGAAAAGATGTACAGGTTCGTAAGTGCTTGCGTAACTGCTTCGTGAATCTGGCCCCAGATGATGAGGATGGAGATCCTATCATTGGGGATAGACTTTCAGACATACACATAGCTTCGGCGATTAGATTAATGAGAGGCGGGGGGAATTAACGAATTAATCCCCTCACTTCAAAAGGAATCCACTCCTTACCCTCCCTTTATTCTGAGAACTCTCCTCTTATTACGGGTTCACCATAGACCGTGCTACATGGACACTTCGTTCTGAGTAGCTAAATCTGAAACATCTCCTCTTACTATGACTCTTTGTCTTCTTACTGATAGGTACTCCTTCAGACACATTTTTTGTCATTTTCCCCATAAATCAGCCTATTTTTTCGAGTTGGCAGAGGACTGTACTCACCTAGTTGTGATTGCGAGGGTTGAGCTTTAGTTCTTTGGTCTAAGCTCTCAACCGTCAATCAACAGGTGTACAGGTTCCTGAGCCTACTGGGCTCTATCATATATCTACATTTGAAACTGTGTATGGAGTCAGCCTCCACCACATCACTGCCTAATGTATTATACCTGTTAACTACTCTGACACTGATTGTCACGAAGTCCCTTCTCTCCAGATGTGTTACTAGGTTATTTCTCACAATCTTCTCCATCACCTTGCATGGTATACAAGTTAAGGACACTGGCCTGTAGTTCAGTGCCTCTTGTCTGTCGCCCATTTGTATATTGGGACCACATTCGCCGTCTTCCATATTTGATTGATGATGACAGATCATCAATTGGCATTGATGATTGATGAAGATTAAGCCACTACAAGAGGTGGCACGGGCATGAGTAACCCGTAGGTGGTGGTAGATGTTTGGAGTGAATGTGGTCTTTGGTCGTGTAACATCTTAAATTGTCTCTGGGCGTCCTGTCTGACACTGAAAAAGTTATTTCTAATGTCTCTGTGACTTATTTAAGTACTCAGTTCCCACCTGCGTCCCCTTGTTCGTGTTCCACCCGTGCTAAATGGTTTCTCTTTGTCCACCCTGTCAATTCGTTTTATGTGTGTGTGTGTGTGTGTGTGTGTGTGTGTGTGTGTGTGTGTTGAGCTTTGCTCTTTCGGCCCGCCTCTCAACTGTCAATCAATCAACTGTTACTAACAACTAATATATTTTTTTCACACACACAGGAAGCAGCTCCGTAACAGCTGTCTAACTCCCAGGTACCTATTTACTGCTAGATAACAGGGGGCATCAGGGTGAAAGAAACTTTGACCATTTGTTTCTGCCTGGTCTGGGAATCGAACCCGGGCCACAAGATTACGTGACCAGCGTGCTGTCCACTCAGCCACTGCCCCCTGATTGTGTGTGTGTGTGTGTTGTGTGTTTTCTCTCCTAGATAACGTTCCTCTCTACGGGAACATATATAGGGACTTTGAGAGGAGAGAATGACACATTACGGGCTATTCATGCCCGTGCCACCTCTTGGGTGGCTTAATCTTTATCAATCAATCAAAAAATGACAAGTAATTTCCCTTGGCTGATTATAGCCGCCATTGGCGAAGGTGAAGGTCCACCCCCCTTCCCCCCTCCCCCCACAGTAGCACGTCTGTCATTCCCACCGACCGCCGAACCCCCCCCCCCCCCTTCTCCCCCCCTCTCTCTCTCTCCCGTTAGCTTTCGCTCATATATGCGCTTGGAAGTTCCCTTCTGTTTACCTAATTTCTCTTTATATACACAAAAAGCTCCATTGTGACTTTGTAGCGCTGTTTGGCTTGTGTTTATATACCCCAGCAACGAGTAGGGTTGAGATATTGAATATTTTGAAGAAAAAAATGATATATGATGATTTGCCGGTGAACGAAGGGAGTGGATGAGGCTGTGGTCCAGCGTAGAGCCGTTGGCCTGCTCACGCACACACACACACCAGTACACGCACACACACACACACACAAGCTCCCTGCACGCTCATTCGCTCCTTGTGTTCCAGGCGGGTCGGGGAGCTAGCTAGCTTGGTGTCGCTGCCAGTCTTACCCTTGTCACACACACACCACAAGCACACACAGATATACCATACTTGGTGTGTAGTAGTAGTGTCTTTTAAGTCAAAATACGAGTGCTACGCGTGTGTATTGTGCGAGTGAGTGCGTCGGGAAGTGTGTGGTGGGTGTGTGAGAGCGATATATTTGAACCTGTCTGTACTAAGTGTCTCCTGCTGTACGGCCTCACCAGGTAAGTAACCGCTCCCGTTCTTCCTGTCAAGCGTTCTCTCTCTCTCTCTCTCTCTCTCTGTCTCTCTCTGTCTCTCTCTCTCTCTCTCTGTCTCTCTCTGTCTCTCTCTGTCTCTCTCTGTCTCTCTCTGTCTCTCTCTGTCTCTCTGTCTCTCTGTCTCTCTCTCTGTCTCTCTCTCTGTCTCTCTCTCTCTCTCTCTCTCTCTCTCTCTCTCTCTCTCTCTCTCTCTCTCTCTCTCTCTCTCTCTCTCTCTCTCTCTCTCTCTCTCTGTCTCTCTCTGTCTCTCTCTGTCTCTCTCTGTCTCTCTCTGTCTCTCTCTGTCTCTCTGTCTCTCTGTCTCTCTCTCTGTCTCTCTCTCTGTCTCTCTCTCTCTCTCTCTCTCTCTCTCTCTCTCTCTCTCTCTCTCTCTGTCTCTCTCTGTCTCTCTCTGTCTCTCTCTGTCTCTCTCTGTCTCTCTGTCTCTCTGTCTCTCTCTCTGTCTCTCTCTCTGTCTCTCTCTCTCTCTCTCTCTCTCTCTCTCTCTCTCTCTCTCTCTGTCTCTCTCTGTCTCTCTCTGTCTCTCTCTGTCTCTCTCTGTCTCTCTCTGTCTCTCTGTCTCTCTGTCTCTCTCTCTGTCTCTCTCTCTGTCTCTCTCTCTCTCTCTCTCTCTCTCTCTCTCTCTCTCTCTCTCTCTGTCTCTCTCTCTCTCTCTCTCTCTCTCTCTCTCTCTCTCTCTCTCTCTCTCTCTCTCTCTCTCTCTCTCTCTCTCTCTCTCTCTCTCTGTCTCTCTGTCTCTCTCTCTCTCTCTCTCTCTCTCTCTCTCTCTCTCTCTCTCTCTCTCTCTCTCTCTCTCTCTCTCTCTCTCTCTCTCTCTCTCTCTCTCTCTCTCTCTCCGCGTTCTGCTTTGAGCAAAAATAAATAGCTTTGGCTTGTGTTCGGATGTTTAGCTGTTGATTTTCACTTTGTTGTTAAGCCTGGCGGCCAAATCTCTTGATTCCGTGCATGTTCAGTCCAGTCGACTCACAGCTATAAGGTCCCCGGGTTCGGTTCCTGGGCAGAGGTTTAAACGTTTGGGCATGTTTCCTTATACCCGATGCCGCTGTTCACCTAGTAAGTTCCCGGTGGTTCTAGTGTTGATTCCATCCTGGGAAAGGTTTCTCATAGGCCTAGAGAGACGTTGATAAGCCTAAGAGACATCCTCTATGGGACAACGGGAAAGTGATATTATTTCATCCCGGAAATCAAAGCCTCACAAGGACTCGATGGGACACTCATGTTTCTAACAATTTCCGGAGTTCTTTCCACATTTCCTTTAAAATACCTGTACCATAGGCTGTCACGGGGCTTGATTTAGGCCACAAATACAACTGAGATAAACAGAACACTCAAGAGGTTCAAGTTCAAGTGAGTATATTCAGATAATAAAGTAGATCTAAAAAAATTGATAGAATAGATTAGGCTATTCTGTCGAAGCCTCGCAGAGAGAGAGAGAGACAGAGAGAGAGAGAGAGAGAGAGAGAGAGAGAGAGAGAGAGAGAGAGAGAGAGAGAGAGAGAGAGACAGAGAGAGAGAGAGAGAGAGAGAGAGAGACAGAGAGAGAGAGACAGAGAGACAGAGAGAGAGAGATTAGGCTATTCTGTCATTCTATTCTATCTGAACATTCTCTCTATTCAAAATAGATTAGGCTATTCTATCCTCTTAAAAGGATGTAGTCACATGGATGTGGTCACAAAGGGTGTGGTCAAAATGGGCACACCTACCTCCACCCCCCATTCTACCTGGATACGTGTTAATCCTATTATAATCCGCCAAGAATATCCTTTTGAGTCATTGTGGAGTGTTTGAATTTATTGTTGTTTTAGATTCAGCTTCTCGTAAGGAGTTGCAAGTAGCACGGGCTATGGTGAGCCCGTAGTGGACTTACCTGGCACTGGAGCGGGTGTTGCTTGTATTTATAAATGCTCACATTATGAGATGAAGGGTAACTGAGCCATGTATGTGAGTGCGGGTGATGACTTAGCGCTCAGGCCGTGCAGGCAGCGGGGAACCTTGAGGTGCTTCCGGGGCTTAGCGTCCCTGCGGCCCGGTCGTCGACCAGGCCCTCCTTCCCAGGGGAAGAAGGGAAGACCTGGCTGGTGATGTTAGTGGACTTCACTGATACCGCAAGGCTGCAATAGTATCTTGTATTCTTATCCTCCTCCATAACACCTCCCCTCCCCTCCCCTTTCTCTCTCTCTCTTTCTCTCTCTCTCTCTCTCTCTCTCTCTCTCTCTCTCTCTCTCTCTCTCTCTCTCTCTCTCTCTCTCTCTCTCTCTCTCTCTCTCTCTCTCTCTCTCTCTTTCTCTCGTTCGTCGTTGAGATGTCACTTACTTGACAGTGTGAGTTCACATGGGATACTCACTCTCTTCCTGTTGTGTTTGTATATATCTCTCAGTCTCTTAGACACACAACGCCCCTCTCCCCCCCCCACGTCATGCATTGACCTCAAGGGTTAACGCCCTGCCGTACACATCCACATTGTGAAGCTTCCAGAATCCCGACGTTCCACAATATATCCATCTTTGAAAAAAAAAAACGCCAAAAATTAGATTTTTTTTAACCAATTTGCCATGCCTTTGTAATAAGTCACAGTTAAGATGTTGTAGGCCTACCTTTCTTAAGTCTGAAATGTTGCTGGGTGAGGCTGCTGCTTAAGGGATTAAGAGATTTAAGAGATTAATCTGGCTTAAGATTATCCTAGCCAAGGGTGAGGCTTTCAGTGTGAGGTCACCTGTTTCAACGGTGAGTGACGGGGGCAGACTTTCATCATAACTGGTGTTGGTAGTAATGACGCGTGTTGAGACAATGGCAGCAGTGTTAAGTGTATTTTGAAGTCCTCTGGGCGTGACCGGCCTTTCCCGTAGGCGGCGTCAGAGGCGCGCACGCCATTGTTATTTTGGCGGGATCTGCCCGCCGACCTGTTCTGCTTGTTGCTCCCCCCCTCCTCCCTCTCTCTCCCTCTCTCTCCCTGATATATTCCCCCCTCCTGCTTCCCCTCCCTGATATCTCTACCACCCCCCCCCCCCGTTCCTTCCCTCCACCACCCCTGTTCCATTGTTGCCGACTACAAGGGCCTTATGCATCGTCTGCCTTATATCCGCGTTGATCGCTTCTCTTGCATATTTGGCTTCGTTGTATTCGCTTTGTTTTCTGCCAATTTAAGGAATCTCGTCATGGTATTGTTGCGATGCTTTCTTTGACTTCAGCTTTGACTATATTTTTTGTATTACACCTATTTATGTATTTGATGTATACACATTAGGACTCATATTGACAGTTTTTAAATCAATTATTTTGACAAATGTGAATATTTATGACTTTATGTGTGTGGTGAGACCTGATACATGTGTGATTCTTCAGTTTCCTGTCGCAGTGGTTTCTTGGGATTGCCGGATGTAACCCACTATAACCACATAATCATGTCAGTGAATATATATATATATGTGTACATATATGTGTCATTTTCCTCGGCCTTCAAGTCTCATGCAATATCCCTTATGTGAATCATCAGCTGACGTCCCTCCGTTCTTGTTCTGTGAATCTCATTTTGTATCTGATCTATAGATCTATCTGTAATGTGACGTACACAAGAGCCTCTAATAATCTCCCGCTCTCCTCCTCTCTTGCCGTCCCTCGCTTGCAACAGGTTCCCGAGTCGTGCAGTCCTCCTCTAGCGCTACTGTCGACCAGACGTCCGGCGCGACGTTCCACGTCAGTCGGGGAGGTAGCAGCAGGTCCGGAGAGGCTGTCAGTTCGTCGACGAGGGAGTTGATCGACTCCGACGACGCCATGAGAGAGGGACGCAGCTTCCTCGACGACCGAAGCAAGGTGACGGGCATCACCGATGTCCTCTCCCGCATGGGGGCTACTGAAGCAGGTGAGGCGTCCAGTACTCCACATTAGTGGCTTCATCCTCCCAGACTGTGCTTCTACCTACGTTATTCTCACACCACTAGAGCCTAGTCCTTCATACTACCACAATAGCCTAGTCCTCTACACTACCACAATAGCCTAGTCCTCTACACTACCACAATACACTAGTCCTCTACACTACCACAATACACTAGTCCTCTACACTACCACAATACACTAGTCCTCTACACTACCACAATGCACTAGTCCTCTACACTACCACAATACACTAGTCCTCTACACTACCACAATGCACTAGTCCTCTACACTACCACAATACACTAGTCCTCTACACTACCACAATGCACTAGTCCTCTACACTACCACAATGCACTAGTCCTCTACACTACCACAATGCACTAGTCCTCTACACTACCACAATGCACTAGTCCTCTACACTACCACAATGCACTAGTCCTCTACACTACCACAATGCACTAGTCCTCTACACTACCACAATACACTAGTCCTCTACACTACCACAATGCACTAGTCCTCTACACTACCACAATACACTAGTCCTCTACACTACCACAATAGCCTAGTCCTCTACACTACCACAATACACTAGTCCTCTACACTACCACAATAGCCTAGTCCTCTACACTACCACAATACACTAGTCCTATCCACTACCACCATCACCACAACTCCTGTACCTAAACTCTTCGGTCGACGTGAACCTTTACTTCTACATTTACTTGTGTGATGATATAAATGTAGACATATTTGTAGAAAACGCGAGGAGCAAAGAGCGAGAAAGTCAACATGTGGTCATAGAGATTTGTAAACAAGCCAGCATGACCAGCTTGTCTGAATTTCTCCACCATGGCGCAAGCACCGTTTGTTTTGCTTACATTAGTGGCAAGCGAAGTGTGTGTGTGAGTGTGAGTGTGAGTGAATAAGTGTGTGAGTACGTGCGGCCGGCTCACGTGAGCTTGTGGTCAGCGGAGGCTGTTGGGCAACCCCACAGTGGCCACAGGACTTCGCCAACCTAATCCCCCCACAAATTGGACGATCACCACCACCAATCCAATCACTCCCACCAATCCCATCATTCCCCCAGCAATCCGTACATGCAGGTCCACCATACACCAACCCGTCCTCCTCATAGAACGTCGCATTTTGACGTATATTCTGCCCTAAAATCGTCGTACTAGAAAATGGCAGCGTTTCGCGAAATTGACATACTGTCCCGTTTTCTGTTTTGGATCCTCTGGTAGATTAAGATAAGGACATTTTCGTACGATAGTTTCTTGACGTTGGGAAGGAGGACGGGATAGGTACATGTAAATTCCCCTCCCTCCCTCATATACAGGTCCCCTTCACCGTTTACAGACGGGAGACATCTCCCGTCACGCAGGGTGCAGTCGCACCTCCACAGATCTCCAGTATCAGCTCTTGATACTGGTAATGGCTCAAAAGGGCCACCACTTACGGGCTATTCATGCCCGTGCCACCTTTTGGGTGGCTTAATCTTTATCAATCAATCAACCGTTTACAGTGAGTCTGTTCACAGTGAGCCGCATTGCACTGCACAGTCACAAGTGCACAGTTAATACCAGCTAATACTCAGTGCAAATGAATGTCCCGAGCTATATGTGGGCCTGAGCAAGTACTGAATGGCATTTTTGGCTTCGTTTGCACAGCAGCTCAGTAACGAACTGCTGTAGGTGAGCTACTTAAGGTCGGTGAAGCTTTATGACGGGGGATTACGGGCTCACCATAGCCCGTGCTACATGGACACTTCGTCCTGAGTAGCTAAATCTTTAACAACAACAATTTATGACGGGTTCTAGTTGACAGGAGGGCTAGTGAAGCTAGTGTCGGAGATGCTAGTAGCGACGGGTGCTAGACAGGAGGGCTAGTGTCGGAGATGCTAGTAGCGACGGGTGCTAGACAGGAGGGCTAGTGTCGGAGATGCTAGTAGCGACGGGTGCTAGACAGGAGGGCTAGTGTCGGAGATGCTAGTAGCGACGGGTGCTAGACAGGAGGGCTAGTGTCGGAGATGCTAGTAGCGACGGGTGCTAGACAGGAGGGCTAGTGTCGGAGATGCTAGTAGCGACGGGTGCTAGACAGGAGGGCTGGGGGAGCTAGTGACGGAGTTCTACTAGACAGGACTTGGAGTGCCTGAGGTGCTAGACAAGAAAGGGGCCAGAGAGCCCCAAAGGGGTTGCGACACCTAGTTGACGTGTCCACCACGCCGGGTGACTGAGGGTGAGTTAAGCAAGCAGGGAGGGCAGGTTGACACCCACGCCAACACTGCCTCATTCATATCCCAGATAAGATAAGGAGATAGTGGTGCTCACTAAGTCTAGTTGGGAGCCATGTGCCCTTACAAAGCTCTCTTGTTTATCAGTGGATGTGTAGCTCTCTCTCTCTCTCTCTCTCTCTCTCTCTCTCTCTCTCTCTCTCTCTCTCTCTCTCTCTCTCTCTCTCTCTCTCTCTCTCTCTCTCTCTCTCTCTCTCTCACGTTGAGATGCTAATCACTTATTTGACAGTTTGTTCACACCGGAGAGTTAAATAAGCAAGTCTCAGCTGCGTCTGGGTACGAATGACAGGGTGAACAACCCAGCGGGTTTTCTTCCTATTGGGGAGTGTTGTACATGCTGCTATGGCGGTGTGTCCACTCACAGGATGAGTGACGCTGCTGTGACACACACACACACACACACACACACACACACACACACACACACACACACACACACACACACACACACACACACACACACACACACACACACACACACACACACATATATATATATATATACTGTAAACCATGTGTGTTTGGCACAAACATAAACAGGAGTTGTGTGTGTAACAGATCCCGTCTGACGGTCCTAATTAGCATTTATTAGCATTTCTTTGGACTGTTGATTATCGCTTGTTAATGAGAAGTGTTGGGAGTGCCGCGTGGGTTTGTGAATTGGTAGTTAGTCAATAGCCTAACGGGCTTGTTGGAGGCTACACGAGGCAGGACCTCTGGGTATTGAACCCCGTCTCTGCTTCGCGTTTGGTATGGTGTATCAACGTTACAAATGTAGCCTACTATGGAACGTAATGGCTAATTTGAAGGGGATACTTGACCAGGCCGGCTTGTAAAGGTCTCGGGGATTTTAAAGGTCTCGGGGATTTTAAAGGTCTCGGGGATTTTAAAGGTCTCGGGGATTTTAAAGGTCTCGGGGATTTTAAAGGTCTCGGGGATTTTAAAGGTCTCGGGGATTTTAAAGGTCGGATTATTTGTTTTGCGACAGTGTAAGTAAATACTGGTGCATCTGTCTTGGCTGTGTTCGTGCTTGTCTGTCAGTCTGTCTGTCTGTCTGTCTGTCTGTCTCTGTCTGCCTCTCCCTCCCCTCACCATCCCTCTATCCACCTCTCCCTCACCATCCCCCTATCCTCCTCTCCACCTCCCTACCCACCTCCGTGTACATCATAACCCCCCCCACTTCAGTATCCCCCGAAATGCCCATTTCTGTCCCCCACCCCCCCTCCTCTCTCATCCCCTGTTAACCCTACACCATCCCCTCCTCTTCACTGTTTGTTGGAGGGGGGGGGGGGGGGGGTTCATCCGCTGCCGACACTAGGCAGTGGTGGTCTGTTGTCTGTCTGTGTCTTCTCTTCTCTCTCTCTTTCTCCTCTCTCTCCCTTTCTCCTCTCTCTCTCTGTCTCCTCTCTCTCTCTCTGTCTCCTCTCTCTCTCTCTGTCTCCTCTCTCTCTCTCTCTCTCTCTCTCTCTCTCTCTCTCTCTCTCTCTCTCTCTCTCTCTCTCTCTCTCTCTCTCTCTCTCTCTCTCTCTCTCTCTCTCTGTCTCTCTCTCGTTGATGAAGGCTGGACAGCGCCTCAGGCGTCCTGGTTCGTTAAGAAGTTGTTAAGGTGGACGAGGGAAGGAGGGCGTATAGAGATGAGGTTAATTAAGTGTGTGTTAGACAAACAGGTGGGGGAGGGGGGGGGAGGGGGTTGTGTTCCTGCCTGGTGGTGGCAGCTGGCTCATTGTACACCGAACCCAACGCCTACAACCAGCTGCTTGCCCACGCCCCATTGGTTCTTCTCCGCCTACTCTTTCTCCCCCCCCCCCCATCCCACCCCCCTCCTCCTCCCTCCAAGACTGCCTCCCAGAAGCGCTCTCTGCCCCACTGTTCCTCACGGCGTCGAAGACGTTGGGTGCCCCTGTTACCTGATCGTCTTGGCCTGCGTCGTCGTGTACTCGTGTTGGTGAGGGGTTGGTGGTGCTAGTGTGGTGGTGGGGGCTGTTGGTGGTGCTAGTGTGGTGATGGGGACTGTTGGTGAGGGGTTGGTGGTGCTGTTTTTGTTTGTGAGTGCTCATGTGTAGGACATGTTGCTTTGATGAGACACAAGGCATTTATTATCGGTATATTCAGATGGGAGATCGAGTACTGGTGATTGAGATCGTGAGATCGAGTGTGAAAGCTCTTCGGTCAACGGCCCCGCTTTCTGTGCTGCCCTTAGTTCCATTGGGGACTGTCGAGTGCCTGTTAATAGTGAGATCGAGTGCAGGCGATGAGTCACAATAACGTGGTTAAATCATGTTGACCAGACCACACACTAGAAGGTGAAGGGACGACGACGTTTCGGTCCGTCCTGGACCATTCTCAAGTCGATTGTCTCAGATCAACAGCCCGACGGCCTGTTGCTCAGGACACTGTGTACTGCTCATGTACCTAAGCGAGTAACAGTCTTGTACTGTGCGTATATCAGTAGTGATTTTATAACACAAGTTCTTCACGCAGAGGACCATAACAGTCTCAATACAACTGTTCGAGACAGTTGTATTGAGACTACACAGTTAGTAATTCTGTTCCACACCCAGACAACAGGGCGGCAGCTTTACAGTCATGTGCTCCACACCCACCCAACTGGGCGGCAGCTTTACAGTCATGTGCTCCACACCCAGACAACTGGGCGGCAGCTTTACAGTCATGTGCTCCACACCCACCCAACTGGGCGGCAGCTTTACAGTCATGTGCTCCACACCCACCCAACTTGGCGGCAGCTTTACAGTCATGTGCAGGCTGCACCTACAGTCAGCAAATTTTGGATACTTCGCCAAGATTCCTGGCATTACATCATTATGAATGAAGTACTTACACATTTCCTAGACTCCATTGATGGTGTTATCTCTGAAATTGAAATTGAAATAAGTTTATTGAGGTAAAATACACACAAAGGGATGAGGTATCTTGAGTATCGATATTGAGTATCTTGAGATGATTTCGGGGCTTTTTAGTGTCCCCGCGGCCCGGTCCTCGACCAGGCCTCCACCCCCAGGAAGCAGCCCGTGACAGCTGACTAACACCCAGGTACCTATTTTACTGCTAGGTAACAGGGGCATAGGGTGAAAGAAACTCTGCCCATTGTTTCTCGCCAGCGCCCGGGATCGAACCCGGGACCACAGGATCACAAGTCCAGTGTGCTGTCCGCTCGGCCGACCGGCTTCCCGGTAGGTAGCTCAAGTTATTCTCACCCCGTTCAGTACATCGTGTTAATGCATACATATACACACATCACAAACAATAAACATATTACCAAACATTCTGAGAGATAAACATATACATTTCCTCCTTTACACAAGTATTATCTCTGAATTCCACGATTCTTTGTTTACATTCGATTACATAATGACGCAAAGTATGCGAATAGTTCTGCTGACAGAGTTTACATTTAGTTAAGTCTACGTCAGCAGGTGGTGCAAACTCCCAGAGGTACTTATAGCCGAGCTTAAGCCTTGCAGAAGGGAAGGGAACTATCAGGAGAAAGCGCCAAGCCATTAAGACTATATAAGCCAAGCAGAGGTAACATTTAGAAGAATTACGGGGCTATTCATGCCCGTGCCACCTCTTGGGTGGCTTAATCTTCATCATTCAATCAAATCAACATGTGGAAGTGTTGGATGCCCCCATAGACACGCGGATCTTCCGGCATAATAGAATGGAGGGAGGGAGGGAGGGAATTATCAGGGGAAAGCGCCAAGCCATTACAACTATATAGCACTGGGAAGGGGGTCAGGATAAGGATTTGGGATGGGACGGGGGGGAAAGAAGGAATGGTGCCCAACCACTTTTGGACGGTCGGGGATTGAACGCCGACCTGCATGAAGCTAGACCATCGCTCTACCGTCCAGCTTCGCCTCAAGTCTACAATAGTTTATGCAGGCGATCACCATTTGGTCACAATTTGGTCCGGGAGACATCTCCCGTCACGCAGGGTGCAGTCGCGCCTCCACAGATCTCCAGTATCAGCTCTTGATATTGGTAATGGCTCAAAAGGGGCCACCACTTACGGGCTATTCATGCCCGTGCCACCTTTTGGGTGGCTTAATCTTTATGAATCAATCAATGCAGGCGATGAGTCACAATAACGTGGCTAAAGTATGTTGACCAGACCACACACTAGAAGGTGATGGGACGACGACGTTTCGGTCCGTCCTGGACCATTCTCACGTCGATTGTGACGGAAAGTATGCGAATAGATATCTGCAATAGTTTATGTTGCTCCTTCACAGAACACACCCAGGCGGGACCAAAGAGCCAGAGCTCAACCCCCGCAAAACACAACTAGGTGAGTACACTACTGCCCTCACCTTGCTCAAAGGCAGGCCAAGATGTACCATCTATTTCCCCCCCTCTTTACCGGCACAGTTTTGGCTAACATGCGCTGGTAAGCTCATTGGCTAACTCATCACATGATTTGTGATGAGTTTGGGTTAATTGATCCGTTCTATAATGCGTTGAAAGCCTCAGAAACACTATACTTGTTTGGCTGTGTTGTCGTGTGACTTTGGGTTATATATAGTTGTTCGTGTGGTAATGAGCCTCTGCAGCCTCTGTAGCTTTCCAAGGCTGGGTGGATTGGTGACAGGTGTGTGTGGGTGGATTAGTGACAGGTGTGTGTGGGTGGATTGGTGAGAGGTGTGTGTGGGTGGATTGGTGACAGGTGTGTGTGGGTGGATTGGTGACAGGTGTGTGGGTGGATTGGTGACAAGTGTGTGGATGGATTGGTGACAGGTTTTTGGGTGGATTGGTGACAAGTGTGTGGATGGATTGGTGACAGGTTTTTAGATGGATTGGTGACAGGTGTCCTAAACCTATCCAGAAATGCCTTCCTTCCTCTATTCGTTCTCCTTTCCCCCCCTCTCCCACCCGTCTTTATCAACCCCTATTCCACCCCCTTCCCTACCAATTACCCACCCCGTGCTTCGCTATTCCATCCCCTCAACCCCTTCCCCTTGTTCCACGTACACTTCCAAAGTGTTTCTTTAGTGGTCTCTCTCCGGTATGACGCCTCTCGAGTGTGGGGATGAGGGCTGAAGACAGTTCTCAGAGGAGGGAGAGAGAGCCAAGTGCCTTGAGTTGCTCCTCTAGGGGTATGGGAGTCTCTTGTGGATGAAGGGCGCTCTTGTTTCGAACCGGCTTCTACCGCACAAAACTTGTCAGTGGGGTAAAGAGGGAGGGGGTGTGTGGGAGGGGTAGAGAGGGAAGGGGGTGTGGGGGTGTGTGGGAGGGGTAGAGAGGGAAGGGGGGTGTGTGGGAGGGAGAGAGAGGGGGGGGGGGATTGAAAAGGTGGTCTGTTGAACACAAAAATAATTCCATTGTATTCCCCCTAAGAGTAAGTTTATTAGGCTGCGTCTCTCATCCTAAGTGAACGAAACGCCATACTTAGAACACAATTCTACGTTAAATAGGCGCTAATAGGATTCAAAAGTGGTAAATTGAACATTTGTTTCCTTACCCATTTCCTTATCTTTCTTTCCCAATTCCTACCGCACTATTGCCGTTAGGAAACATAAGAGGTAATCAGAAATAAATCAGAAAATTAACGGATTGGTAAATAGAAGAATGAAAACGGTCGTCAGGGTGTACTAGCTAAGAATGTTGGATAAACACTGGTGTGTGTGTGTATGTGCAAATATATGTAAGTTCTTGTACCTCGGTCAAAAGTCCCCACGGAATAAACATATCACCATGTCGTATACATGTGTGTGTTTGTGGCTTTGCAACCATGTACTACCCAATCACCAACATATGTACTTTGGCCACCCATTGTACCTTGTTGAGTATATATATATATATATAGAAATACATAATGTAAGTCAAACCCAACTTTTTTGTCAAGAGAGCGAGCGAGAGCCAAGGCACTGCTCCTGGTGCAGTGGTAGAGACTGTGAGTGTAGGGTGGTTGTATACAAATATATATGCCCAGTATTTATATGTATATACATATAAATATACTGGGCGCTGTTTAATGCCTTGCCAGGAGCCAGGCTCCAGATTCACAAAGCAGTTACGCAAGTACTTACGAAAGTGTACATCTTTCCTCAATCTTTTGACGGCTTTAGTTACATTTATTAAACAGTTTACAAGCATGAAAACTTGCCAATCAACTGTTGTTATTGTTATAAACAGCCTCCTGGTGCTTCGGAGCTCATTAACTGTTTAATAATTGTAAACAAACCCGCCAAAGATGTACAGGTTCGTAAGTGCTTGCGTAAGTACTTTCGTGAATCTGGTCCCAGATCCCGGCATGGAGAGGTCCGTCTGCCATCCTACTATACTCCCCGTGTCTACCAATCATCATTTGTCACCCGTTTTTGCGTCACCCAACCCGGGTTCTTCCCGCCACCCGTGCAGCGTGTACCCTCGACGACGATCCCACGCATACTGAACCCCAAGCATCATCCCCCCCACCGCGCCGGGTCCTCATAAAAGCCCGGGCACCGCGCATGCGCACGTGACCAAACACACCCACTGCGCATGCGCACCTGAAAGTAAACACGAGATTTCTGCAATGTCAAATGAGTGTTGAAGTTGCTGTGGATAAGTGTTGATGTGAGCGTCGGATTTCCCCGGCAAAATAGGCTTTAACAAATAATCATTCTTGGATTTGTTGACATAAGCGAAATGAAAGACAAATAATGATTCTTTTGAAGCGTTTAATCATCATAATTTTATCTATGATGTGATTATTAGTAATGTCAATACTGAACCCAAATAATAATAAGGGAAATTATTATAGACAAATACTATTACACTGTGCATCTTTATATACATTTTCTTAAGTAAATACATTAAAAAAAATGTAAAATTATACAATTTGCAACTCATTTAATTATATTTCTTCCTTTTATTCTATTTTTTTAATGTCTTGATTTTTTGTTTCAAAATATTTTGGCTCCACGTATATGATCGTTTTGTATACACCTGTGTATGTAGAGTTATGTGTATGTCTATGTATACTGTGTTGTGTATGAACGTTTGTTTATTCATGTATACTCTGATGTGTATAGATAGGAATGCGGTAGTATCAAATTATAGTGATAGTGTATAGATCAGTGAATGCAAGAAATGGATGTCAAGAAAGTGAAGGGATGACGACGTTTCGGTCCGTCCTGGACCATTCTCATGTCGATTGTGTGAATGATCTCCTCCCCTGCAGCGTTATATCTGATGGCATTGTGTATGCAGGGCCGTGTATAGCCATGTATATTGTGATGTGTGAAGATCAGTGTATGCTGGGTTATGTGTATAGATCAGTCAGTATAAGCGGAGTTGCTTGTACAGCTATGTAAACAGTGTTGTGTGTATATATTAGTGAATGTTGACGTTTTTATGATTCATTTTATACAATATGTATAGACTATTGTAAAGAAAGTTGTGAAAGATACATGCATGACTGTATGGATCAGTGTATACAAAGTTATGGTTAGTTAACCATGTTCATCTTTGTGTATAATTCAGTGTATTACAGCTATGACTAGAGATTGTTGTATGCCCTCGTTATATATAATTAAGTATGTGCCCGGGTGTGCATAGATATTACCTGTATACTAGCTTGTATGAAACATGTATACGCTAATAAGTAGAACCATGTATACAATGTCATTTACATACAGTATATACTTTTATATACAGTGCCTGGAGCCTTAGTTTGAGAGTAGATTCTTGTAAACAGTATAGTGAACCACGTGTTTGAGTAATTACCATTTAGGTTTATAGAGTGATCTCTCCTCCCGCAGTTGACCACGAATCTAAGGTGACCTCAGACGACCAGGCCCGCTCTCTTCTTAACCGGTTCCTGGGCGCTCAGGTCCTCATGTCTGGCGTAGAGTCCATGATGGCCTCGTCTTCCCTGAACGAGTCCTCCAGGTGAGTTCTGGCACTTCTAGGTGAGTGGTGGAGATCTGGGGTCTCTCTCCAGGTGGGGTTTGGGGGACTCCAGGTGGGGCTTGGGGGGCTCCAGGTGGAGTTTGGGGGGCTCCAGGTGGAGTTTGGGGGGCTCCAGGTGGAGTTTGGGGGGCTCCAGGTGGAGTTTGGGGGGCTCCAGGTGGAGTTTGGGGTCTCCAGGTGGGGTTTTCTCCCCCCTGCCAAACCCTACATCGTCATTGATACCCACTTACCGCCACCGCGGACAATCGGGATCTCCTCCCTTGCTCAAAGACACTACGGGCTCACCATAGCCCGTGCTACTTGGAACTTTTTGTTCCAGGTAGCGAATCTTTAACAACAACAACAAAAACATCCCATGCTCGAATTTGTGGAGATGAAGGAGCAGAAGTGCTGGCTGCTGCGGGCCCTGAAGGAGACCATGTTGAGTACTTCATACCCCAAGACTACGTACTACAAGTTGAGAGGTATTATCGGGCACATCACTGTGGGAAGGTAATTGAGGAAAGGAAGATAGAACAACAAAATCAGTGAATCTGTACGATGGTACAATGTGATTGCAGCTGGTAATCCCAAACATCGTGGGCGAAGAGGAGTTGCCCGATGGTGAGAATCAGTAATTACGAGAATTCATCTTGAATATCAATACTTGTGGACATTTGGGGTGGAAACCACAGTTGAGCAGCGGAGTTGCAGAATCTGTGGCGAGAGTGACGGACACCGCCTTGACCACTACTTGAGAAAATGTGCCCATATGCAGGCGAGGAGTCACAATAACGTGGCTAAAGTATGAGGACCAGACCACACTAGAAGGTGAAGGGACGACGACGTTTCGGTCCGTCCTGGACCATTCTCAAGTCTATTGAGAATGGTCCAGGATGGACCGAAACGTCGTCGTGCCTCCACCTTCTAGTGTGTGGTCTGGTCCTCAATGTGCCCATCACAGAGACACTGGAAATATGTGTTGAATAGTAAATCCCACATTGTTTGAGTTAGGTAAACACGAGCTGTCAAATATAGATCCGGTTCTTAAAAGATTCCCTCCACTTTACCCCCGCAAGATAACGTACATTTTAGTGTTTTAATCTGTTGTTGTTTTAGATTCATAAACTCGGAAGGAAATGTCCATGTAGCACGGGCTATAGTGATCACGTAACCTCCCTTGGGACAAAATGTAAAAATTTTAACCACCTTCGCCCACCGCCTCACCCACCACCACCATCACTATCACCTCACCCACCCACTCACTACAACCACCACCACCACCACCACCACCACTACCACCATCACCACCACCACTACCACTACCACCACCACACGCAGCAGCAGCCAAGAGGCAGATGGACGAGTCAAGTGAAATGTTTACTTTACTTCTCTAATTGTTCTTACCTAATTGTGCTTGTGCAGGTTGAGCTTCAGAACCTTTGTCCCTATTTAGTATTTTATTTAGACAATTTATGTTCAGGTTTCCCAGCCATTTTATCTCTTGTATCTACAGTTGAAGCTGTGTGGAGTCTGCTTTCACCACCTGTGAGTGCATTGTTATCTTCTTGAGGTTATCTTGAGATGATTTCGGGGCTTTAGTGTCCCCGCGGCCCGGTCCTCGACCGGGCCTCCACCCCAGGGAGCAGCCCGTGACAGCTGACTAACACCCAGGTACCTATTTTACTGCTAGGTAACAGGGGCATAGGGTGAGAGAAACTGCCCATTGTTTCTCGCCGGGGCACGGGATCGATTTCGGGACCACAGGATCACAAGTCCAGCGTGCTGTCCGCTCGGCTCCCCGGTCTTAAGTTATTCTTCACTGTTCTGACAGTGTTCATTTGTGTTCACTTTTTTCTTGTACTACTTATGCTAAATTGTTTCCTGTGTATATTCTCTTGAGAATTTTGCATGGAGTGATCTTTTCTCCACTGTTTATTTTCTCTTCCAGTGATAGGTTTAATTCCTTTAGTGTTGCTTTATAACTAGTCTGGTGGCGTATCTCTGAACTTTCTCCTGTATGGTTTTGTGTTAAATAAGAACTCCACGCTGGTGCTGCATATTCAAGCACTGGTCTGATAGTTGTTGTCTACCGAACACGTGAACACCTGAACACTCGATTCCCAAAGGAAGTTCCTTATGCTGGCAAACCCTGCATATGTAATTTTCTTTTACTGTGGCTTTCTGGTGACAGTCTCTGTTTAATATCAAACCCAGATCTTTTTCTCGGTTCGGTTCCAGAGCAGATTAAGTGAACAAATCCACAGGGTCCGTGATGAGGGCTCGAACCTACGTCCGGGATGATCCCGGAGCATAATTTGCTCTGTGTGTGTACAGAGCAGATTCCTCTCCCATATGGCACTTTGTCCGGCCTCCAGTTGGCAGCATCCAGCATCATTACTTTGTACCTGCTTGAGTTAAACTCTAGTAGCCACTTGCTCAACCATTCTCAAGTTTTATCCATGTCATCCTGTAGTTTTTTGTAATCTTCTCTCGTATTTATCTTCGTAATAGATCAAGAACAGGATTGTGTTGTGACCCAAAATGATAGGAATATTTAGGGCTCTCTCGGAGTATCCACAACCACTTGGGTTAGACGGTAGAGGGACGGTCTCGCTTCATGCAGGTCGGCGTTCAATCCCCGACCGCCCAAATAGTTATGGGCACCATTCCTTCCCTCCCGTCCCATCCCAAATCCTTATCCTGTTCCCTTCCCAGTGCTATATAGTCGTAATGGCTTGGCGCTTTCTCCTGATAATTCCCGCTCTCTCGGAGTATTTTTATTTTATTTTATATATATAAGAGTTCTTACATTCTTGTACAGTCACTAGCTCGCATAGCGTCTCGGGCAAGTCATTAATACTAATTTTTCCTCGGAATAAGACCCGCCAAATTGTTTAACAACCAGGTACCCATTCACTACTAGGTGAACAGACGCTACAGTTAAGGATTGGCACCCGGTCAATCCTCCCCAGCCAGGATACGAACCCACAAGCCAAAGCTTGTGGGTTTGAGCCATTACCAGTATCAACCCTTTTGAGCCATTACCAGTATCAACCCTTTTGAGCCATTACCAGTATCAACCCTTTTGAGCCATTACCAGTATCAACCTATTGAGCCATTACCAGTATCAACCTATTGAGCCATTACCAGTATCAACCCTTTTGAGCCATTACCAGTATCAACCCTTTTGAGCCATTACCAGTATCAACCCTTTTGAGCCATTACCAGTATCAACCTATTGAGCCATTACCAGTATCAACCTATTGAGCCATTACCAGTATCAACCCTTTTGAGCCATTACCAGTATCAACCCTTTTGAGCCATTACCAGTATCAACCCTTTTGAGCCATTACCAGTATCAACCCTTTTGAGCCATTACCAGTATCAACCTATTGAGCCATTACCAGTATCAACCTATTGAGCCATTACCAGTATCAACCCTTTTGAGCCATTACCAGTATCAACCCTTTTGAGCCATTACCAGTATCAACCTATTGAGCCATTACCAGTATCAACCTATTGAGCCATTACCAGTATCAACCCTTTTGAGCCATTACCAGTATCAACCCTTTTGAGCCATTACCAGTATCAAGAGATGATACTGGAGATCTGTGGAGGTGCGACTGCACCCTGCGTGACGGGAGATGTCTATCATACCAAATGGAGTATCATAAGGACATGGTTGGTATTACAAATACCTTCACCTCGTGATTGATGTCAAGAAAGTAGGCTTTTTGTTTGATTTGAATTTAACTGGAAATTATTTTCTAATTATGCTGTTAATAAGACGTAACCTAACCTAACCATCTTTGGGCAAAGACACACAGTACCTGGATGATGGGGTTCTGGGAGTTGTTCTACTCTCCAAGCCCGAGGCCAGGTTCGACTTGATTATACTGAGGTCTAATATAGTACATATATGTGCTATACTGGGCCTAAGAATATTTACGTTTAAGCACACCACTGTTACTCACTACAGGCGCTGGGGCCAGATTCACGAAGCAGTTACGCAAGTACTTACGAACCTGTACATCTTTCATATATCTTTGGCGGCTTTGTTTACAATTATTAAACAGTTAATGAGCTCCGAAGCACCAGGAGGCTGTTTATAACAATAACAACAGTTGATTGGCAAGTTTTCATGCATGTAAACTGTTTAATAAATGTAACCAAAGGCGTCAAAAGATTGAGGAAAGATGTACACGTTCGTAAGTACTTGCGTAACTGCTTCGTGAATCTGGCCCCAGGTATATCGTCCCTTGTTTTGAGTCCTCTCTTGTGTCCTCTAAACGTCAGCCCTTCTGACTGTTATTCTAAGATTGTAGACTCAGTCGCCCCTTTCAATTGGGAACTCTGAACGCATCTTGTATCCTTAAGAGAGATGTATATTTTTCTAGACGATGTGAACTCTAAACTCGTTTTTGTTTAATTAGGGGCTTGAGAACCCAGTGTATTCACCATTATGTTGGTGGTGTTAATATCACTTTACGTTTAGCGTCGACTCAATAGGCTTCGTTTGGCATTAACTTAGCAATGTAAGTACTGTATTGTGCATTATTTTTCTGTATGTTTGAGCTTTGGGGTTATAATAGCTATTTATTCATTTTTCTGGTTGAATTTGATTTATGAATTTAAAGTGTGTGTCTCGTAACTTGAGAGTTGTGTAGAGTGAATGTCAGCTTTATATGTGGCTTACCCCCCCCCCCCCCCCCATCCCTGCCTCATGCAGGGATGGGATATTATTGTTGTTGTTATAGATTCAGCTACTCGGAAGAGGTTCCAAGTAGCACGGGCTATGGTGAGCCCGTAACTTACCTGGCACAGGAGCGGGGCCAGTAGCACGGGCTATGGTGAGCCCGTAACTTACCTGGCACAGGAGCGGGGCCAGTAGCACGGGCTATGGTGAGCCCGTAACTTACCTGGCACAGGAGCGGGGGATATTATTATTAAATGAACAAATCCACAAGGGCCGTGACGAGGATTCGAACCTGCGTCCGAGAGCATTCCAGACGCTGCCTTAATCTACTTGTGGATTTGTTCATTTGATGCATCACGTAATTGTGATTTCTGGGTGTAATATTATTATTATTATCTTTATTGACATAATATTTCCTCAGGGTTGTGAGGGACGGCGAGGGTCGCAGCACAGTCACTCAGGAGGAGAGTGGCCACTCCTCCAGCACCACCACTAAGGACGGCGCCGTCACTCACCACCACGACACTTCCTACGCCACCGGCCCCACCACCATCACCACCACCAGCACCTCCGCCGGCGCCCCACTCAAGGTCTGTATACCGTAGTCTCCCTTCAGATACCTCAACCGTAGATTGATAAAGATTAAGCCACCCAAAAGGTGGCACGGGCATGAATAGCCCGTAAGTGGTGGCCCTTTTGAGCCATTACCAGTATCAAGAGCTGATACTGGAGATCTGTGGAGGTGCGACTGTACCCTGCGTGACGGGAGATGTCTCCCGTGACTTGGACTTCATATGATGATTGATAAAGATTAAGCCACCCAAGAGGTGGCACGGGCATGAATAACCCGTAAGTGGTACAATTTTTTTTTCAGTAATTCTTTTCAGTATTCTGAGGTTGCATTTAACCATCAAGCTGTTATCGCGGGGGAGAATACTGCTTCACAGTCTTCATGAGGGTGTCCAGCTGCTGGACACCTTTGTTGACCAGGAGAGTGGCTGTGTTGATGGCTTCAGGGTGGCCACTGCATGATTCAGGAACTCTTAAAGCTCTTCTACTTGGATTTCATGTGATGATTGGTAAAGATTAAGCCACCCAAGAGGTGGCACGGGCATGAGACCTTATTATCAGCCTAAATAAAGACCAGAGAGGGAAACTGTTACTGTAGTGATGCTATACTTGTCATTCTGTGCTTCCTGGCATGAGTCCTGCCTCTCAGTCTTCGAGCAACTGCTGTACAGGATCCCAAACTGTTTGGATCTTCTTCTATCTTGAGGTTATCTTGAGATGATTTCGAAGCTTAGCGTCCCCGCGGCCCGGTCCTCGACCAGGCCTCCTTTTTGTTACACACCCCAGGAAGCAGCCCGTACCAGCTGTCTAACTCCCAGGTACCTATCTGGTACCCAGGTACCAGATTGTCATATTTATGTTTGAATCCTGTAGGAAATAGGTTCAGCTCTTGAACCCTGCCTTTCCAGCCACCAGTCTCCTAATACAGTGATTTCTTATCGCTGTATCAGTGATTTCAGCCTCCACCACATCACTGCCTAATACATTCCACCTGTTAACTTTTCTGACACTGAAAAAGTTCTTTCTAACGTCTCCACCTGTGTCCCCTTGTTCGCTTACTATCCGTGGTAAAAAGCTTATCCTTATCTACCCTGTCAATTCCTCTGAGAATTTTGTAGGTAGTGATCATGTCTCCCCTTACTCTTCTGTCTTCTAGTGTCGTGAGGTGCATTTCTCGCAGCCTTTCTTCGTAACTCATGCCTCTTAGTTCTGGGACTAGCCTAGTGGCATACCTCTGAACTTTTTTCAGCTTCGTCTTGTGCTTGACAAGGTACGGGCTCCATGCTGGGGCCAATCTCCAGGATTGATCTTACATATGCGGTATACAAGGTTCTGAAGGATTAATTACACAGGTTTCTGAAGGCTGTTCTGTTGTTAGCCAGCCTCGCATATGCCGCAGACGTAGTTCTTTTTATGTGGGCTTCAGGAGACAGGTTTGGCGTGATATCAACTCCTAGATCTTTCTCTCTGTCCGTTTCATGAAGGACTTCATCTTCCATTCGGTATCTTGTGTCTGGCCTCCTGTTTCCACCACCTAGTTTCATGACCTTGCATTTACTCGGGTTGAACTTTAGTAGCCATTTGTGTGTGTATGCGTACTTACCAAGTTGTGCTTGCGGGGTTTGAGCTCTGGCTCTTTGGTCCCACCTTTGGTGTGTGTGTGTGTGTGTATGTGTGTGTGTGTGTGTGTGTGTGTGTGTGTGTGTGTGTGTGTGTGTAGGTAATATTAACAATTGTGTAACTAACTTCTCAAGATTGTCACTCGCTTAGTTAAGTGAACTATGTTGTTGAGTTGCTAAACCCACTGTAACGCTTTCCACCGCCGCCCACGGGACGGGTATGGGGTGCATAATAAAGGAATGAATAGACCAGAATAATCTCCAGATGTTCTACTAAGCCTCTTATATAACCATTCCCATCATCTTGCAAGATATGCAAGTAAGGAACACTGACCCGTAGTTTAGTGCGATAAGCACATTTCCCCTCTCTAAGACTTCTCCTGTTTCCAGTGACTTGTAAGTATTCAGTACAAGACTTCCACTTTATTTCGTAGTGTCCACAATTAGATGTTATCTGTCTTAGGTGTGTCCAACTCTAAATAGTGTTCTTACTCCATCTTTGGTTCTATCAATGTCCTCCAGTCATTGCCCTATGCCCTATCTGGCTCTATCAATGCCCTGTCAATATTCCCAATGCCCTATCTGGTATTATCAATGCCCTGTCAATATCCCCAATGCCCTATCTGGCTCTATCAATGCCCTGTCAATATCCCCAATGCCCTATCTGGCTCTATCAATGTCCTCCAGTACTGCTTTGTTATACGATCATTTTATTCAATTCCTCCCCCTGCAATTAGACTGGTCGGTAGGGTGATATGGTGCCTGCAGGGCCGGCATTCGATCCCCGATGGTGCAAGTGGTTGGTCTCTCTCTCTCTCTCTCTCTCTCTCTCTCTCTCTCTCTCTCTCTCTCTCTCTCTCTCTCTCTCTCTCTCTCTCTCTCTCTCTCTCTCTCTCTCTCTCTCTCTCCTTCACTCCATCTTCATTATGCCAGCTCCTTGTCCTCAGGCTCCTAACAGGTGCTATAGACTTGTTCTGAATTGGCTTGTCACGTTCTCCCGATAATTACCTTACCTCCGTTCAGGAACTGTCCCTTATTTCGTTGTGAAGATCTCTTGGGCCTCCCCGGCTGCATTCCTCACACACTTCTCTGTCATTCTCTGTGAATTGGAATGAGTAGAACTGTCATTCTTCTCTCCTGTTCGCCGTTTTATCACGTACGTGTGTGTGTGGGGGGGGGGGGGAGGGGTGCGTGAGTGCGTGCGTGTGTGTGAACCGCTGGTATTTTCCCGGCCAAATTTAGAGTCCAGCGTCCTTGAATGACAATGCCAAAATAAACAATTGTACCACACCCATTTGTGGTTAGTGTGTGTGGTAGAGGCGTTGTGTGCCGGGGCCCAAGAGCTATAGTGGTTATTGAGGTTATTAGGCTGGAACCTCACCACATCTCCACAAGCTAAAACCCCCAGCAACCGGAAATCATCCACACACACACACACACACACACACACACACACACACACACACACACACACACACACACACACACACACACACACACACACCCAGTTGGTGAGTTGTGTACTCACCTAGTTGTACTCACCTAGTTGTGTTTGCGGGGGTTGAGCTCTGGCTCTTGAGAGGCGGGACCAAAGAGCCAGAGCTCAACCCCCGCAAACACAACTAGGTGAGTACAACTAGGTGAGTGCACACACATTACGGATTTAGCAGCGTCTTAACAGCCTGCTTGATCAGACCGTCAACTTCTTCTCCCCCTCCCCCTTCCCCACCCCCATCCTAGTAATCGATCCAGGGATAGATAGGCCCTCAGCGATAGATAGGAAGGACTCGATCCCATGAAAAAAGTCTTCGAAACCATCAACCAGCTACTCCGTTTTCTTTATCGTGTCATCCACTTGCAGGTCTATGTTCTGTGGAAACGTCAATTTTCGGGTGCTTTTTGAATGTTATGAGAAGGTCGCCTTTTTAACGCGTTGATTAATAACGTTACAAATGCGACCTATTAAGAGGAGGTAATGTGATGCTGGCTTTGCAGTATGCCGGGGGGGGGGGGGGTGTGGGTTGGTGGTGATGGGTCGGGTAGTTTGGTGAAGGGTCGGGTAGTTTGGTGATGGGTCGGGTAGTTTGGTGGTGATGGGTCGGGTAGTTTGGAGGTGATGGGTCAGGTAGTTTGGTGATGGGTCAGGTAGTTTGGTGAAGGGTCGGATAGTTTGGTGATGGGTCGGGTAGTTTGGTGGTGATGGGTCGGGTAGTTTGGTGAAGGGTCGGGTAGTTTGATGGTGATGGGTTGGGTAGTTTGGTGGTGAAGGGTCGGGTAGTTTGGTGGTGAAGGGTCGGGTAGTTTGGTGGTGATGGATCGGGTAGTTTGGTGATGATGGGTTGGGTAGTTTGGTGAAGGATCGGGTAGTTTGGTGGTGATGGGTTGGTAGTTTGGTGGTGAAGGGTCGGTAGTTTGGTGGTGATGGGTCGGTAGTTTGGTGGTGATGGGTCGGGTAGTTTGGTGGTGATGGGTCGGTAGTTTGGTGGTGATAGGTCGGTAGTTTGGTGGTGATGGGTCGGTAGTTTGGTGGTGATGGGTCGGGTAGTTTGGTGGTGATGGGTCGGTAGTTTGGTGGTGATAGGTCGGTAGTTTGGTGAAGGATCGGGTAGTTTGGTGGTGATGGGTTGGGTAGTTTGGTGGTGATGGGTTGGGTAGTTTGGAGGTGAAGGGTCGGGTAGTTTGGTGATGATGGGTTGGGTAGTTTGGTGGTGAAGGATCGGGTAGTTTGGTGGTGAAGGGTCGGGTAGTTTGGTGGTGAAGGGTCGGGTAGTTTGGTGGTGAAGGGTCGGGTAGTTTGGTGGTGAAGGGTTGGGTAGTTTGGTGGTGAAGGATCGGGTAGTTTGGTGGTGAAGGGTCGGGTAGTTTGGTGGTGAAGGGTCGGGTAGTTTGGTGGTGAAGGATCGGGTAGTTTGGTGGTGAAGGGTCGGGTAGTTTGGTGGTGATGGGTTGGGTAGTTTGGAGGTGATGGGTTGGGTAGTTTGGTGATGATGGGTTGGGTAGTTTGGTGGTGAAGGGTCGGGTAGTTTGGTGGTGATGGGTTGGGTAGTTTGGTGATGATGGGTTGGGTAGTTTGGTGATGATGGGTTGGGTAGTTTGGTGGTGAAGGGTCGGGTAGTTTGGTGGTGATGGATCGGGTAGTTTGGTGATGATGGGTTGGGTAGTTTGGTGGTGAAGGATCGGGTAGTTTGGTGGTGAAGGGTCGGGTAGTTTGGTGGTGATGGATCGGGTAGTTTGGTGATGATGGGTTGGGTAGTTTGGTGGTGAAGGGTCGGGTAGTTTGGTGGTGATGGATCGGGTAGTTTGGTGATGATGGGTTGGGTAGTTTGGTGGTGAAGGATCGGATAGTTTGGTGGTGAAGGGTCGGGTAGTTTGGTGGTGAAGGATCGGGTAGTTTGGTAGTGATGGGTCGGGTAGTTTGATGAAGGGTCGGGTAGTTTGGTGAAGGGTCGGGTAGTTTGGTGAAGGGTCGGGTAGTTTGGTGGTGATGGGTTGGGTAGTTTGGTGGTGAAGGGTCGGGTAGTTTGGTGGTGATGGGTCGGGTAGTTTGGTGGTGATGGGTCGGGTAGTTTGGTGAAGGGTCGGGTAGTTTGGTGAAGGGTCGGGTAGTTTGATGAAGGGTCGGGTAGTTTGATGAAGGGTCGGGTAGTTTGATGAAGGGTCGGGTAGTTTGATGAAGGGTCGGGTAGTTTGGTGGTGAAGGGTCGGGTAGTTTGGTGGTGAAGGGTCGGGTAGTTTGGTGAAGGGTCGGGTAGTTTGGTGAAGGGTCGGGTAGTTTGATGAAGGGTCGGGTAGTTTGGTGAAGGGTCGGGTAGTTTGGTGAAGGGTCGGGTAGTTTGATGAAGGGTCGGGTAGTTTGATGAAGGGTCGGGTAGTTTGGTGGTGATGGGTCGGGTAGTTTGGTGGTGATGGGTCGGTAGTTTGGTGGTGATGGGTTTGGTAGTTTGGTGGTGATGGGTTGGGTAGTTTGGTGGTGATGGGTTGGGTAGTTTGGAGGTGATGGGTCGGTAGTTTGGTGGTGATGGGTTGGGTAGTTTGGTGGTGATGGGTTGGGTAGTTTGGTGGTGAAGGGTCAGTAGTTTGGTGGTGATGGGTCGGGTAGTTTGGTGGTGATGGGTCGGGTAGTTTGGTGGTGATGGGTTGGGTAGTTTGGTGAAGGGTCGGGTAGTTTGGTGGTGATGGGTCGGTAGTTTGGTGGTGAAGGGTCGGGTAGTTTGGTGGTGATGGGTTGGGTAGTTTGGTGAAGGGTCGGGTAGTTTGGTGGTGATGGGTCGGTAGTTTGGTGGTGAAGGGTCGGGTAGTTTGGTAATGACTGAACAGACAGGATTGTCAAGAAGTGACAGGTGTGTGAGACACCACACTCCAGGTGTGTGAGACACCACTCTACAGGTGTGAGACACCACACTCCAGGTGTGTGAGACACCACACTCCAGGTGTGTGAGACACCACACTCCAGGTGTGTGAGACACCACACTCCAGGTGTGTGAGACACCACACTCCAGGTGTGTGAGACACCACACTACAGGTGTGTGAGACACCACACTCCAGGTGTGTGAGACACCACACTACAGGTGTGTGAGACACCACACTACAGGTGTGTGAGACACCACACTACAGGTGTGTGAGACACCACACTACAGGTGTGTGAGGCACCACACTACAGGTGTGTGAGGCACCACACTACAGGTGTGTGAGACACCACACTACAGGTGTGTGAGGCACCACACTACAGGTGTGTGAGACACCACACTACAGGTGTGTGAGACACCACACTCCAGGTGTGTGACACCATACTACAGGTGTGTGAGGCACCACACTCCAGGTGTGTGACACCACACTCCAGGTGTGTGAGACACCACACTCCAGGTGTGTGAGACACCACACTCCAGGTGTGTGAGACACCACACTCCAGGTGTGTGAGACACCACACTCCAGGTGTGTGAGACACCACACTCCAGGTGTGTGAGACACCACACTACAGGTGTGTGAGGCACCACACTACAGGTGTGTGAGGCACCACACTACAGGTGTGTGAGACACCACACTACAGGTGTGTGAGACACCACACTACAGGTGTGTGAGACACCACACTACAGGTGTGTGAGACACCACACTACAGGTGTGTGAGACACCACACTCCAGGTGTGTGTGACACCACACTCCAGGTGTGTGAGACACCACACTCCAGGTGTGTGAGACACCACACTACAGGTGTGTGAGACACCACACTACAGGTGTGTGAGACACCACACTCCAGGTGTGTGAGACACCACACTACAGGTGTGTGAGACACCACACTCCAGGTGTGTGAGACACCACACTCCAGGTGTGTGAGACACCACACTCCAGGTGTGTGAGACACCACACTCCAGGTGTGTGAGACACCACACTCCAGGTGTGTGAGACACCACACTCCAGGTGTGTGAGACACCACACTCCAGGTGTGTGAGACACCACACTACAGGTGTGTGAGGGGGCAGCAGCCGTGGTGGTCAGAGTGGTCAGAGACCTGGCCTTCACTTTCAAGGTCCCTAGTCCGATTCCTGGCAAGAGCCAGCTGATTCACATGTTCTAAATATGGCCACCGTTCTCTCTAGGTGGGCGGGGGAGGGTGGGCGTACGTGGGCGGGTGGGTGGGAGAGGTGGGAGTAGAGAGAGCTTTACTAAAACCCAAAAATTTTATCGTTTTCTGAAACCTTTTCAGAGGGATTTTGGATAATTTTTGACATCCAAAATACGTGCATTAGGGAAGAGGTTACCAATGCAGCGGGTAGTGGGTTAGAGGAGAATAGTAGGGGCCGGTTTAGGGCCCCCTGGGGCTGCTGGTGGTGTTGGTTGGGGCCCACATAAGGGTTGGTTAAGGGCCCGGGGCTGGTGGTGACGGCTACTGGTCTATTTATACTTGGGGTCCCTCTTAGGGTAGACTCCATCATTCTCCCTGAGACTCCTGGTGTGTAGTGTAGACCATTAACACACAGCCGCAGGCGCTGCGGGCATGGGTGTAGCGTGCCGCTGGCGGGGAGTGCGGGAATGAGCGTGCGAGCGTGGTATGAGGGAGGGCAGGCGCGGGCGTGAGAGGGCCGCGGGCGTGCGCGTCGGGCAGTCGACATTTGCTCGGTGTAGGGAACACACACACCCACGAGTGCGTTGTCTGCCCCCGCCGGTGTACCGAGGTGGTCGCCGCCCCCGCCCACTCCCTCCTCTTCTCCCGCCCCTACAGGACGCCCCCACCCACTGCTGCAGGTCGGTACTTACGCCCACTACCCTGCTTCTAGGGCACGCGCCCGCCCACGCCACCACCCACGCCTCCACACGCGGTCATGCGGACGTTTCTGTACCAGCCTGAAGCTGCTGATGCTAAGCTTTGCTGCCCTAAGGCAAATGTCTCTCTCAGCATATTTCTTATTTACATCTGCGTGTGGCAGCTGTACTCCTGCATCCCCCCCCCCCTCCCCTGTGCATCTGTTCATCTCCTGCCCCTGTACAGCTGTTCATATCCTGCCCCCCTGTACAGCTGTTCCCGCCCCCAACGCACACAGGAAGCAGCCCGTAGCAGCTGTCTATCTCCCAGGTACCTATTTACTGCTAGGTAACAGGGGCATTAGGGTGAAAGAAACTATGCCCATTTGTTTTTTCCGCCATCATCGGGGATCGAACCCGGACCCTAGGATTATGAGTCCCAAGCGCTGTCCACTCAGCCACAGGGGGGGCTGTGGAAATCAGATACCCCACCTTCGTGGGTGTCTGATTTTCACCTGTGATACTGACAAATGTGTTTTCTAGTGTGTATGTATATCTGTGTATATATATTTTACAGAGTGTGTATTAATGTGTGTGTATCACGGAATGTGTATTGCAAATCGGTGTATATATTTTACAGCGTGTGTTAATGTGTGTGTATCACGGAATGTGTATTACAAATCGGTGTATGAATGTGGAGTGTATTTCTGTATGGTGTGGCATTAGTGGCTCTCATTAGAGCATACAAGTCTATGATTGTATAAGTTTAATAATGATGCCACCAGCCCTTTGATGCTAAGAGTGTCTCATCTGGCACTCTTGGCACCGACCTCCAGGCTTCTCGCACCCAGCTCTGGTAACTCCCCCTCCCCTGCCCCCCCCTGGGGGTGTGTGTGAGGGGGAGGGGGAGGAGGTGTAGACTGTATACTCACCTATGTATACCTGTAAGATGGTGAATTAGTTAACTCGTTGGTTGTCTAATACGGTAATAGAACGCTTTCTAACATCTCTTATGACTCAATTGAGTTTTTAATCTTCATTCTGTCCTCTTATTTAGTGTGAACATTTCCTCTTTTTCCACACTGTTAGTCCCCTCAAATTTTGTATGTCTTTGTCATGTCTCCTCTCTACTCTGTTTTCTAGTGTCGTCAGGTGTAGTTCTTTTTAGTCCCTCTTCGTAGCCCGTCCTTCTCAATTCTGGGACGAGCCTCGTCGCAAACCTTCTTTTATCTTCTTGAGATGATTTCGGGGCTTAGCGTCCCCGCGGCCCGGTCCTTGACCAGGCCTCCTTTTTGTTACCTCCCCTTCCCTGGAAGGCAACCCGTAGCAGCTGTCTAACTCCCAGGTACCTACTTACTGCTAGGCGAACAGGTGCATCAGGGATGAAAGGATATTTTTGCCCATTTGTCTTAGCCTCCACCGGGTATCGAACCAGGAAATTCTGTACAGACCCAGCTGTACAGTACCAGCTGTACAGTACCAGCTGTACAGACCCAGCTGTACAGAACCAGCTGTACAGAACCAGCTGTACAGTACCAGCTGCACAGAGCCAGCTGCACAGAGCCAGCTGTACAGAACCAGCTGTACAGAACCAGCTGTACAGCACCAACTGTACAGAACCAGCTGTACAGAACCAGCTGTACAGTACCAGCTGTACAGCACCAGCTGTACAGTACCAGCTGTACAGTACCAGCTGTACAGTGCCAGCTGTACAGTGCCAGCTGTACAGAGCCAGCTGTACAGACCCAGCTGTACAGAGCCAGCTGTACAGACCCAGCTGTACAGTACCAGCTGTACAGTACCAGCTGTACAGTACCAGCTGTACAGACCCAGCTGTACAGTACCAGCTGTACAGTACCAGCTGTACAGTACCAGCTGTACAGTACCAGCTGTACAGACCCAGCTGTACAGCACCAGCTGTACAGGACCAGCTGTACAGTACCAGCTGTACAGCACCAGCTGTATAGTACCAGCTGTACAGAACCAGCTGTACAGTACCAGCTGTACAGCACCAGCTGTACAGAGCCAGCTGTACAGAACCAGCTGTACAGTACCAGCTGTACAGAGCCAGCTGTACAGAACCAACTGTACAGAACCAGCTGTACAGAACCAGCTGTACAGACCCAGCTGTACAGACCCAGCTGTACAGACCCAGCTGTACAGACCCAGCTGTACAGACCCAGCTGTACAGACCCAGCTGTACAGAACCAGCTGTACAGAACCAGCTGTACAGACCCAGCTGTACAGAACCAGCTGTACAGTACCAGCTGTACAGACCCAGCTGTACAGACCCAGCTGTACAGAACCAGCTGTACAGAACCAGCTGTACAGACCCAGCTGTACAGTACCAGCTGTAGAACCGAAAGTAGAACGTAGAAAAAAGTAGAACGAAAGAGAGAGAGAGAGAGAGAGAGAGAGAGAGAGAGAGAGAGAGAGAGAGAGAGAGAGAGAGAGAGAGAGAGAGAGTGTGAGAGTGGAGGAAGTACGACAACAATGCTTGGATGAGGCATTCCCCTCCCCCCCCCCAATCACTTGAACACCTGTGGCACTGTTCACCTGGGTGCCAGTGCCTCCACGGTACCCCCAGTACTCCACGGTACCCCCAGTACTCCACCAGGTACCCCCAGTACTCCACCAGACCTCATTTGACACCGTTTTTTTGGTCCGTAAATGTGCTGATTCGTAGGCACCGTGTCATGAATGCCCCTGAGGCCACGCTCTCACGATATGACAGTCATGACGCCACATTGTCATGAGGTGACACTTGTCATGAGGCTCCGGTGATGGTATTGACATGACAGCCGTTGTGTCTGTTGGTGAAGGTGTTCAGGTTACTAATTACTCAGGTATTTTCTCAGGGGAGAAGTGACGATCTGGCAACACTGTTGCGTGATGATCTTGGAACACGTGTTGACGACATAAACAATAACATCGGTAATGGCGGCAACACTGTTATTGTTGTCATACACTTCTATGACAACAATAACACACCAGATATCTTAAGGCAACACCTGTGACACCAGATATCTAAGGCAACACCTGTGACACCAGATATCTAAGGCAACACCTGTGACACCAGATATCTAAGGCAACACCTGTGACACCAGATATCTAAGGCAACACCTGTGACACCAGATATCTAAGGCAACACCTGTGACACCAGATATCTAAGGCAACACCTGTGGCACCAGATATCCAAGACAACACCTGTGGCACCAGATATCCAAGACAACACCTGTGGCACCAGATATCTTAATTAAGGCAATACCTGTGGCACCAGATATCCAAGACAACACCTGTGGCCCTGATATCCAAGACAACACCTGTGACACCAGATATCCAAGACAACACCTGTGGCACCGGATATCCAAGACAACACCTGTGACACCAGATATCCAAGACAACACCTGTGACACCAGATATCCAAGACAACACCTGTGACACCAGATATCCAAGACAACACCTGTGACACCAGATATCCAAGACAAGACCTGTGACACCAGATATCCAAGACAACACCTGTGACACCAGATATCCAAGACAACACCTGTGACACCAGATATCCAAGACAACACCTGTGACACCAGATATCCAAGACAACACCTGTGACACCAGATATCTAAGACAACACCCCTGACACCAGATATCCAAGACAACACCTACACGTTACCAAGTAGCCCGTCTCCTCGAGCTCCCGGAACGACCAAATTACGGGGTACTAAAAACACAAACCCAAGCCACCCACCTAACATAACCAATCAACGCATAGAAAACGTTGATATTTGCGAGTCAATTTGCGTTCTCTCATATTATTTGAGAGTGAGTGTGAGGTGGGCACTCAACATAGTGTTATTAATGGGGGAGGCATGCGGAAGTGGTTGGGCAGGAAGTGTGGCATGTAGTATGCCCCGCAGGTGGCAGTCATAACGGCTAGGGGGGCGTCGACCCCCGCCCGCCATGACGGCGTGACAGTTGTCGTATGACTTGCAGGTCTTGTGTGTCATAATACATCTGGCATCGTACCTTACTCTGCCGCCACAGTGTTGCCGTTATTACTGGTGTTGGTGTACAGTGTTGCCGTTGTTACTGGTGGTGGTGTACAGTGTTGCCGTTATTACTGGTGTTGGTGTACAGTGTTGCCGTTATTACTGGTGGTGGTGTACAGTGTTGCCGTTATTACTGGTGGTGGTGTACAGTGTTGCCGTTATTACTGGTGTTGGTGTACAGTGTTGCCGTTATTACTGGTGTTGGTGTACAGTGTTGCTGTTATTACTGGTGTTGTGGGGGTGTACAGTGTTGCCGTTATTACTGGTGGTGGTGTACAGTGGTGCCGTTATTACTGGTGGTGGTGTACAGTGTTGCCGTTATTACTGGTGTTGGTGTACAGTGTTGCCGTTATTACTGGTGTTGGTGTACAGTGTTGCCGTTATTACTGGTGTTGTGGGGGTGTACAGTGTTGCCGTTATTACTGATGGTGGTGTACAGTGTTGCCGTTATTACTGGTGTTGGTGTACAGTGTTGCCGTTATTACTGGTGTTGTGGGGGTGTACAGTGTTGCCGTTATTACTGATGGTGGTGTACAGTGTTGCCGTTATTACTGGTGTTGGTGTACAGTGTTGCCGTTATTACTGGTGTTGTGGGGGTGTACAGTGTTGCCGTTATTACTGGTGTTGTGGGGGTGTACAGTGTTGCCGTTATTACTGGATATATATATATATATATATATATATATATATATATATATATATATATATATATATATATATATATATATATATATATATATAATATGGAGGGTGTTTGTTGGCCGGATATTGGTGTATTTGGTGGCCGGATGTTGGGTGTTTGGTGGCCGGATATTGGTGTATTTGGTGGCCGGATATTGGTGTATTTGGTGGCCGGATATTGGTGTATTTGGTGGCCGGATATTGGTGTATTTGGTGGCCGGATATTGGTGTATTTGGTGCCTGGATATTGGGGATATTTGGTGGCCGGATGTTGGGTGTTTGGTGGCCGGATATTGGGTGTTAGATGGCCGGATATTGGTTGTTAGATGGCCGGATATTGGTGTATTTTGGTGGCCGGATATTGAGTGTTTGGTGGCCGGATATTGGTGTATTTGGTGGCCGGATATGGAGTGTTTGGTGGCCGGATATTGGTGTATTTGGTGGCCGGATATTGGTGTATTTGGTGGCCGGATATTGAGTGTTTGCTGTGGGTGCCATATATAGTGATGATGGAGGGAAGAGAGTAGTTGGCACTGGCACCTTTGAGTATTGGCCAGTCCTGGCTCGACCTCCCCCACGCACGCACGCACGCACGCACGGGTCGAGCTTGAATGGTCCCCAAGCCAACGTGTATCAGAACCTGGCTGACCGGGGTTCGAATCCTTCAAGGTGGGGGGGGGGGGCGTCAAGAGTTTTCTGATGGCTTGACGCATCTACCTTGCGTTGATTTCGGGAATCGGCGTTCCCCGCGGCGCGGTCTCTGACCAGGACTGCTAGGAGAACTACCAGGAGAAAGCGCCAACTATATAGCACTGGGAAGGGGGTCAGGATAAGGATCTGGGATGGGACGGGGGGAAAGGAATTGTGAATTCTCCGCCACAATCTGCCTTTGCCCATCTTCATCCATGCATAATAGGATCTTGTATGTCGTGAGCATGTGTGGGTATCTCCTACAAGCTGAGGGCTCTCAGAGAGAGAGAGAGAGAGAGAGAGAGAGAGAGAGAGAGAGAGAGAGAGAGAGAGAGAGAGAAAGAGAAAGAGAGTGGTTGTGCGGAGAGTGAACAAGTTGGGCTTGGAACCTCTCTGCATGCTCACCACGCCAGCCCTCAACTGCTTTTATTTTGGTCTAGCACCGTCGCTGCCTCCTCCTTCAAGACACAGCCACCTCCCCGCCACCTCTGCCCCCCATACTCACGCCTCCAACACAAAGGGGGGGGGGGGCGGCCTGGGAGGGGCGGGGGTTAGACATAATAGAAATGCTATACTACTGACGAAAATATCTTGCCATAATTCTTGCCTATATTGCGTGACCTTGTCAGGTGTAGGGGGCGGGGGGTGTTAGGGGATGGGGAGAGGGAGATACGAGGTTTGGGTAGGTGTGGGTAGGTGTGGGGGTGGTTTGGGGTGGTGTGGGTAGGTGTGGGGAAGTGTGGGGTGGTGTGGGTAGGTGTGGGGAAGTGTGGGGTGGTGTGGGGAAGTGTGGGGTGATGTGGGGAGGGTTGAAAGGGTTGGGGAGTGGGGAGGAGGAAGCTTCCTGTACTTCCCAATAAGCTTTACGAAATTACTTGCTTGTGTCAAGGCTCAATTAAGACCCCTTGACACTTCGGGGGTTGAGCTTCGGCTCTCTGGTCCCGCCTCTCAACTGTCAATCAACTGGTGTAGAGGTATCTGTTGAAACATTTACGGAGTTACAGTCAGTTAAGACTATGGGGGCATTTTTTAGGTTACAGTCAACTGTTGATTATTTATTAGGGTACAGTAGATTTTGGCCGTCCAATTAGGTCCAACTAAGACTGTGCTTCACTAGCGATTCGCCCGGGGTTCGTATCCTGGCCGGGGAGGATTGACTAGGCGCCAGTTCTTAAATGTAAATCTGTTCACCAAGCAGTGAACAGGTACCTGGGGCCAGATTCACGAAAGCACTTACGCAAGCACTTACGAACGTGTGCATCTTTCCTCAATCTTTGACGGCTTTGGTTACATTTATTAAACAGTTTACAAGCATGAAAACTTCCCATTCAACTGTTGTTATTGTTATAAACAGCCTCCTGGTGCTTCGGAGCTCATTAACTGTTCAATAATTGAAAACAAAGCCGCCAAAGATTGAGAAAAGATGTACAGGTTCGTAAGTGTTTGCGTAACTGCTTCGTGAATCTGGCCCCAGGTTCGTATACGATTTAACGGGTCGTATTTCGTGGATAATTACGATTTAAGGACCTGTCCGAAATGCTATGTGTGTGTTTGATCCATTTTTATTATTATTTCTGCCACAGACGTGGCCAGACATTTACAATGCTAACCAGCACATATATACATTTTCTTCTGTCCTCCATGGACAGGGTGAGAGATATGTTAATCATATTGTTCAGAGATTTTTTTTTAACAATCAACCACAGAAGGTGATTGTAGTGTTTTTAAAAAGCCAAGTTAACCTTCAAACATAAATACACAGATTTACGTCTGCCCTACATAAACTGTGTTTGAGGTGTATTTTTACATAGTTTTACGATTTACATGTGCATTTACATGTGCATTTACATGTGCATTTTAACATGTGCATTTACAAAAGTGAAATGCAATTCTGATCAGCTTTCACATATCCTTGTATACAAATATACATACATATACATGTATGCACACATATACATGCACATATCCACATATATGTATACATTCACCTAGGTCTTCTATGTTGATAGAGTAAGATAGCTTGTGTGTGTGTGAGTGTGTGTGTAAGATTAATCTCTGAGCATGTCACAGGCGTCCATGATATAACCCATAATGGCGTGCTACAGAATGTGCTATCGTTGAATACAGAATTTATCGGCGGTCACCAGCTCAGTTTTGTGTATCGGAGCTGTTGACGCGAGAGTGTAACTCATATCCCTTAAAGTCTACCTCTGAAAAAGGGGAATATTAAAGAAAATGGGTTTTGCTGAGAAACAAAGAAAATTGAAGTGGCACAGATTAGGAGTGACTAATTAAATATATATGTGCTGTTTCTTTGGGTTTCACAGATGCCTATGGTTGGGGACAGGAAGCCTGTTAGGGGTTAGAGAGATTCCCCTCCCCCCCTCCTCCCCAAGACTAACGACCCATGCAACCCACAATAGTTGCCTAACTCTCAGTTACAGGCATTAGATGTAAGGAAAATATCAAAACATGACTTGTTTTGATATTCGCTGGAATCATTTGCAATTTGCTGGAATGGGCCCGAGTTCGCTGGAATCGAACTCGGGCCCATTCAGTTGTAAACCGACTGCCCACATATATATGTACGTACTGGGCGAGCTTCAGCTCTTGGGGTCTCGCTTTAAGCCGCCAGTCTCGTAAGGTCTTTTCTTTGTAGTGGTGTCAGGTGGCAGCACGTCTTAAAGCCTCGTTGTTCTCAGAACACGAACCTGTAATCACTAATTGAGAGCTCAGAGGCGGTCAGTGAGAGACAGAACGGTGCTTATAAGAGGCGCGCTCTTCTTTCCTCAGGCGCCGGATTCACGAAGTAGTCATTCTACCACTTACGAGAGTAATTACCCCTTTATCTCCATCTTGGCGGCTATGATGGGATTTAAGAGACAGTTTACGAGCTGGAGGAGTTCGTAAGAGGACCCATTAGGCACCCACCTACGCACCCACCCCACCCACTCATCCCTATCCACGAGTGAGACCTACAATAGGAAATAACAACTTCACATCAAAGAATCCGAAGTTACGTGTTCCCAAGAGCCTCTCTGGTCCTGCCCATTTTCTTCCTCCCAAACATCTACTTTAGTCCCCCATCTCCTCTATCTTTCCCGGTCTCTATCTCTTCCGTTTTCTTTCTTTTCCCATCTATATTTTCTTGTCTTGAAAATTAATATATATCAATTGTGAGAAATTGTTGCTGCTGTATTTATTAATATTGTTGCTATTGTGAGATTACTGTTGTTGTATTACTATACAGTATACAGTGGTTGTATGAATAATTACCATTGTGGCATTTAATAGCCTCATATATGTTTTAGTCAGTATTATTTCTAATATACTTGTTATATGTCGGAATATATCATTATATGTATTGGATTAGCGTGTGTATATATGTATATTTATTTATATATATTTATATATATACATTAGGTACATTGGGATTGTGAGGATACATAGCATAGTAATTACATTCTTGTAAAGCCACTAGTACACGCAGCGTTTCGGGCAGATATACATATACCTGTGTATGTAGTGTATATATATATACATGTGTATAATATGTGTATGTATTCAACAGGACTCAGCAGAACAAGTTGTGGTGAGGGGCGTGAATATCACAGAGGTCACTGACGACTATAAATTAAACCAACTGGTGAGTACATCCACTTGCTTGAGTGCATACACTTGCTTGAGTGCATCCACTTGCTTGAGTACATCTATTTGATTGAGTGCATCCATTTGATTGAGTGCATCCATTTGATTGAGTGCATCCATGTGATTGAGTGCATCCATTTGATTGAGTGCATCCATTTGATTGAGTGCATCCTCTTGATTGAGTGCATCCATTTGAGTGCATCCATTTGATTGAGTGCATCCATTTGAGTGCATCCATTTGATTGAGTGCATCCATTTGAGTGCATCCATTTGATTGAGTGCATCCATTTGATTGAGTGCATCCACTTGCTTGAATACATCCATTTGACTAATTAATTAACCGTATTTGAGTACATTCATTTGCTTGAGTACATGCCTGAGTAGGCACTCTTGGCACATTACCTACACATTTGCTGGAGTACACAGCCTCATAGGCCTACCACTTGCCTTGGTGTTGGGGGAGGGAAGGGAACTATCAGGGGGGGGGGGAAAGCGGCAAGCCATTTTGGCTATATAGCACTGGGAAGGGGCCAGGATAACGCTTTGGGATGGGACGGGGGAAAGGAATGGTGCCCAACCACTTGTGGACGGTCGCGGGGATTGAACGCCGATCTGCATGAAGCGAGGCCGTCGCTCTATCGTCTAATGCAAGTGGTTGGGCTCGAGGTGTAGTTTCTTGTTGTTGGTTTGGGGATATTACTGTCCTGGCTACCATAGGAAGATATCTTATCTTGAGATGATTTCGGGGCTTAGCGTCCCCGCGGCTCGGTCCTCGACCAGACCTCCTTTTTGTTACACATCCCCCAGGAAGCAGCCCGTAGCTGCTGTCCAACTCCCAGGTACCTATTTACTGCTAGGTGAACACGGGGCATCAGGGGGAAAGAAAATCTGCTCATTTGTTTCCGCCTCCACCGGGGATCAAACCCGGAACCTCAATGACTACGAATCCCGAGCGCTGCCCACTCAGCCATCAGGCCCCCCTAAAGCTGAATCTCCATAGACAGCTTCAGGGAAACACACACACACAAACAAACCACACATAACACCACCGCTCACACACGTGTGTGTGTTATATTTAAAGCCCAACATGTTAAGGCCTTAGTGATGGTGGTGGATGTCTCCAAAGATGTTCACACGACCACCAGCAGGGGGCTGGAGATGACGGCCCCACACCAGAATAGTCACACAGCTGGCTTATTCTGCTCTCTTGTCTTGGGAGATGTGAGATGGCTTAGTATAGCCATCTTGATTACGTCGCTGTCTTGGCTGGTACCAGGGGGGGGGGGCTGTCAACCAGCTGTGGTGGTGCACCTGTCAACCAGCTGAGGTGGTGGTGCACCTGTCAACCAGCTGAGGTGGTGGTGCACCTGTGAATCAGCTGAGGTGGTGGTGCACCTGTCAACCAGCTGGGGGGAGGGGGACCTGTCAATCAGCTAGTGGTGGTGCACCTGTCAACCAGCTGAGGTGGTGGTGCACCTGTCAACCAGCTGAGGTGGTGGTGCACCTGTCAATCAGCTGAGGTGGTGGTGCACCTGTCAACCAGCTGAGGTGGTGCACCTGTAAACCAGCTGGTGGTGGTGCACCTGTCAACCAGCTGAGGTGGTGGTGCACCTGTCAACCAGCTGAGGTGGTGGTGCACCTGTCAATCAGCTGAGGTGGTGGTGCACCTGTCAACCAGCTGAGGTGGTGCACCTGTAAACCAGCTGGGGTGGTGCACCTGTCAACCAGCTGGTGGTGGTGCACCTGTCAACCAGCTGGTGGTGGTGCACCTGTCAACCAGCTGGTGGTGGTACACCTGTCAACCAGCTGGGGTGGTGCACCTGTCAACCAGCTGGTGGTGGTGCACCTGTCAACCAGCTGGTGGTGGTGCACCTGTCAACCAGCTGGGGTGGTGCACCTGTCAACCAGCTGGGGTGGTGCACCTGTCAACCAGCTGGGGTGGTGCACCTGTCAACCAGCTGGGGTGGTGCACCTGTCAACCAGCTGTGGTGGTGCACCTGTCAACCAGCTGGGGTGGTGCACCTGTCAACCAGCTGGGGTGGTGCACCTGTCAACCAGCTGGGGTGGTGCACCTGTCAACCAGCTGGGGTGGTGCACCTGTCAACCAGCTGTGGTGGTGCACCTGTCAACCAGCTGGGGTGGTGCACCTGTCAACCAGCTGGGGTGGTGCACCTGTCAACCAGCTGGGGTGGTGCACCTGTCAACCAGCTGGGGTGGTGCACCTGTCAACCAGCTGGTGGTGGTGCACCTGACTGATGCTGTAGCTGTCATACCTGACTGATGCTGAAGCTGTCATAGCTGACTGATGCTGGAGCTGTTATACCTGACTAATGCTGGAGCTGTCATACCTGACTGATGCTGGAGCTGTCATACTTGACTGATGCTGGAGCTGTCATACTTGACTGATGCTGGAGCTGTCATACCTGACTGATGCTGGAGCTGTCATACTTGACTGATGCTGGAGCTGTCATACCTGACTGATGCTGGAGCTGTCATACTTGACTGATGCTGGAGCTGTCATACCTGACTGATGCTGGAGCTGTCATACTTGACTGATGCTGGAGCTGTCATACCTGACTGATGCTGGAGCTGTCATACCTGACTGATGCTGGAGCTGTCATACCTGACTGACCCTGAAGTTGATCAAACACACACACACACACACACACACACACACACACACACACACACACACACACACACACAATTAGCAGTGAGATGCGTACAGTCACCCTGTTGAGTATCGAGTGGGTCTATGACTCACAGGATGCCACAACCCCCTCCCTCCCCCACCTAGGTGGCACAGGTGGCACCTCTGGCACAGCTGACACAGCTGGCACCTCTGACACAGCTGGCACCTCTGACACAGGTGGTGACAGAGTAGGTCAGGTTGTGCAGTAATTGAGGTGATTGGTAGGTAGTTATAGGATTACGGTAGTTAGGTTATCTTGCCCTGTTATCCGTCTTCCAGCTGTTGCCGCGGTTCTCATGGCCCAAAACGACCTGTTATCATAGTCCTGTTGTCATATCACCATCCGTTATCTTGGGTTATTTTGTCATTCTCCTGTTTCATTTCTCCTTCCTGTTTCCTGCTCTCTCCCGTTGTACCATCCCACCTCCTGTTGTCTATTCCCGTTTGCCTCTCCCCCCCTTCTGTTGTCGGTGGCAACGACCCGTTGTCAATGGTTAGTCCACCGTTGACAGGCGCCTCGTCTGACCTTGGGTCGAACCCCATGACATCCGATGGCGTTTTGGCGGTTCGCGAGGGTGATAACTGGAACGGAGGCAGTTATCAGGGGGGAAAGCGCCAAGCCATTACGACTATATAGCACTGGGAAGGGGCCAGGATAAGGATTTGGGATGGGACGGAGGGGAGAAGGAATGGTGCCCAACCACTTGTGGACCGTCGGGGATTGAACGCCGACCTGCATGACGCGAGACCAAAGTGGTGATTTCTGATTGTAAGGGGGGGGGGGGGGGGAATTGGGGGAACAAGAGGGGGGGGGTGGCTTCAGGTTTGGCAGCGTCTGTACATGTTCTAGGAACCATTGGTTTAGAGGCCCTTCTTCCGCATGGCACAGTGCCAGGCACCGGCCCTGTGTGCTGGCCTCACACCAGTCATCATGTCTCATCGTTACACTCCCCCCCCCAGCTCTCTCTCTCTCTCTCTCTCTCTCTCTCTCTCTCTCTCTCTCTCTCTCTCTCTCTCTCTCTCTCTCTCTCTCTCTCTCTCTCTCTCTCTCTCTCTCTCTCTCTCTCTCTCTCTCTCCTCTCCCGCCTGTGTCTAGCACCTGTGTTGGTGTCGAGGTGGAGGGAGGAGCCGTGTGGGTGAGGCTCCTCCCGTGAGGTGTGCACCACGGGTGGCCAGGGCTGTGGGCAGGTGCCAGGGGTGGGCAGGGCTGTGGGCAGGTGCCACGAGTGGGTGGGGCTGAGGTGCAGGTGCCACGGGTGGGCGTGCGTCCGTGGGTGGGGCTGAGGGGCAGGTGCCACGGGTGGGCGTGCGTCCGTGGGTGGGGCTGAGGGGCAGGTGCCACGGGTGGGCGTGCGTCAGTGGGTGGGGCTGAGGGGCAGGTGCCACGGGTGGGCGTGCGTCAGTGGGTGGGGCTGAGAGGCAGGTGCCACTACAGGTGAGTGCCACCCATCTGGCACTCTCACAATAGCTCTGGCTACCGTACTGAGAACACTGCCGCTGCCCACCGCTGCTGGGGATGGCTGCCCACCGTGCCCTCCCCACACACATGTAGTGCCCACACCTCCAAACACCCCCCCTTTCCCCCCCTCACACCCCTCCTCCTCCACACGTGGGGCCCACCCACCACTCCGGCATCACTCCTGCATTGTTAACAACCCGCAAGGCTAGCGGTGCCACGGCCCAGCCAGCCAGCCAGCCAGCTGGCCCCCGCCACCACCAGTGCCAGGCACCACTAGCGTCCACCATCGGTGTAATACTAAGTGCCGGGAAACACTTATCAGTGACCGCCAGTGCTGACACCACAGTGAAACACAAGTGTAATCTATGCATCGATCGCCGGCGCAACCCAAGTGCTGATCAACAGCTCTTCAGAAACACCTACCCGTCCATCCCTTCCCCGGCAAGAACCACCCGGCCGCCTCCGCACTCTTACTCGCTGGAAACTAGCTGTTAACTCGCTGGAAACTCGCGGTTAACTCGCTGGAAACTCGCTAGAAACTGGAAAGATGGAAAGCTTCGTGCGGGCCATTATAGACGGGTTCCTGGACTCCGGCGCCGTCCCTACCCTCACTGCTGCTACGGTATTTCCACTCCTCTTGCTCCTTCGCTAGGAGTGTTGTGCTTTTGGTGGCCCCCTCCTCCTCCTGTGACGTCGTGTGGCGCCTCTGTCGGCATGCTCAATCCGTTGTTGTACCTAGTAAGTCATGGGAGCTCTTTCATAGGATCTGTTGTACCTAGTAAGTCATGGGAGCTCTTTAATAGGATCTGTTGTACCTAGTAAGTCATGGGAGCTCTTTCATAGGATCTGTTGTACCTAGTAAGTCATGGGAGCTCTTTAATAGGATCTGTTGTACCTAGTAAGTCATGGGAGCTCTTTCATAGGATCTGTTGTACCTAGTAAGTCATGGGAGCTCTTTCATAGGATCTGTTGTACCTAGTAAGTCATGGGAGCTCTTTAATAGGATCTGTTGTACCTAGTAAGTCATGGGAGCTCTTTCATAGGATCTGTTGTACCTAGTAAGTCATGGGAGCTCTTTAATAGGATCTGTTGTACCTAGTAAGTCATGGGAGCTCTTTCATAGGATCTGTTGTACCTAGTAAGTCATGGGAGCTCTTTCATAGGATCTACACCGACGGTTGCTCAAAGACCTAACTTTAGAGAGTTGATTCATTTTTAGGTGTAGAGCGGCCAGTTGTGGTGTGTTTCTTGGGCATGTGGGTGGGTATGGTTAAGCGTATGGTTGGCTTTTTGGTGTGTGTGGGTGTTTTCCCCTTGCTCCCCAGTGTTCCATGTGTGGTATATGCGTCAGGGAGTCCTGCATGTTTGGTGTGTGTGGGGGGGAGAGAGAGAGAGAGAGAGAGAGAGAGAGAGAGAGAGAGAGAGAGAGAGAGAGAGAGAGAGAGAGAGAGAGAGAGAGAGAGAGAGAGAGAGATAGATATAGATAGATAGATAGATAGATAGATAGATAGATAGATAGATAGATAGATAGATAGATAGATAGATCCGTGTCTCAAAACTCTTGTTGTCGTTCAGGTTCACGTTGATTTGAAGCGAAATATGTGAAATAATGCATGTCCCTGTATTTGTGGTTCCCCTTTCAATCTCTCATTCCATTTCCCCTCTCTATCCATCCCCCCATCCCATGTGCCGTATGTGTTCAGCAACCTGTGTGTTTACTAGTTGTGTTTTGCGGGGGTTGAGCTTTGCTCTTTCGGCCCGCCTCTCAACTGTCAATCAACTCTTTACTAACTACTTTTTTTTTTCCACACACCACACACACACACACACCCCAGGAAGCAGCCCGTGACAGCTGACTAACTCCCAGGTACCTATTTACTGCTAGGTAACAGGGGCACTTAGGGTGAAAGAAACTTTGCCCATTTGTTTCTGCCTCGTGCGGGAATCGAACCCGCGCCACAGAATTACGAATCCTGCGCGCTATCCACCAGGCTACGAGGCCCCTGGGGCCTCGGACCCCTGGGTCCGACACATGTGTGTCGGACACATGTTGTTCTGGTAGATGTGGGGACGTCAGCACCCATTGTGTTACATGTTATTAATATTAGACTACATCCTAGAAATAAAATATGATTGATTAATACGGTTTAAATGTAGGTTCACTTCGTCCTAGTATCATTACCTTACACCTCCTTAGGCTGAACTCAAACAGCCCTGTAGTTGTCTGTAATCTTCTGTTTTCACATTTTTTTCTGTAGCTTTGCATGATCAGCAAATATTTATATTTACAAAGTTCATTCCTTCGAGGAGGTCATTCACAGAAATTAGGAACAGCAATGAATAAGAATAAAGAATACGTTATAAAGAATACGTTATGAATGGGTAAAGAATAAGGGTAAATGAATGGGTAAGACATGTCAAAATGCGACATGTCATTTTGGCATGTCACAACACTCCCCAATAGGAAGAAAGCCCGCTGGGTTGTTCATCCTGTCACTTGTACCCAGACGCGGCTTGGACCTGCTTAACTGTCTCAAGTGGACACACTGTCAAACAAGGGATTAACATCTTTACAGCTCTCAAATTTACGCTATGTGGGGATAACAAATTTACGCTATCTACGCTAGATATGTTTATCTTACATCTTCATCTTTTAGATAAGGAAAAGTATTTCTGAAATCTTGTAATAAAACTCTTATTTAGCTTGTCAGGCATGAATTTCTGTCTAAATCCTTACTGCCTTTCCGTTACAAAGTTTACCCTTTCCGGGTGCTACATTATTATCATTGTGATTACTTACTGATTAATTAAATTACTCTTGCATTACTCAGTGATGCAGATTTATAATAGTGTCTGCTGTCTGTCTCCATTTTCGTGCATTAGGACTACGTTTTCTTTGTTGCCGATTTCTGGGAGAACTCTGGTGATTGGTGGTGATGGCTGTTGTTGTTGTCATAGATTCAGCTACTCGGAACAAGTTCCAAGTAGCACGGGCTATGGTGAGCCCGTAACTTACCTGGCACAGGAGCGGGGCAAGTAGCACGGGCTACGGTGAGCCCGTAGTGGACTTACCTGGCACGGGAGCGGTGCTGTGTTGGTTTCAGTTGGATTCTTTTTGTATTAATTTTTGTTTAGTTGTGTTGGGAGGCTGTTGTACATATTAGTGATTAATATGTTAGTCCATCATCGCCTGTACATAACTCCTTGTACACTCCTGTACGTCTCCTGCCTCAATATAGGAGATGGCGTCTCTCCTGTGGAGAAAACCGTATTCAATCCCCCTCTAAAATGTTAGAGGGGGATTAGATTGATAAAATGCGTGTTAATTGGTTTATAAGAAGGTAAGACTTCTTGTATACGAACTTGACCACCATAGTACCTAATCAGAGTTGTCTGAACCTTACCTAACCCAACGGAAATGAGAGATCAAACTTTTATTATGTATAGCCTAACACACCTTAGGCTGTGTTAGGCTCGGTTTGGGTAAGGTTATGTAGGTTTTAAAATTCTTTTGCGAGCAGTCTTGCGTAGGCTGAGACTTGCGTCTTCTGCTAGGCTGTGTCTGGTACCTGTACCTTGCGTCCTGTATCTGGCACCACCTCGTCATTGTTGGCCGTGTAACTGTAATCCTGTAGGAATGTGCTGTATTATAATAATAATAATATTTATTTAGGTAAGGTCATGCCACAAGCTATGTAACAAGAGCGAGACCCGTTCATTTAGGAGAGTTTCGAGGGAAGACGAAGAGTCACAATAACATGGCTGAAGATATGATCAAATCACACACATCAAAAGACATTGAAATGGCGACGTTTCGGTCCAATAAAATTCGACTATTATCAAGAAAAGTCGAAACGTTGTCGTATCCTCACCTTCTGGTGTGAGGTTTGGTCATGAGTTTCCAGTGATTTGAGTGTCAACAATTTATAATGTTACGAATATATTATTTGACTTGGGTATATTTTTTTACGTGGTATTGTTAGACTTACACGTATATATATTGACTTGATTTGCGCAGCCTAGCGTTATTCAGTCTGATTTTAGTTTTCTAAGATTTTGTTTTGTTTCTAAACGGTATTTTATAAAATAACTATTAGCGCTAATAATATAATTATGAATACGCTCAAATATTTGTTTATCGTACAAGGCAAATAACCAAAAGGGCACTGGTAAAGCCTAACTGGCTGGTTCCCCGAGTGTATTAACAAACCTGTTTATAGCTTCGTGGCTGGGAGGGGGGGGGAGGCTACCAGTAAACCAGTGTGCCTATTAAACCCGCACCCAGGGCAAACCCTCCAAGTTTTATCCCGCTAAGGTAAACCAGGCAAGGATGATTTAACTGGTGTGTTGAGTGTTTACATCTTGAAGGGGAGAGGGTGTGAAGGCTTCTGGTTGGTTGAGGTCTCTTCGTCCCCCCCCCCCCCTTACACGGATGTAAACAATGCCATATATGCCATATAAGAGACGTTCTTGTGAGAGAGGTTGACAAGTTGTGGTAGAGTCACTTATATATATATATATATATATATATATATATATATATATATATATATATATATATATATTCTTGGGCTTATCTGTTGATATGAGATCGAAAGGTTTCCGTTCTGACCATAACAGATCCTTAAAAAGAGTTCATTTTGACAATTGAGGTTCTGAAAACGGTGATATATATATTGAGGAGGCTTTTTCGTATACAAAAAGTGGTATCTAACCAGTATATTATTATATTATTAAATAATATGATATGTACTGAATAAATCCTGTTCACTATATTGATATATTAATGATATATAATGGGGGGGTGATATATATTATATAATATAAATATTATAATATATAAATATACGCTTTCTTATCTTTGGCTGAAATGAAAATGTCAACAGATATTTGTGTGACACTAACATGTAAACAATGTATTTGTTTGGTAGTTTGTGTGTGGTGTTTGTGACTTTAATAATGCTTTAATAATGCTCAGTATTACAGCGGTGAATGAACAGTATACACACTCTTGTATTTGGTTATACAAGAGTATTTGCTTACCTTGTTCCGTTGTATTTGTATAAACCCTGAACAAGCCGGTGATATTGACCCGGATTGTATTTTTTACTTGTATTTGTTGTTTAATTCTCGTTTTGTATATGTTAATATTATTTAGTCTGACTTTGTGAGTATACTATGGATTGTATTACCTGTGTATGTATAGTAACAGGCTGTATGGCAGGTGTATAGCACTGTGAGACGATTCAGGTGTATTATGGTGCTCTGTCTGTGTCTGTCTGTCTCTCTCTCTCTCTCTCTTTCTCTTTCTCTCTCTCTCTCTCTCTCTCTCTCTCTCTCTCTCTCTCTCTCTCTCTCTCTCTCTCTCTCTCTCTCTCTCTCTCTCTCTCTCTGTGTGTGTGTGTGTGTGTGTGTGTGTGTGTGTGTGTGTGTGTGTGTGTGTGTGTGTGTGTGAGGAGTGTATGGAAGAGGGGAAGAGAGGCTCTACACCCTCTCCAGTACACCATACATATGTATACAGAGGTTGAGTATACGAGGGGTGTATGGGAGATGGGGAAACTCCAGTACACAACTGTCATGACAGCCTTCACCTGTTTATACTTTGGGTAATTTTAGCTCCTATGGCTGTTGTATGGGGGGGGAGGGGCGGGAGGGCGTGTGTGTGCGTGCGTGTGTGTGTGTGTGTGTGTGTGTGTGTGTGTGTGTGTGTGTGTGTGTGTGTGTGTGTGTGTGTGTGTGTGTGTGTGTACTCACCTAGTTGTGCTTGCAGGGGTTGAGCTCTGGCTCTTTGGTCCCGCCTCTCAACCGTCAATCAACAGGTGTACAGGTTCCTGAGCCTATTGGGCTCTATCATATCTACACTTGAAACTGTGTATGGAGTCAGCCTCCACCACATCACTTCCTAGTGCATTCCATTTATTAACTACTCTGACACTGAAAAAATTCTTTCTAACGTCTCTGTGGCTCATCTGGGTACTATGTTTCCACCTGTGTCCCCTTGTTCGTGTCCCACCCGTGCTGAAGAGTTTGTCTTTGTCCACCCTGTGTGTGTGTGTGTGTGTGTGTGTGTGTGTGTGTGTGTGTGTGTGTGTGTGTGTGTGTGTGTGTGTGTGTGTGTGTGTGTGTGTTTTTCCCTCCAAACCCACATTCCTAGTAAGCAAACCTTAGTTTCTCCTACTATCCCATGTATTAAGGGGCTCATTGATCCCATTGAAGGATGGGTGGGATAGGCTTCAAGGATTGCGGCTGCGCACAGAGATGGGATGGGGCCCTGAGATGGGCCATTTGATGGGAGAGGAGAATGAGTACAGTCAGCAGGTGTGGAGTACAGACTAGAATAGGCAGATGTGGATGAACAGGAGGGCTGACGGAAGATGTGACGTTACACACACACACACACACACACACACACACACACACACACACACACACACACACACACACACACACACACACACACACACACACACACACACAAAACCAGGTTTTAAAACCAGGTATGATAGGGAAATGGGACAGGAGTCATTGCTGTAAACAACCTATGCTCGAAAGGCGGGATCCAAGAGTCAATGTTCGATCCTGCAGACACAACTAGGTGAGTACACACACACACACACACACACACACACACACACACACACACACACACACACACACACACACACACACACACACACACACACTAAACACACACACACACACACACACACACACACACACACACACACACTAAACACCTGCCCTAGAGTCATGTGTATACAGCTGAGGTGTAAGTGTCCGGTGTGTACATAGAGGGATTGACGGGTGCCAGCTATAGGTCCCTGTGTGTGTGTGTGTGCCTGTGTGGGGTAGGTGCCACACACACACCTTGGCACTCTTCGTGCCGAAGCCGCCACCACACTGCTAAGCCTCTTGTAATCTCACGGGAATCATCTTTATCGCCAGAGGTACCAACAGCTTGTTCTTGGCCCAGCTCTGTTTGCTTGATGGGCCACCAGCCACACACAGTCAGGGAGGACGCCGGAACAGTCAGGGGGACGCCGGAACAGTCAGGGGGACGTCGGAACAGTCAGTGGGACGCTGGAACAGTCAGGGGGACGTCGGAACAGTCAGTGGGACGCTGGAACAGTCAGGGGGGACGCCGGAACAGTCAGGGGGACGCTGGAACAGTCAGGGGGGACGCCGGAACAGTCAGGGGGACGCTGGAACAGTCAGGGGGGACGTCGGAACAGTCAGTGGGACGCTGGAACAGTCAGGGAGGACGCCGGAACAGTCAGGGGGGACGCTGGAACAGTTAGTAGACGTCGGAACAGTCAGGGAAGACGCCGGAACAGTCAGGAGGACGCCGGAACTGTCGGGGGAACGCTGGAACAGTCAGGGGAACGCTGGAACAGTCAGGGGGACGCCAGAACAGTCTGGAGAACACCGGAACAGTCAGGGAGACACCGGAACTGTCGGGGGAACGCTGGAACAGTCAGGGGAACGCTGGAACAGTCAGGGGGACGCCGGAACAGTCTGGAGAACACCGGAACAGTCAGGGAGACGCCGGAACAGTCAGGGGAACGCCGGAACAGCCAGGGGGGACGCTGGAACAGTCACACTGACAGACGATCAGACGATCTTCTAAATTTCTCAATCAAAATGGGACGGAAGTATGTCATGGTCTTCCGTCTCGCCCCTTTACGTAATCGCGTGTTATTTTTTTCGGTTTGAGCAAAGTCTCTCCATTTGCCTAATTATACTGGGGCTATGCAATGGGATCGATCCCGCGGGTAAGGCCTGGGGCGTTCGGAAATGCAGGTTCGACCCCATGAACCTGCATTTCTCGAAGCTCGTACACTGATTAAATAAATACAAACTAGGCTGATATGGTCGATGGAAAGATGCAGAGGTTTCGTTAGTGTGGGAAGGGGGATGGCAGCCAGGCAGCAGCAGCTGGGTGTGGGGTCGGGGTGAGTGTGGAGCTGGAGTGTGGGCAGGGTGTGGGGCGGGAGCAGGTGTGGGTAGAGTGTAGGTGTGTGTGTGTGTATGTGTGTGTGTGTGTGTGTATGTGTGTGTGTGTGTGTGTGTGTGTGTGTGTGTGTGTGTGTGTGTGTGTGTGTGTGTGTGTGTGTGTGTGTGTGTGTGGAATAGGAGTGGGTGTGGGAAGCAGGCTGGTGTGGGTAGGGTTTGTGTGTGTGTGTGTGTGGAGGGCAGCAGGTGTGGGAGGGGAGCAGGTATGGAGCCAGCCGGGGTGGGTGTGGTGGCGCGGCTCCAACACATACCTGTGGGCTGACATAAGCTACGTCTCTGTTCACCCACAGCTTTGGTCCCCCCCCCCCCCACACCTCAGGCCCAGTTAAACTCCAGCTCTTGGGTCCTGCCTCGACCTGTAATGTAATCTACCTCCACTTATTGTCCTCTTTTTTTTTCTCCCTGTGGACCCTGTGGCGAAATGGTTAACGCAGTCGACTCACAACCGAACGAACCAGAGTTCGATTCCCGAAGCGTTTGGGCACGATTCCTTTCACCTGATGCCTCTGTTCATGAAGCAGTGAATAGGTACCCGGGAGCTAGACAACTGTTGTGGGTTGCATCCTGTGTAAGATCAGTAGTTGGACTAGCAGGAGGAGGGTTTCGATAAGCCTAACTGCAAGTTTCATATATCCCCGGCAGTGGGAAACAAGCACAAATGTTTTTTTTGTATGTTTAAATATAATTTGTAAACATTTATTTAAAGTCAATACACACAGAAATCACAATTGCGTGATGCATCAAATGAACAAATCCACAAGGGCCGTGAAGAGGATTAAGGCAGCGTCTGGGATGCTCTCGGACGCAGGTTCGAATCCTCGTCACGGCCCTTGTGGATATATTCATTTAAAGTCAATGTTAGGTGTTCCAGCTAGGCTATATAGTCTGAGAACTATGGAATTAAACTTAGCGAGTGAAGATGTTTTGCCATAGGCAGTTTCGTCCCCAGGCCTATAGACGAACTTGCCAAATCCACTCGTGTTTATTATGGAACCTGATTCAGATACGATAGTGTGTGAGGGTATTGTTGAGTGCGGGTTATTGAGAGGCTGTGTTTGTGAGTGCTTGTTTCTTGTGTGTTTGTGGCTACTTGTCGCTATGTTACTTCATACTATGTCCCAGAAACATGTTTAATGTTCCCTAACCAGTGTCCCTTCTGTTGCCCCAGAAATTACCCACTTGTGTTTGCTCTGTCCATCAACTCAACAACTGTTCTTCTTACAGCTTGACTCGTGCGATGAATATGAGGACCGCAGACGAATTAGAATGCGCCTTAAGTCACTCATGGCTGAAAAGAAAGGTAAGTGGACGCCTGTGGTGATGTATGGTGACGTGTGGTGATGTGTGATGTTCAACTACATGTAATCAAGTACAGTCTTGTTCTCATCATATCACTTTGCCTAACCTGAGAATACAGCGTCCAGAGGTTCCTTTCTTTGGTGGGTTATGCCCAAAATACATCTAGTTTTAATTAATTTAAAACATGTATCACAATACTGTAAAATGGAAATATGTCTATGTATACTTCACATATAAAAATTGTTGCTATTTAATGTATTGTTTATACACGTGTGTGGAATATATGTCGGTGAAATTCTTTAGGTATACAGCATGAGATTACAGTAACGTGATGTATCTATGAAATAATCTTTGGAGCAAGAAGGTGGGATCGAACCTGCGTGCGGAGCGCATCGTGGGTGACCCAGGACATGTCGTCCTCGGGTGACGCCAGCACCATCCTTGCATTGAGCCCACTGTCTTGTTCTGAAGATTTTTCTTATTTTCCTTTGGTATATTTCTAATAAAGAGATGTTTGCTTCTACTGCTTTGGTTCAAGTGAGTTAATATACTGATCTTGTTGTTGCAGCTCTTCGCGAGGAGCTGAGCGGCCATGATTTGGGGCAAGGGTCACGCACCCAGGGCTCCTCGGCGCAGTCAAAATTCGAGGCAGTGTCCAAGTCCACCACTAGTAGCTCAAAAGAGTCCAATTTGCGTAGCAGCGAGGGTGAGTTGGAACCCATAGTTTGGGGGCAGTTGAAAACGTCGCTTGAGGAATCTAAGGAGCGGTCAGGTGGCGGGGCTTCTTCAGGGAAATGCGTTAGGGCTAATCTTTCTCCTCAGGGCTCTTCTGCTTATGCTTTCCTTTCCAGTAATATTAAGTCGAGTAAGGAGTGTGCGTCCGATCCCAGTACGGAATTAGGTGACGACTCGAGTAGAAATAAGAAAGACTTCATTGCCTTCATGGAGGGGGTAAAGGCTTCCATTGAGGCCACCAGCCGGAAAAGTAAACAAACTCAACCTCAAAGAGATGACAGTTCTAGTGGTGAATTTAGTACGGAATTAATAGTTGAAGTTAATTCGGTGCTAGATAAACTGAAAAATAACATTTGTAAATCTAAGAGCCAGACCTTCACTTGTATGGAAGAACAAGGAGAGCCGGAGGGTCAGGACCCAGAACTGCTTTCACTTATCGATCGCCTCCAGGTGTCACTTGGAGGTGTCCTGTTGGATCGTGAGGTTGACGAGGATAGTAAACGAGTGGAGAAGGATAAGGGGAACGGGCGGGCCGCAGCATCACGATCTGATGGAAAGAAAGATGCTGAAGACAACAACGTTGAAGACGTTGAGGGTGAAGAGGAGGAGGAGGAGGAGGAAGAGGATGGGGAGGGGGAAGGGGATGGCGAAGAAGAGGAAGATGAAGAGGAAGACGAAGAGGAAGAAGGTGAGGAAGAAGAGGAGGACGAGGAGGAGGATGAGGAGCTCGAAGAGCCAAAGACTGTTATAGAAGCTAATGAAGGCCCCATGAGGAACTCCAGTGGAATAATTAAATCTAGCTCAGCAGGAGCCCTCAACTCTCCATCATATGGATCATCCGGATCTGGAAGTCCCTTAGTCATTACCGGTGGTCTCAAGTTTAGTGTTAACCTCAATGACACGAAAGGTATTGTTCTTCAAGTCGACGAACTCACATCCAAGAAACAGCAAAGCCAGCTGCCCCAGTCTTCGGAGAACACCACATCAAAAACAGGAACCAATAGCCACCGTACTCTAGAGCGAGAGAACAGCCTCAACGAGGCCAGAGGTGTTCTCTCCTCAGCAATAGGGAAATGTAAATCCCGCGAGGAGTTAGCAAGACAGCCATCTTCTGAAATCGACGATGGGGAAGAAATTCATGACGATAGCGAAGATGTGTTTACAAGAGCACGTGAAGATAGTGAATCAGTGTCTACTAGAGATGGCACACCGGACAGTAGGATGAGTGACTCAGACACCTCCCGAAGGAAAGAGAAGAGAGATATTCCATGGAAGATCAGGGCAGCGAAGAAGCGGATCGAGAGACCTACACCAGCTTTCATGAAGGATGAAAATGCATCCATTAACAGTGCTTCAGTGTCTGTGTATTCACACTTAGCAGGTGCTGCAATTGTTTCAAAGCGACAGAAAGCCTACAACGATTTGTGGGGCTCAAAACCAACACCTTATCGCCTTCCATTGCCTAATGAAAGCCGTTCTGTAAGTAATGTATCCGAGATAAAAAAGACCTGGCAATCTGTTTTGCACTCTAATTCATTAGAACAAGTGGGATATATACACAAACCTGTACAGTCAAAAACAGCTCAAGATTATAAGAGAGAGTACGGTCATATTGTCACATCGTTCTCTGCAGGACACATGAACCCTCATAGATCTGTAGCTCGTGTTACTCTGGACCATACCAGTGATAAGAGTGACTCCGAGGACTCCGATGACGAGGGAGAGGTTTTCTCTATCAAGCCATATGAAGAGAAGATGGGAAGTAAAACTCAGGTTCCAGGAGTATTTCACAAGCAGAATGAGCAACAAATTGTTAAACCAGGTGTTGGTTTCCAAAAACTTGAGAAATCTGATGTTCTTAAGAAGACTGATTACTTTAAAGAAAAGGCTTTTGAAGCTCAGTCAGTTCCGATAGCAGAAAAGGCTCCCGAGGTGAATAAAAGACACAAAAATCCACAGCATCAGAGCCAACAGTCAGCTGTCCCTTGTATTCCTGCACGTCAGCAGCTTAGCACTGTAGTACCAGTACTACCCAAGCGTCCAACATCCCTAGCAATTCAGCCAACAGTTCCAGATTGTCGCCCTGGACACATACAATCAACTTATGCACCAGAAGCACACACCGAGCCGCCACCACCACCCTTACCACAACGGGGAGAGCATCCCCAGCCACCACCAGTGCCTCAACGACCAGACCTTCCACAGAGAATGGATGCTGGTCCCAGTGATGCTAATTATCAGTACCATCCACCTACAGCCAACCAGGTTCACAACGTCAGTTCCAGCAAGTCACTCTCAAGGTCCAAGTCAACCCCTGCTGCCAATGTTGCGTCTGGTCATCTGGAGTTAAATATCCCATATAGCAGTGTAGCCAGAAAATCTAGGGGTAGTTTGGAAGATACTATGCATACAGATATACACAAAGTGGGCTTTACTGCAGCAGTTGCTGAGAGAACTATTAGAACTAACCAAGTGAGTCGCATACAGGATATGATTCAGAAGCAGGTCTCTGCGGGGGCTGAAGAAACTAACGCAGCTCATTTTGTTAGGAATGAAATCTCACGAACAAGGAGCGCAGGGTCTGTTGCCGGAATGGTCAAAAACGTCGATAGTAACCAAAATGAATTTGAAACACAAGGCAATTTTGAGGACCTTCAAAACCAACACGGAGAGCTGGGCCAAGCAGCCAGCGCCAGTACAGGGATGTCCGATGATCCAAGCTCCAAACTCTTCACCCCAGAGATGCTAGTGAAAATTGCGGTTCACAAAGCGGCTATCAATAAACAATTGAGTTTCGGTGAGGAACAAAGGCGATCAGGAATGGTACGGGCGAGCTCAGCGGACGCAGGCGACTCGCCGCCCCCGCACCGACACACTCACCCATACCGGCGCATGAACACTGTAGGAGGACCAGAGACGGCTGCCACAGAGCACAAGAACACGGTGTGGAAGGGGGTGCACGAACACACCCGGGAACAGCAGGTATTACGGAGAAAACAAGAGGAAGAGGAAGAGAAAAGGCAAGAGTCTCAAAGGCTACAACAGTTGCAGCAGCAACAAGAAATGCTGCAACAGCAGGAAATGCAAAAACAAAAAGAAGTACAAAGGCAACAAGATTTGCATAAACAAAAAGAATTGCAGAAGCAACAGGACTTGCAGAAACAATTAGAAATGCAAAGACAGCAGGAATTACAGAGGCAACAGGATTCGCAACGTAAGAAAGATAAACAAAAACAAAGGGAGCAGCAGCAGCAGCAAGAACTTCAGAGACAAGCTGAACTGCAAAAACAACAAGAAATGCAGAGACAGCAAGAGTTGAAAAAGCAAGAAGAATTTAAGAGACATCAAGAGTTGAAAAAACAGGAAGAATTTAAGAGACATCAAGAGTTGAAAAAACAGGAAGAATTTAAGAGACAGGAAGAGTTGAGAAGGCAGCAAGAGTTGCAAAGACAGGAAGAGTTGAGAAGGCAGCAAGAGTTGCAAAGACAGGAAGAGTTGAGAAGAAGGCAGCAAGAGCTGCAACGGCAGCAAGAGTTGCAAAGGCAGGAAGAGCTGAAAAGGCAGCAAGACTTGCAAAGACAAGAGGAGCTGAGAAGGCAGGAAGAGTTGCAAAGGCAGGAAGAGTTGCGAAGAAGGCAACAAGAGCTGCAACGGCAGCAAGAGTTGCAAAGGCAGCAAGAGTTGCAAAGACAGCAAGAGCTACAACGGCAACAAGAGCTGCAACGGCAACAAGAGCTGCAACGGCAGCAAGAGTTTAAGAGGCAGCAGGAGCTGCAAAGGCAGGAAGAATTCAGAAAGCAGCAAGAGCTGCAAAGACAAGAAGAGTTGAGACGACAGCAAGAGTTAGAAAAACAACAAAAAGAGTTGCAAATGCAGCAAGAACTACAAAGGCAGCAGGAAGAACTGCAGCAGCAGATATTAAAACAACAAGAACAGATTCGCCAGCAGCAGGAGCTTATAAAGCAGCAACAGCTTCTGCTACAGACCCAACAACAGATGCACAATTCTCCACCGATCCAGTTGCAACCTTCCCAACCACAGCTAAGTAATATTTATCAACCTGGAAAGCCTCTAAGTGCTGTCCAACAAGCAGTATTGGAAGAGACCTCAAAAACTGCCGAGACAAATGCAACTACAGTTGCACAACAGATGCAAACAACTAACTTAGGGAGAGTTGTTGAAAGTCAGGATCCAGTCCGACAGGGGCGTCGGCCTACTCGAGTTTCCCTCACACGACAGGGCAGTGTTGAAGGCGCTGCCGGGCTGGTTACCGCTGCACTTTCCCGCCATCAGTCCCGTGAGGAACTAGTACGCCAGAGGAGTCATTCTGCATCCGGCAGGACTACTAGCCAAAGCTCCCAAGGCTGTGGGTCTAATCCCGATATGGAAGACTATTTTGGCGACTGTGATACTGAAGCAAATGATGATGAGGTCTTCGTGGGTGACAGTGCTCATAAAATTCAACATGTAAGTGCTATGCAATTTGGCATCAGTGCTGAATCAGTTCCTAGTGCAAAAGAAGCATCATATCCTGTTAAAGTTCCTTGGTCCATCCATAATCCTTCACCTCATGCAGTGCCAAAACCTCTGCCCAAATCTCCTGCAGATGTATCAAGTCTCCGCCGTGTGCAAAGCCAACGAGGCTCACCAGGGCAAGATATACACAAAGTAGCATCTCCTGAAATGGACCGAGTCAAAAGTTCCTCTGTGTCTTCATTGCCTGAACGGATTCAGTCTCCACCTCAAAATCCTAAAATAAGAGCTTTCCAAAAGAATTTTTCATTTGATAATGTTTCCTTTAGTAATCCAAGTTCATCAGCATCTTCACTTCCAGATTCTCCTAAGCTTATGCACAGCCCAGAACCAGTTCGTAAGGGTATATTTGGTGGTCGATCAGCGTCCATATCGGAAACTGACAGAACAAAGAGTTCGTCAGTAACATGTTTGAGTGTCCATTCAAGTCAAGAACAGAACAGCTCAAATCCTGTAAGAACTGGAATCACTGGTTCTGTATTCAACCCTGCAACACGTGACGATGTTCGTACAAAAAGCTCGTCATTCTCCACCCTTCAGGAACCTACACATGCTAAGCCTCCAGCACAGAGTATTGGATTCCAAAATGCTGTACTTGGACGTGTCACACAGTCTCTGAAAAGTGTTAAAGGTCCTGATACAAAGAATCATCAAACATTCCCACAGTCAGATAAGTTTAGTTTGGAAGCCCAACCTGTTTCTAAGCTTGGCAGTACGCCTGCTATGCCGTCTGTGAAGTTAAAAGCTTCAGACTATGTGGTGCCTCCACTTCCAACAACTGCTATGCGTCAACAACAGCTTCGAGACCAGCAACTGCAGAAAGTATCCCATTGGGGCAGTGTTTCCGATAACACCATGAAACCAAAGGCGTCCGAGTTCAGTGTTCCTCCACTTCCAACTACCAATTTTCCTCCTCAACACGGAGTGTCTCGGTGGAGCAGCGTCCCAGATTCTGTTTCCAAAACCAAGCCCTCAGAAACTGCAGCCCCTCCTTTACCTATATCTAGTAACCGTGGGCGGCTGCACTCTGCTCCTAGTCAAGATCCCAGAGCGACAGGCCAAGAACCTTCCGCCTCACCTTCAAGTAACAAGAATATTTCCTCCACAACCAATCATTTTGAGCCTACAACCACAGCATCCAAGATGACAGGTGCGTCCGTGACTCTGGAGTCTATAACCGAGAGCCAAGACCAGGGGTCTGCAGGTAAGGTGGCGAGCATGTGGGAGTCTGCTATACATGCATCAGTCGAATCCAAGACATCAATCTCCAACAAGCCGTGGAAAGAGGGTGTAGCTTCAGACGTAACGGGTCAGTATGTAAAGAAAAGCAGGGAGAAGCTTTTAGAGGGTCAAAGTAAAGATGAGCAGGAAAGTGAGGATGTTAACTTTAAAGATAAGAAGAAAGTTAGGAAAGGAATCAAGTCGCAAGCCAATACTTGGGAGAAACAGATAGCTGTAAGCCCCACTACAGCTACAAGCATCACTGAGGAAAGGGCTAAGCTAGTAGGTAGGGTAGAAGTTAGTAAGTGGGAAAGTATTACAAGTAAGGAAGGGGAAACCGTTAAAGAAAAGTGCGATACGAGGAAAATTGACAAAACGCAAATAAACAAATGGGAAACTATCATAAAAGACGAAAAACATGACGATATCAGTTCCATGAAAAATGGCAGTAGTGTTAAGATGAGAAACAAGGAAAAGAAAGACAAATGGGAGAATGTGATTAGTGGAGAAGGGGGTAGGATAAAAGAGCTGGAAGATAGAGTTAAAAGATTAAGTAAAGAACAGATACAGCAATGGGATGGGATGGTTAAGTGTGAGGAAGACATGGCACTTGATGCCGGGCAACGTGTTAAACGCTTGAGTAAGTTACAGTTTGAGAAGTGGGAGGCAGCAGCTGGAGCAAGTGAACCATCAGATGATGAGAGGCGATCTATCCCATGGAAAGATCCTTCACTAGCAAAGTCTCGAGTCAAGAAAGAAATTACCAAATTTGAGGATGCTGGAAGTACCAGTTCTCCTGGCGACTCGAGAGAGGCCTCCCCACCCAGAGGCCTTCGGCATTCCAGTTCCGGCTTAATTAAAAAGACTTTAGCTGCATTCGAAATAGGAATGATTGACAAGAATGAGAGACAAGATACAACCCCTTCTCCAGGTCTTAGGCGCTCAGCTTCTGGTTTTGTTAAGAAGGGTATTGCGGCGTTTGCCGAAGTGGACCCTGAGGTTTCCGAGAGCCCGGGACCACCACCGTTGCGACGCTCGAGCTCTGGGCTCATCAAGATGGGTCTGGCTGTCTTTGAGGGCCAAGGTATGTCTGCTCTCCAAGCTGAACCAGAGACGTCCTACCTAGAGAAGCGACGAAGTTTACACGACTCGCGTAGTGAACGATTCACAGCATTGATGGAGAAGACGGAGCAGGGAGGCACAGTCCAAGTGGCCAGTCTCAGAATACCTGTGGAACTCCTCCAGTCACAGCAGAAGAGGCCACAGAGTCTTGCTTTCTATCCTTCCACTTCCAAACCAGAAACTGTGTCATCGTCCAATGTTTTGCCATGGGGTAAAGAGCCTCAAAAGCGGCACACCCCCTCCTCCATCACTCCTAATGCCATGTATGCTCAGGGTCAGTTTGAAGCCTCCATTTCACCGGAAAGCGCAGAAAAGAAACGGAGAGAAATTGCAGCATTTTTCCAGCAGTCTAGTAATCAAATCTCTCGTAAAATGGCACAAACTAGTAGTGTTAGCCCAACTCAGCCTAAAGATAATGATGAGTTAGCTGACTCTTGGGAGGATCTTTTGTTAGGCACAGATTTAAACACCTCGATAGATGAAGCATTTTCAGAGACACTTCTTCGGGATTTAGAACTAGTAGAGGATGAGTCCTCAACGGGATTGGAGAGCCAGCGTCAGAGATGTAGGAGTATAGTTAGTGATTGCAATAGTGAGCCGTCTCATATCACTTATGAAACCAAAGTAAGTCGATCGGAAATTACCCAAGGGTGTTCTAGTCTAGTGGTGGCAGGTGAGGCTGCTCAATGTCGCGGAGAGAGTCCTGATCATCGTCGGCAGGTTGATAATAATCAGTCACGTTGTCTTGAACAGCAAGCAGTTGGTACTTTTGAAACTCACTCGACCTCTGAGGGGCAAACTGTGCAACTCGATGGCACTTCGGAGCAGAGCGGGGGTGGCACGCTGCATGCAGAAGGAGGGGACGATAGTGGTGGTGGTGGTGAAGGCGCCATAGGTATGTGTCAACAAACCACTAATAGCAGCTTTGCTGTCAATGATGCTCATGAATACTCACTCACAGCTGACCACAACCCGTCTGCAGGTCGCCACACCCAGAGCGATGGTGGGGTGAAAACTGTCTCTAAACGCCTTTTGGGTCACTTAGGTGCAGGGGACAAAGGTACACAACATGAAATAGGTCACAACTCCAAACTCGACAGTCAGCATTCCTTCATTCTAGCTTTACAGTCAGAGGTTAACAGTCGAGAATGTAGCGAGAATGAGAGTCAAACAGAAGAGTCTGAGAGTGAGGGAGAGTTTGCAGACGAGGAGGACAATGTGGTCCAGGGATCAGGCTGCACCTCTCCAACACTCTCTGCTCTTCGTAGAGTTCGCGCCGAATCAACATTCCTTATTCCCAACATAATAGTGACCGATGTGGACGCTGGTGCGGCGAGCGTCGCGGCGGACAACGTGCCACCTGTTGGCGCAAACACCAAACACCTTTTAGCGGTATGCGAGTCTCAGTCCCCTATAATCACCAAAAAACAAACAGATATCATGGAAAGCTTTTTAAAGGAAAACTCTAGTGAACACTTCCACTCACACATAAAGCAAGCAAGCAAAAGTTCCAGCGAAGAGCGAGACGAACTTTCAAGCGGTAAACTCGTTGAAAGTTCAGATAAGCGCGGGCCTTCTTTTTTAGAACAAAGTAACGAACTCGACCATAACACAGAAACCAAAATGCGAACTGGAAAGTGCGTTACCCATGAACATCGAGCTGGCTCGATCAAACACCAACCTAGTGCGTGTTATATAGAAGAGCTGGCAACAGTGGAAGATCAGCCGCTCCAGGCCAATGCGATAGGCTCTGATGGAAGAAAATTGATGGTTGATAGAGATATGACAGAAGGGAGAACGAAAGAGGCTCCTTCAAGGACACGTGATAGTGAGCAAGCATCCAGCCCAGGCCTTAAACTGCTCACCAGGTCAGCTACTCGGTCATCATACTCCCCTCTGTCATCTTCATCTTCTTCAGCATATTCAGCATCTTCATCATCGCACCCAACATCTACTTATAAAAAAACACCATCATCTTCATCTACTTATAAAGCATCACAGTTGCCATCATTTACTTATAAATCATCACAGTCACCGTCATCTACTTATAAATCTTCACAGTTGCTGTCATCTACTTTTAAAGCATCACAATCGCCATCAACTACTTATAAAGCATCACAATCACCAGCATCTGCTTATAAAGCATCACAATCGCCATCATCTACTTATAAAGCATCACAATCACCAGCATCTACTTATAAAGCATCACAATCACCGTCATCTACTTATAAAGCATCACAATCACCGTCATCTACTTATAAAGCATCACAATCACCAGCATCTGCTTATAAAGCATCACAATCGCCATCAATTACTTATAAAGCATCACAATCACCATCATCTACTTATAAAGCATCACAATCATCATCTGCTTATAAAGCATCACAATCACCAGCATCTGCTTATAAAGCATCACAATCACCAGCATCTGCTTATAAAGCATCACAATCACCAGCATCTGCTTATAAAGGGTCACAATCATCTACTCATAAGGCATCACACTCACCATTGTCTACTTATACGGCATCAAAATCATCATCATCTAATTATGGAGCAGCACAGTCACCATCATCTACGTATCAAGCATCACAATCGCACTCATCTGCTTCAGAAGTCTCCTCCCCTTCACCATCTACTTCGAAGCCATCGCCAACAAGAGCATCTCTGGAAGAGGCGGGCCCGAGAGCTACATTCCCCTGTGTGTCAAGACCCTCGTTTCTACCCATAATTCCCTCCTATGCAGATGAGAGCCCCTCGTCTGTAGTCTGGCCGTTAGAACAATCATCGTTACTGCAACACTCAAAATTGCTGCTGCCTTTACATTCATCTACTTTAGTTGTTAAGCCATCAGCATTTTTATCTGGGACTGCTGTGGTGCCAGCTTCAGCATTATCTAGTGCAGGTATGTTGCCATCTTCACCGTTATCTAGTGCAGGTATGGTGCCATCTTCACCATTATCTAGTGCAGGTATGGTGCTGTCTTCACCGTTATCTAGTGCAGGTATGGTGCCATCTTCACCATTATCTAGTGCAGGTATGGTGCTGTCTTCACCGTTATCTAGTGCAGACAAGGCACTATCTTCACCATCATCTAGTGTTGTTCTTTCATCACTTGCACTCTCTGCCTCCTCCACGCCACAGAGGTCCCCATCTACACCCATGTCAAGTACACCCTCATTGCCATCCTCTGTTCCTTTGGATGTCTCCACACCATCCACACTCCCCTCCACACCATCTAGCGCATCACCATCCATCTCGCCATTAACTCCACCCTCGGCGTCGCCACCCACTCCACTGTCTATTGACAGATTACCTGATCTGTTGCAGAGTTGTTTGTCCTCGCTAGCGGCGCAATCTTCACGTCCTGAGAGTAGGTCGAACGACGGTATGGGCTCGTTAAGCTCACTAGGGACTGAGATCGGGGTTGATACCAGCGACAAGGCGAGAGATATCACATGGGAGAGGTGTAATTCCGACTCTTCCACAGTTGATTCGGGCGGCACAGTAATTACCGTGGTACCTGGGCCTAGTCTCTTGAAAACACACGCAAACAAGACCATACACAATGAATAACTCGATCCATATGCGAAAAATGTGAGAGCGTTTTTGGTGCGGTTCTTGGACCCTAATCGAGTCCAGGGGCCAGATTCACCAAGCAGTTACGCAAGCACTTACGAACGTGTACATCTTTCCTCAATCTTTGACGGGTTTGATTACATTTATTAAACAGTTTAAAAGCATGAAAACTTGCCATTCAACTGTTGTTATTGTTATAAACAGCCTCCTGGTGCTTCGGAGCTCATTAACTGTTTAATAATTGTAAACAAAGCCACCAAAGATTGAGAAAAGATGTACAGGTTCGTAAGTGCTTGCGTAAGTGCTTTCGTGAATCTGGCCCCAGAACGAACTGAAACGTGGTCAGTTCTTGTATTTGAATGTGTGTGTGTGGGGCTTATGCTTTGTCAGGCACGTTATTGCTACGTATTCTTTGCAATGGGATATTTCTTAATATTGTGGTTATTGATGATGTTGATACAATGAATGTATTGAAGGCGCGAATCTGAAAACAGTCACGGTAGCAACAGTCATTCATTTGACATCCTTGACGAGAGAATACGACAAGCAGGGAACCCTCCTGGTGGAGCTACAAGCCTTAGTGCCAGCATTACATACACAAGTAATAGTACCGGTCCAAACAACATGCGAATCAGTGATTGTGACTTGATCTCATTGCGAGGAAGTGGTCTATAGAGTTTAACAATCAGGTTTACCATCGAGCTAGGGAGGTGTGGACCTGGTCAAGGGGTCACAGTGGTCAGCTGGGAGGAGAGGTCATGACCTTGCATTACTCTCTAGGAACAACAACATGATCCACTCCTGTTAATCGCCTGTGTGGCTCACTATACGCGCTTTGGGTGCATTACAAGTAACCTTCCTATATGAATATACATTAATGTAGCTATTTTTTTGTATTTATTTTTGTATTTTGAGTCCACTTAGATATTACCTTCAGCACGGCTGCTGATGCTTACCTATGGCTAGGTTGCCTATGCTGCTGCTGTTATATCGCCCAAACTTCATGCTAATATAGCGTTCTATATGCTTTACAGAGAACCTCTTTTATTTTTTGTCACTAGAGTACAAATCAGAAAGCTTCTTTTCCGTCTAGAGTACAACTTACAGTTATAGACGTGTACTCTGTCTCTCTCTTTCCCGTACACGTGATTCTCGCTCTGGTTTCATGACATCAATTTTCATTTTATTTTCAAGCTTCAGATCAGCAGTAAGAGGTAAGAGTATGTAAACTTGGGTATTGTATTATGCTGTGGTTTTCCTGGTTTACTGTGTGTGTGTGTGTGTTAGCGCCTCGACGTTCCTAAACCGGTTTACGTCTCCTAATGGTATATGCCTTGGATGTAAATATATGCACTCTATAGTAAAGGGAGCCTAGATGTAATTTTGGACACTTTGTGTGTGCTGATGTTAAATGCATGTTGTTTGAATATGTTAACTGCTAACTTACCCTCAATAACAGGCTCGTGCATACGGAGTGGAGTTAAACTTACATCGTGTGATATATATACGTTGAATGCCTGTAAACTTACAGTAATGGTGGTAGTTACTGACAATGTATTGAAAAGTCTGGTCATCTATTTGTCACTAAGAGCAACTCAGTCATGTGTGTATACAGGACTGTGAAAGTCAGCTGTGATGATATTGCTGCTGGAGCGTTAACATGTTAAGTATTAACTCAGACGCGTAGCATTTAACACGGAACCTGCCAGCGTCAGCATGTACCTGGATTTTACCTGGATGGGGTTCTGGGAGCTGTTCTACTCCCCGAGCTTGGCCAGGGGTCTAGGCTTGACTTGTGAGCGTGACGTTTTGGCCAACGTTGGACTCTGGTTGTGTCTGTAGATAATAATTAGCCAATATCCCAACCCACACGTATGAGGTGAAGGAGGAGGCCACGTTTCGAACCCCCGCTCATGAAGTCTTCGAACCCTTAGTTAGGGATCGAAGACGGACCCACGTGAGTCACTTTCGTACAGCGTACGTGTGTGGGCGGAGAAGGTGGTGTTTCAGCCGTGTTATTGTAACTTATTTACTGCTTCAATAAGCCTTTGTTACATGTTGTAGTGTCCACAATTAACGTAGTTCTTAAAGTACATTTTTATTTATAGTGCATCCTCTTACCTGTTCACATTTTAGCAGCTATCCTGATCGGTTACTTGGGACCAGCTGTGAGCATTGTTTTGAGAAGCTTAGAGCATAGAGTATAGACGCTCTGCCAGCCACCGGAGCATTCTTAATAATGTGTACCATTGACACATTACTGATTCATCCTTTACTCATGACACAGGGCAAGAGAGAATCATATTACCATCATGAGTAGACTCGCCAGAAGCTAAAGTGTAGCTTTTCTCTGTTAGTTCCCCGTTCGTCTCCTACAGTGTATTATTGGACGTTGGCAGAAATTATATAAGCCCGGTATAATATATCAACAGTTGACTTTACAAGTCTATACACGTTTCTTTTTAATATTATTATTGTAGGCGCTCTAGAAAAGCAATAATGTTAATTTAAGGGAAGAAATATGTACAAAATGATGACTGGAGGTTTCAATCTGACTACCCACGCCACCGCCTTTCCCAAAATGTGTTTGTGACCCGCCTAGACCTGCCTTTAAGCCCTGTCACAGCCTGCAGCTGGTACCCCTGCCATCTCCCTGCCCATCAGCCACTGATAATCCACCCCCCTAACCCACCTACCCCTCCATATCCACTTGTCATACCCCCCCTACCCCGTTACCACTCATCCGCCAGCCCCCCACCTTCCCCATTATATCTCCTGGTTTTGATTTCTCGTGGTTCATCCACCGTCTTCCTTGCCTGAGGGATTTGACCAGTGTGAGCTAAGGTGGGGGAGGGCGTGGCGGTGGACAGGAGGGCGAGGGAGAAGGGGGTTATGACAGGCGTGGAGGGACGGGTGTGCTGGTGGTGGTGTTGTAGCGGCATGTGTCTGTCTATACCTTGTAGACGTGGCTCTCATTCACGACTGGTTGACGGAGAACTTCCCCGGACACCCGTCAACTTTACGTGTGGCGCCTCCAGGTGGGTCTCCACCTCTCTCTCACTCACTCACTCACTCACTCACTCACTCACTCACTCATCTCAACAGCTTCTATATACATTTAGAAGACCCTCAGCGTTTCTAAACCCAACCAATCACGACAGACACATTGACTTGTGTTTTGATGTAAAGGTCAAGAAGAACAGGAGTGGTGTCTGTTATTGAACTGCTGTTGCTCCTGGAGGCCTGCTAGTAGGGTGCTGCTGGTGGTGGTGGGCTGCTAGTAGCGTGCTGCTGGTGGTGGGCTGCTAGTAGCGTGCTGCTGCTGGAGGCCTGCTAGTAGGGTGCTGCTGCTGGTGGTGGGCTGCTAGTAGGGTGCTGCTGCTGCTGGTGGGCTGCTAGTAGCGTGCTGCTGGTGGGCTGCTAGTAGCGTGCTGCTGGTGGGCTGCTAGTAGCGTGCTGCTGCTGGAGGCCTGCTAGTAGGGTGCTGCTGCTGGTGGTGGGCTGCTAGTAGCGTGCTGCTGGTGGGCTGCTAGTAGCGTGCTGCTGCTGGAGGCCTGCTAGTAGGGTGCTGCTGCTGGTGGTGGGCTGCTAGTAGGGTGCTGCTGCTGGTGGTGGGCTGCTAGTAGGGTGCTGCTGCTGGTGGTGGGCTGCTAGTAGGGTGCTGCTGCTGGTGGTGGGCTGCTAGTAGCGTGCTGCTGGTGGGCTGCTAGTAGCGTGCTGCTGCTGGAGGCCTGCTAGTAGGGTGCTGCTGCTGGTGGTGGGCTGCTAGTAGGGTGCTGCTGCTGGTGGTGGGCTGCTAGTAGCGTGCTGCTGCTGGTGGTGGGCTGCTAGTAGCGTGCTGCTGCTGGTGGGCTGCTAGTAGCGTGCTGCTGCTGGTGGTGGGCTGCTAGTAGCGTGCTGCTGCTGGCGGTGGGCTGCTAGTAGCGTGCTGCTGCTGGTGGTGGGCTGCTAGTAGCGTGCTGCTGCTGGTGGTGGGCTGCTAGTAGCGTGCTGCTGCTGGTGGGCTGCTAGTAGCGTGCTGCTGCTGCTGGTGGGCTGCTAGTAGCGGGCTGCTGCTGTTGCTGGTGTGCTGCTAGTAGCGGGCTGCTGCTGGTGGTGGGCTGCTAGTAGCGTGCTGCTGCTGGTGGTGGGCTGCTAGTAGCGTGCTGCTGCTGGTGGGCTGCTAGTAGCGTGCTGCTGCTGGTGGTGGGCTGCTAGTAGCGTGCTGCTGCTGGTGGTGGGCTGCTAGTAGCGTGCTGCTGCTGCTGGTGGGCTGCTAGTAGCGTGCTGCTGCTGCTGGTGGGCTGCTAGTAGCGTGCTGCTGCTGGTGGTGGGCTGCTAGTAGGGTGCTGCTGCTGGTGGTGGGCTGCTAGTAGCGTGCTGGTGGTGGGCTGCTAGTAGCGTGCTGCTGCTGGAGGCCTGCTAGTAGCGTGCTGCTGCTGGTGGTGGGCTGCTAGTAGCGTGCTGCTGCTGGTGGGCTGCTAGTAGCGTGCTGCTGCTGGTGGGCTGCTAGTAGCGTGCTCCTGCTGCTGCTGGTGGTGGGCTGCTAGTAGCGTGCTGCTGCTGGAGGCCTGCTAGTAGCGTGCTGCTGCTGGTGGGCTGCTAGTAGCGTGCTGCTGCTGGTGGTGGGCTGCTAGTAGCGTGCTGCTGCTGGTGGTGGGCTGCTAGTAGCGTGCTGCTGCTGCTGGTGGGCTGCTAGTAGCGTGCTGGTGGTGGTGGAGGCCTGCTAGTAGCGTGCTGCTGCTGGTGGGCTGCTAGTAGCGTGCTCCTGCTGCTGCTGCTGGTGGGCTGCTAGTAGCGTGCTCCTGCTGGTGGTGGGCTGCTAGTAGCGTGCTGCTGCTGCTGCTGGAGGCCTGCTAGTAGCGTGCTGGTGGTGGTGGAGGTCTGCTAGTAGCGTGCTGCTGCTGGTGGGCTGCTAGTAGCGTGCTCCTGCTGCTGCTGGTGGTGGGCTGCTAGTAGCGTGCTGCTGCTGGAGGCCTGCTAGTAGCGTGCTGCTGCTGGTGGGCTGCTAGTAGCGTGCTCCTGCTGCTGCTGCTGGTGGGCTGCTAGTAGCGTGCTGCTGCTGCTGGTGGGCTGCTAGTAGCGTGCTCCTGCTGCTGCTGCTGGTGGGCTGCTAGTAGCGTGCTCCTGCTGCTGCTGCTGGTGGGCTGCTAGTAGCGTGCTCCTGCTGCTGCTGCTGGTGGGCTGCTAGTAGCGTGCTCCTGCTGCTGCTGCTGGTGGGCTGCTAGTAGCGTGCTCCTGCTGCTGCTGCTGGTGGGCTGCTAGTAGCGTGCTGGTGGTGGTGGTGGGCTGCTGCTGGTGGTGGGCTGCTAGTAGCGTGCTGCTGCTGCTGGAGGCCTGCTAGTAGCGTGCTGCTGCTGGTGGTGGGCTGCTAGTAGCGTGCTGCTGCTGGTGGTGGGCTGCTAGTAGCGTGCTGCTGCTGCTGGTAGCCTGCTAGTAGCATGCTGCTGCTGGTAGCCTGCTAGTAGCATGCTGCTGCTGGTAGCCTGCTAGTAGCATGCTGCTGCTGGTAGCCTGCTAGTAGCATGCTGCTGCTGGTGGGCTGCTAGTAGGGTGCTGCTGCTGGTAGTGGGCTACTAGTAGCGTGCTGGTGGTGGTAGCCTGCTAGTAGCATGCTGGTGGTGGTAGCCTGCTAGCAGCAAGGTGGAGCTGGCGTTGGTGCTAGTGGCCTGCTAGTGGGGTGCTTGGCAACTGCCCCTCTGCCCTCAAAACAAGCAGCCAGCCAGCCACCTGGAGACCGAGTACATCATCCTAAACTACTTTTATCACCCCCTTCTTCCCCTCTCTCCCTCCAACACCCATTTACGCACGTGTTTGTTGAAGACTATTTCAAGCTGGGTGTTAGTCTGCTCGTCTTGCTGCAGCAGCAGCAGCAGCAGCAGCAGCCCTCCCCTCTCTCTCAGACCTGAGGCTTGGTCACACCACATCTGCTTCATAGTCTCTGGGAATAGACCTGAACTGTGATCATTGCAGCTTCTAAACTACTCATGCCACACACACACACACACACACACACACACACACACACACACACACACACACACACACACACACACACACACACACACACACTCAACACACACACACACACACACACACACACACACACACACACACACACACACACACACACACACACATATATGTATATTAATAGCATTCCTAGTGACCCGCTAGTCCTAGAAATTAACCTCAAGCTTGTGAGATGTGTAAATACTGCTGCCTCAGCTGCTTGTGGAATATGATTGTGTACAGCAGTTATATAGATCTGTGTTGACGTTTGTACACCAACACCTCAATCACCCTCACCAGACAATTATTCTCACGTGTCATTATCACCAGACAATTATTCTCACCTGTCATATAATTTAATTTTAAAAGCTCAAAAATATTAAGTTCTTTGTATCTTGCTGGTGGAAACACAGTTGTGCTACATAAATATGTAACAAATATATATATATATATATATATATATATATATATATATATATATATATATATATATATATATATATATATATATATATACTATAGGGGGGTACCACCACTGGTGTAATTATAGGGACCCACAGCCTCAGAGAAGGGAACACAGAGCACTCAGGGAAAAACTTGACATTTAACTCTGAATACGAAAGAGTGTTCACTTCTCCTACCACCCCCTTTTTTTTTTTTATTATGATGTACACTTTATTATGCAAGGTTATACAGTTACATATCTGATTTTATACAAAAAATGAACATTAAGAGGACACAAGAAAAAGTTCGCTTCCTAGAGGCTGTAGATTTCCTCGAACTCCTCCGACGCCGGGCAGGAACCGAGGATGCAGCGGGCATTTCCCCTCTGGATCGCGACACTGAGGCGCTGAAAGAGAAAACTTGCTGCTCTAGGGTCTCTTGTGGTGTCAATGAGCTTGGAACCAAGATCCTTAAGAAACCTTCTTGCACTCTCACCCCATGGGCCTAGGGTCTCAGACCCTATTGGAACGAAATTGTACCTTTGATCTAATTGCCTGTACTTGACTGACTTTTGTTTTTCTCTGTGTGTCGCTGCGGCTCCTGCCGTGCCGGCAGAGAGGGTGATGTATGTCGTTGCCAGGGTGGATACGCAAGTATAGTCCCATGCTAACTGCCTGCCACCCTTCCACGGACGCAGTGTGATTCCGTCTGGTCGGCCGGCAAAGCTAACAGAGTCACGGTTCAGTAGGTTGCGGGGCTCTCTCTCCGCTGGACACTGAGCAGAGGCAAGGCTTCTTTTAATGATGTCGTTGACTTCGTCGTGTCTAGTGTGCCAACCACCCGATTTTCCACAGTGCAGGCCATGCAATCCATATTCGTCAGCATCTGCCTCGCCGCAAATACACCTGTGAACAGTGTGGATAGGGGCAGCAAGGCGGAGAGCGACTGCAATACGGAGCTCCTGCGGATCAAGACGTGTGCCTGTCGCAGACATAGGGACTGCCAGAAGGAAGTCCCCTGCATGGGGAGCCTGCACAGCTGTGAGGCGTGCACGATCACTGGGGGTTGTTGCTGCCTCCAGCAAAGCTGTGGCTTCTTTGTCTACAATGGGGCTGTCCCAACTGGATTGTTTCTTGGCTTTCGGCATGGCTGGTCTGATATATATACATATATACTATATATATATATATATATATATATATATAAATATATATATATAAATATATATATATATATATATATATATATATATATGTATATATATATATATATATATATATATATATATATATATATATATATATATATATATATATATATATATATATGTCGTACCTAGTAGCCAGAACTCACTTTTCAGCCTACAATGCAAGGCCCGATTTGCCTAATAAGCCAAGTTTTCATGAATTAAAATATTTTCTCTAATTTTTTTCTTATGAAATGATAAAGCTACCCATTTCATTATGTATGAGGTCAATTTTTTTTTATTGGAGTTAAAATTAACGTAGATATATGACCGAACCTAACCAACCCTACCTAACCTAACCTAACCTATCTTTATAGGTTAGGTTAGGTTAGGTAGCCGAAAAAGTTAGGTTAGGTTAGGTTAGGTAGGTTAGGTAGTCGAAAAGCAATTAATTCATGAAAACTTGGCTTATTAGGCAAATCGGGCCTTGCATAGTAGGCTCAGAAGTGAGTTCTGGCTACTAGGTACGACATATATATATATATATAATATGTGTGTGTGTAATGGAGTCATGTAAATAACCAAGCACACCCATCTTGCCTGGGTCTCCATCTGGTAGTGGTGATCAATGTCTCTCTCAGCTGGACGTATTTTTAGGGAATGACACTTGATAATGGGTCACTATGTGCTAACCTGACGGAGCTTTATCTGTCGAGCTTTAGCTCCTGGGTTCCAGTGTGTGTGTGTGTGGGTTTATACGCTCTTGGGTCTCGCCTCTTAGTCTGCTGTCGTACAGGTTCCCGATCTTGTCGAACTCTTGTCATATCTGCATGTAGGAAAATAAAGGAAGATGCAGAATGAATCAAGGAATTGGCCCGTGCAAGTCCCTGTAGTTTATATATAAATTGTCAGTGTCCTTCTCTATTTCTACTTTCTATTGTCACCTATGAGAAAGGCTGCTCAATCCTCTGTGGCTCGTGTGCGATGCGAGGCTGTTTTCTGTGTTGCTCCCGCGCCCTCAACTCTCCTAATTCTGGGATCAGTTATGCGACAAAATTGTTGAGTTTATCGATTGTTTGTTTTTTTGGGGGGAGCCTTGTCGAGGTGGGGGCTCTGTGCTGGCGCCTCATACTCTCGTATTGGTCTCCCGTATGTGGTACACTTTGCTCTGATTCATTCAGTTTTGAAGTATCTTTTTTTCTTTTGGCGAGGGGTAGGGGGCAGCCGAGTTTACCTTTGTAGCCTGTGTATCTTAACTCGGGTTTTTAGATGAATTTCTTTGGATTCAGATATGCCTTGGGATCCACCATTGCCTTAATTCTATCAAGAGCACTATGGCATCCCGTATAGTTTGGAGACTTGTATAAACGTCACGGCGTTCATAGGAAGGCTAACACTCCTGTGGAGAAGTTCTGTGGGACTGTGTTATCCTGTGGCCCCGCAATCCCCGATCGTCCACAAGTAGTTGGGCACCATTTCTCCCCCCCCCCCTCTGTCCCATCCCAAATCCTTATCCTGACCCCTTCCCTGTGCTATAGTCGTAATGGCTTGGCGCTTTCTCCTGGTAACGCCCTCCCTTGTTATAAGTAAATGTTGTTTTAGATTTAGCTACTCAGAACGAAGTGTCCATGTAGCACGGGCTATGGTGAGCCCGTAAATTATCAGCAAAGAACTGGTATATGCCAAAGCATATCTGAATTCACGTATTTTCTCTTATGATCATCACTCACCACTCCAGACTCGTCGCAAAGGAGAATATTTATGATTTGAGATAAGAAATGGAGGTGGAACGCGAAATCCACAATCGTAAGGAACTACAGAGGATTTTGTAGTCTGTAGTCACTCAAAACTTCGTGTAGTCACTCAAAACTTCGTGTAGTCACTCAAAACTTTGTGTAGTCACTCAAAACTTCGTGTAGTCACTCTTAAGCTCAGTGGTTGAGAATGCCTACTGGAAATGCCTGAACCAATAACAGGCTACACGGAGCTCCTTAATTCTCTGTCTTGCCAAAGCCAAGCGAAGATTAACCATTAAAGTGCGCAAGACATATATTGAAGATCAGTTAGTTTAGTTCATGTATTATGCACCCCATACCCATCTTGTGGGCGGTAGTGGAAAGGGTTACAGAGGCACATAATGGGCTCAGGGACTGAACCTCACAATTCATTTAGCTAAGCAAGTTACAATCTTGATGAGCTAGTTACAAAATTCAATATAAGTCGTCACATCAACAATGGGTTCGAGATCGACCACAAGTTTATTGAAGATCAAATCGTACAAATCATGATTGCAGAAAATGTGAATAACTTTGAACATATCTTATAGTAGTTTTACAAATTTAAGAGACATTTGGATAGTTATGTAGTTATGGTTTCATACAATATCTTTCACTTTTTGTTTGGTTTGATTTATGCAGCAAATGCTGAATGCATACTTTTATATTTTTGACAAACTTTCTGGTACATTGTATCAAGATTCAAAATTAATCCGTAGCGTAGTAGGCTCTTTCATTTTGTACATTCCCCAGCTATTTATAAAATATATATAAGAACAAGCCGTAAATAATGTGTTTACAGAGACGAAGATATATAAAGTACGCTACACAAGGAAGTCTCTGTGCCGCCAACTGTGGCCGCGCGGACGTCACAATTTCCTCGACTTTACATTGTCAACAAACATAATTCATATTTATCTCGCGCTCTGGTATTTACATTGTACGCTTCTCCTCGTTGTTTCAAACAATTCGTAATTCAGTAACTATAATCCCCGCAGGTGGCTACCCGATTAAAATGGAATCAAAGTTACTATTTATCGATTAAAATGGAATCAGAGTCACTTTTAAGACATTATATGGGGCGGGTTGAATGTGCGGGCCAGCTTTGACAAAGGACTACAGCTTCCCAGAAGCCTTGGCACGGTGTTTACAGGAACTGGCACTGTGCCAAGCCCTTCTTGTCGCCTCTACCACTTGCTTAACCGTAAATGAATCTCTGAAGAATGGATTTATCGCGTGGTCTCAAAATCTGAAAGTCACTTCCTTGTGGAGTGTTCCCGATTTCCTTGTGATAGGAATATACTCGCGGAGGCCTGGTTAAAGAACCTTTTGTGCTACTGTTCACAGGATGAGTATGGGGTGCACAATGAACTACTGCTCATAGGATGAGTAAGGGGTGCACAATGAACTACCACTCACAGGATGAGTGTGGGGTGCACAATGAACTACCACTCATAGGATGAGTATGGGCTGCACAATGAACTACCACTCACAGGATGAGTACGAGCTGCCCGATGAACTACCACTCACAGGATGAGTAAGGGGTGTACAATGAACTACCACTGACAGGATGAGTATGGGGTGCAGAATGAGCTACCACTCACAGGATGAGTATGGGGTGCACAATGAACTACCACTCACAGGATGAGTATGGGGTGTACAATGAGCTACCGCTCACAGGATGAGTATGGGGTGCACAATGAAGTTACCTCATCAGCTGGCGGGACAATCAATTCACGAAAAAGTAAATTAGGCCTTGTTAGTGTCTTATATATTGTCACTGATTTGTTTTAGTCATTTATTAAAATTATAAAAGCCAGTCGTGTAGATTTAAAATCTAATCGAATACATAATAAATGCTACTCGAGAGAGCCCGATACATTATCACCGTATTAGTGAATTACAATGCGGTTAATGGGTCAAGGTTAAAAGCGTGATGAGGTAATGGTTAGTGTGCGTGTGTGTGTGTGTGTTAGCGACGGGTCAAGACGCGCCAGGTGGCACAGGTTCCGTTCTTCTAACTGTGTCAAGACTAAAGGCAGTTTGGGATGCCGGCCGGTCCGGGAATATATCTAGTACAGGCACCCGCGCCTCTCTCACACTTGGCCTTTGTACTGCCAGCTCTGCACAAGCCTCCTGGCTCTGCTCGCTCTTCAGTAACTGTGCGGGTTCTCTTGGATTAGAGACTTCTCTTCGCGCGGGTTCTCTTAGAACTCTTGGGGTCCCTCAGTCGTTGACTCTTCCTTCCAACTCTACAGCAGAAGGGAATTTCCGAAGACGTTAAATCACCTAACTACCAGTGGATCTCGCTTTACTCAAGATGGCTTGTGTGGTTGCTTATCCTGGTAATGTGGATTGGCTTTATTGGAGATTGGCAATTATAAGCTTACTGTACATATCTTTGTCTTAGATTCTGTGGGCATTTTACTAACATTACTCGTCACTAAGATTTTCCACCAGCAAAGAGCACATTTATGATCTTAGAACTCTTGATCTACAACCTGAATCACAAACATATGTTGAAGATATTAAGATAAGTGTTGTAGTGATCAATACTGACTGTGCTTCTAACCCGCCTTCCGCAGGAGACGCCAAGACTTCCTCTACAGTGTCCCCCTTCGGCGTCTCCCGCACCTCCGTCGTCACCGACTCCCGCAGCTCCAACCAAGGTAGGTCAACCTCCACCCTACACACGTCCCCACGAGGTCTAGGCGTGAGGAGGAGCGTGCAATTGGTGCAAATTCTTTACGTAGCTCAGTCGATTAAGGTAGCGTCTGGGATGCTCTCTGACGTAGTTGGTTCGAATCCTCGTCACGGCCCTTGTGGATTTGTTGGTGAGAAGGATGATGCCTTAAAGTTGTAATATGACCATAACATCCTTAACTGGAGTAATGTCACTTTGGATCACGAGTCTTTAAGAGTGCGGGGATAACCCACATGCAGGCAAGAATTACTTTTTTTATTAATTGAAACACTTGGATACACAACACTGCTGCTACCAGACTATATTCCCTTTCTTGGGAACTGGAAGCCTGTATTTAGGCTTGACCACCCCCACCCCCACAGGCCAACTGTTGACCTCCCCCAGGATGCAACCCACAACAGTTGTCTGACTTCCGGGTACCAATTTAATTGGTAGGTGAACAAATGCACCAGTTAAAAAGAAAAGTGCTCAGCCGCTTCTGGCCAGGACTTGAATACAGATTCTTCTATTGTGAGCTGAGGATATAGACTACCATGCCACTGCGGCCATATGAGGGGGTTACAGAGTATAATAATTCAAGAGTGAGTTTGCTATTTTTTCCTAGAACTTATTTTAATTTACCCTGAGGGCCACTATCTCTAGTAGCCTCAGTGGGGCACTATCTCTAGTAGCCTCAGTGGGGACAGGAAGTTGGTACATTGTCAAAGGTCCCCCCACCCCATTTGTCCTGATGATTTTATCAAGCTGGTTCTTGAATTGCAGCGGTGTTAGCATTTGCGGCTTCAGCGGATAGGCAGGTCGATGGGTTTGTTTTAAAAGTTTTAATGAGATCAGCCCTTTCACGTGTGGTTTGCAGTGTTGCTAGCCCTGTGGCCTTTAACCGTTCCTGGTATGAGACAACTTGAGCTGGAATGATTTTTGTCACCCGGTGTTGAACTTTCTTCAAAGCAGATGTGCCTTTCTGATGATGAGGTCTCAATGCTTGGATACAATATTCTAAGTGATTTACACAGTTGATTTACACAGCACCAAAGATTTACACAGTTGAATAATTACCAACTTTTTCTTGAAGTCAAAGGTTCACTTGACTATTCCTAGTTTTTTTTTAATGCAACTCCCACTTGTGCAACTTTCAAATTGGTGGATTCAGACTCCAGGGTCACCCTCTAGTCACCAGTCACTGAAAGTTGTACAGCAAGCGAGAGTTGTAGTAAAAAAGCCAACCAAGCCCTAGGAATAGTCAAGCAACTCTTTGACTTCAAGAAAAAGTTGGTAGTTATTCAACTGTATAAATCACTTGGACCACTTGGATTATTGTATCTAAGCATGAAGACACATCTTTACAGGTAGCCAGTGTATGAACAGTATACATCAGGCTGATATCAAGGTTCCACCCAGGATGCAACGCCAGAACAGTTGACCAACTCCCAGATACTATTTGCTGCTAGGTGAACAGAGGCATTAGATGAAAGGAAACTTGCCCAACCATTTCTTGGTATCCCAATTGTGAGTCGAGAACGAACCTTTTTTGAGAAAGTTCAACACGGATGACAAAATTCATCCCAGAACTAAGTCGACTCTCATACCTGGAACGATTGAGGGCTACAGGGCTAACAATGAAAGCCAGACATGACAGGGCTGATCTCATTGAAACTTATAAAATACTGAATTGAACAATTTGGAGGATATTGACCCAGACTGCTGCTTTAAAACTTTAAAAGGTCAGTTGTAACACAGACAAGGAACAATGGCTTCTGGCATAACAAGGCACAATGTAGAGAAGAAAACAGGAGATTATTTTTCACACACAGGATTATAAACCAATTGAACTGCTTACATGTCAAAGCCATAAGTTCCAAAACATTGCTGCAATTCAAAATCCAGCTGGATAACATCAGGACAAATGGAGGGGGGTAGAAAGAGACCTTGACAATCCACTGGGATCATATCCACATCAAGGTCACTAGTCACATGGTGGCCATTGGGTAAATTCAGGTAAATCCACACTAGCAAACTTCATGTTAAGTAAGAATCTATCTTCCAGTATTCATGTATGAAATAGTTATAAAATCATGCCAGTTGGTTTAAAATAATTGATAAATGAACATTTCCTAATAAATTCATTTGTAGGTAATTCAAGAGAGCACTATAGTTGTAGTTATGGGTATTTTGTTATGTAGTTATAGAGTGATATTGGATACTGGGGGATTATTCAGCATATTGAAGAGGTTTTTATGATGAAAAATATCCAAAGTCATACATGCTTAGGGCTATAAAGTATAATAGTAAAATTATTGTTTGTAGTTCAATAAATATGACAATCAAAATCATGTTTTTTACTCATTATAGAGTAATATAATTATTTATGTTCATATGCAGTAATAAAACTGAAACTTGTTCTCTCTCTCTCTCTTCATATATACAAACATTTTGTTATTGACATGTCTGTTTTCCAGCATCCAATGTCCAAAAGAGTTCCTATTCTTCAAGCTTCTCCACCTCCAGCACTTCCAATTCATCATCTTTCATCTCCAAAAGTAAGTTGACTTCTTTACTTCAATGTTGACTTCTTTACTTCAATATATTTAGTGGAAGACACAGGTTGAATTTGTGCTCGCCATAATAAAACTTTAGACGTACATTTTTGCCCCTACCTCCCCCTTCGTGAGATCAAACTACAGTACTGTACTGACCTTTCCCAGGATGCAACCCCACAACAGTCAACTAATTCTCAGATACCTATTTAGTGCTAGGTCTGCTAGGTGAACAGAGGCATCTGGTGAAAGGAAATGTGGCCAACCATTTGTGTCCCTCCTAGGAATCGAACCCGGGATCCCTGATTGTCAGTGGAGAATGAAGCCAGCTACATATGAATGCCATACTGTACTGTATAGTATAGTTTAGAGCAAATAATTTGTGTCATCTTTCTGCAGTAGTTTCCACCTGATTTGGTGCCTCTACGTATTGACTTGAAGTTTACTGTTCGTAAGAATAATGGTGAAAAGGAATGTTACTACTGAAATTGGAATTTCAGGGAATAGCCCTGTTGACTATTTTTTAGGACTAGATTTCAATCTGCATTGAGAAAGGAGTATCTCAACATTATGTAACTGTAACTACATCCATATTTACACATTATTTTAAACTTTAATTGTAAACCTATGTAACTGTAACTACATCCATATTTACACATTATTTTAAACTTTAATTGTAAACCTATGTAACTGTAACTACATCCATATTTTCACATTATTTTAAACTTTAATTGTAAACCTAGATATCTTTAAATATATCAAGAATGGTTTGGGATATTTAGTTGAGATTTGTGGTGCACATGACAGTATATGAAATCTGGAGTGTTGCAATGTTGTGTAGTGTATAAGGTGTGGTGAATAGACACACATAACAAATATCTCGAGCCTTCTGTTCCTATATTGCTTCCCTATTTTCTCTGGGCATATGCCCCCCCCCCCCTCACCCCCATGAGTGGGAAATGGGTTACTGATGGTGATAATGATAATGAGATGATGATGGGAAATGTTGATATTTAGTCTGTATCTCAGATTTGACTAAAAGTTACATAAACAATATTGATTTACAGAACTTAGTTTTGTATTATTTAACATTTGCAAGGATGTACACTTACACATTTAAAGTGTTATAAAGCACATTATATTAATATATGTTTTCTGGCTAATTGGCAAAATTTTATATAATTATTATGGTATACATTTTTGTTCCACCATTTACAGTGGTAACCAGCATACATACATTTTCTTCTGTCCTCTATACAGTGTACTAAGAAATGTTGCTTCAATATCTTGAAAATACTGCTATTAAATTGCTCCTAATTTGTATGTACCTTAGTATAATCTTATATACTGGAAGTAATTGGCAAAAGGAGGTGCCAAGCCCAAAAGACTTAACACCACCTGTCACAAATATTAACAATTCCGAGATATCATTCCAAATGTCAATAAGAGCCAGTAAACACAAGACAATATCAACAGTATCTAGTTCACCAAAGATTTTATTAAGGGATGTATGACTCAAATGATCCTTTGACTTCAGCGAATGAAGTGGTCATTCAACAGTTTTTGTGGCACTACTAAATTTGTATGCTATTTTGATTTATTACAGTATATCATATATTTATTGAATGATGTCACTTTTAATAAAACTTACAAAAGTAAAAAAACTGTGTACTAATAATATAATTGGTTACCTTCAGCCGACAGCAAAAAGGTTGTGTCTCCATTTGATAAATTCAAGCAATTGGACGCACAAACTTCCCCCCGCCCCGCAAGGTCAGTCACTCGCAATGTTCACGACTTTGTACTGCCATTCACCAGATTAAATTGCTTTTGGTGATGAGTGAGAGAACATTTGCTTGCACATCATTCTATGTATATTTGTATTTACTAAAAAACAACCTCTGGGAAAAGACAAACATTCTCTCTCTCATATTCTGGTGTGTAGACCATGATTTCTGTTTTTTTTTTTTTTATTTCTCTCCACTATAAGTAGATAGCAGAAGCAGATTTTGTAGATAATTAAAGGAATTGTAGCTTTGGATTTGCCTTGCTTTCAGAATTGTAAGACAATTATAGTGAATGATGTACATATAAGCATCATGTGTAATATAACTGATCTGATTTTGTTATTTAGTATTTCAGGTTACAGGGAATCACTGTATGTTAAGATGTATTGTGCATACTGTATTTGTAAAACATTGTCCTGCTTTTGTGTTCTGTGTCTGACACACTTGTTGGTTGAAATAGTTAACACTGGGATGGTTCTGAATTATGTACACTTGTGTACAATGTTGTACAAAACTTATTAGTAGATGTTTTGTTCTTTTTGCAGTTTTATATGGTGTCTGTTATAGCCCAAGATTATTTTCTACACAGGACACACCCAAACATATATTTATTGATTATTCCAAGAGACTTGTTACCCATCCACGAACACAGGACATTTTTCAAAATACTGTACTGTAGCCTTATTATCTAAATAAACTCTCCAACGTCTGGATGAGGCAACTCTTATAACATCATACACTAACTTCTCTGTGTTTTCTCAGTCCTTTTACCTTAGCCCTGCCCATTATAAGACTCAATGCTGCCACAATCAAAAAAATCATCCTTGACTTCTGTAAGCGAGCCACAGCCGAGTACGAGAGTAAGGTAGAGTTGGCATCCCATGGTTCCCATGTGTTCTCTTAGATAGAATGTTGCCCCGACCTGCTCTCCCTCTCACCTGGTGTGGTTCCCCAAAGTCTCTCTCTCTCTCTCTCTTACTTTATCAATAGTTAGAACACAAACCCTTCCTAATTAGTATAGGATATAAATAATTCGGTCCACATGCTTTTCTTAAGAAACGTATAAATATACACAACACTCTGTCATCATCCAGTATAGTATTAACACTCAGTATCCTCTTGACTATATGCATCTACTCTATATATAATAATCCTGTAGATGCTGAAGTTTTAAGAATGCTTATTAGGTATGGCTATTACACATAAAGTAATAAGCATTTGTAATAGACATAGTATAGGGACATAAATATACAATATTCTATCCACACTGTTTTATATAATAGTGTTAAAAGTTCTAACGATAAACATATTAATAAGTATTACATATATATAGTTGGCTAATGATCTAAACACTTATCACAAGGTTTACAACTAATTGTAAAAAAATCTATGGCTATAGATTTCTTTTATGGGCATGGGCTTTTAAAATATTACAGTATGCATTTGTTATGTATTTGACCTTGTCAACTTCATATCAGGTGCTTAATTTGTGCAATTTACATAATAATTATTAGATTTTGTAAAACGTTGTGTAGTAGTGTAGCTTTTTCAACTTGATTTATTAGTCTACACAGTAATGTGTGTCTAGAGGTACAAGAATTATTAGTCATACATTAGTTTGTGTTTGTTTTACTGATTAACGTGTAAATTCTGATTAGGATGGGATGAACATTTTTCTGCACTATCTGGTGAAGTGATATTGCTTATTTTCTCTTTAAGACTTACAATATTATTTGAAGTTCTTCTCTTTCCTGTCAACATTGTTGTGGATGAATGACTCTTGCATATCTGTCCTACATTAACACATTAATATAACACTAAATAATAGTCTACTTGAGAGATCGTAGGGTAACTTGGGAGATGTATAGAGCAGAACTGCTGCATGAGCTGTGTAGCACGAGGCACTAACCCACTGGGTGCCTGCTGGCTGCTCTCTGCTGCCGTTGCTGCTGCTACTATTGCCTGCTGGTCAGCGCTGCTTCACGGCCTCTTCCTCCTTCTACAGCTCTAAGTCGAAGTCTGCGGGTGGTGGCCCACTTTTCCAATTATCCAGTCAACTGAGTCGCAGCGCCTCTGGGGTGAAGGATATGCTGCTGACGTGGTGCCAGTGCCGCACCCGCGACTATAAGGTACACAGGGCCTCACATGGGCACCTTCACATGGCTCCATGCATGTAGCCCTGGACCCCACAACTGCGTAACATTGCACTACTCATCCACGTGACATTATACTGTTCTAGCCCACTTTGTGACAGTGGTAACACAAGCTGGTCAGCCGTAAAGCTCTGAATACAAGAACAGTGAGACACCAACAGACACTTGTAAGCTTGGTGCTTTTCAGACAAAATAAGTGTCAAGAGAGGCAGTTATGCTTCAGTATTTTGTTCAATTATTTTGTAGATTATAGTTAATTTTAGAGACATTTGATGTGTAAAAAAAAAAAAATTGTATATTTGTTATATTTATACTTGGAGCTAAAACTATCACTTAATACTAAGTTAATTATTGATTTGATAATGCAACATAATCATTATATCAAATTCAAGTACCATCAATAATTGTAGTACTGTATTAACTTGATGTGGCCTTTGGCTTGAGAAGCCTAAAAGATGTTTCTCGTAATTTGCGTATAATGTTATCCAAGTCAGTTTGGCACAACACCCTGGTAATTAAATTCCTTTATCTTAGCTTGTGACTTTAAATTATTTTATATTTTAAACAAAACATTTATAACTTTAAGCTTTCAGCAGCTTGTTATTCATTTGTGCAAAACTTAGTGTAGTTTGACGAAAGTGTTTAACAGTGGACACGAGTTTGTTTCAAACTTAGAAGTATATTTGTATGAGTGTGAGTGTAAAGTTGTTGTGTGTGCTAGCATGGTTGTGTGTGTGCTAGCATGGTTGTGTGTGCTAGCATGGTTTTGTGTTTTGATGATTGTATGTATGTGTGCAGCAGTGACAATCAAGCTGCATGAACTCAATATGTTAGTGTATTCCTTCTCTGAGAGCCTGTATTGTAAATATATCATTGAGTGTATCCATTTTCACTGTACAATCAGTTTGAATCCTTCATCTTCATTATTTTCATTGTATATCCAATTCATATCCTTCATCTTCTTGTGTTATTGGTTTTCATTGTACAGACAGTCCGTATTCTTTGGTCTTTTCAGGCACGGCATCTTCACTTACTGCTGCCCACACTTTTGGTGCAGTGATAATCACGTTTCATGTTTTGCATGTTTGTAGAAAAGTTTTATAGAAAAAATATAATAGTACTGTACTGTAAATAATACCATTAGAATAATTGTTAACATTGCTTCTAGAGCAAAATAAATCCCAGTAATGGAAAAAGCACAAACTGTGTGATAATAAACTTGCGTCTTAGCTTAGCGAAGTAATCACTTAGTGTAGTTGATAAGAAGATCCTGTCATTTATTTACTTAATGCCAAGCATTTTTCAGTAAGCTTTTATTACAGTACAATGTTGCCCTGAAATAATAAGAATGAATATTTTGGTGTTACAGTATCAATAACGTTGTAAACAAGTTTCTTTAAACTCTGCCTTAGCAGGTTTACATATATGCCTGAAGCTCAGCTCACATTACAAGGAAATTATGCTCTAACATTTATTACATTAATACTGACTTGTAATACTGTACTGCACTTTGAAATTAATATTTACAAGTTGAATTTGAACAACTAGCCTCTGTTGAAAGTTGTTTATGCACCAACATACAGTCTTTAACATGTTAGTACACAATATTCCAGTTATCTCAAGAGATAAATCTTATTTTCAAATTTTTGTTTATATTATAGGATGTTTCCCTAATTCCCTTGTCTATTATAACAGGGAGTAAAGATAGAAAACTTCAGCACAAGTTGGAATGATGGTATGGCCTTCTGCGCTCTCATCCACCACTACTACCCAGATGCCTTCGACTTTGATAAACTTGACCCTAAGAATCGTCGTTACAACTTTGATCTCGCTTTCCGAGTGGCAGAGTGAGTATTTCAGCAAAGTTTTTTTTTTTCAAAGCTTTTGTGAATACAGTACATGTAACATATATGCTTTTATGTTATTTGTATAGCTTAAATTGCTTTGAAGAGAAAAACCAAGATGGTAAGCAACTGTTTTTTACATTTCACCCAATAAGAAATCTATCAAGGCTGTACAATTTTTTTTTAAGTTCTTACAGGTAAAACACTACAACTTGTTTTACCTCATTTTAGCGTTTATACCCTTCTTTATTCTAGAGACCACGTACTATTTTTAATCACAAAGGAAAAGTGTCAGTGAACCTGGATATTGTGTGTGCAGCAAGATCTATAGGGAAAAGGAGAAAAAATTATTCTAAAGTGTTGCATTATGTAATTAATCTTACACTTCACACTTACACTCTCTCTTGGGGGATGCTCAGTTTATATCTCATTTTTCAGTGAGAAAGCTGGAATTATGCCTCTCCTGGATGTTGATGACATGGTTATGATGAAGAAGCCAGATTGGAAGTGCGTCTTTACTTATGTCCAAAGTCTCTACAAGCGCCTTAAGGATGAATAAGCACAACTTTAAGGAACAAAAAGGTCATGAAATGCTCCCCTTCCCTGTTTTATAATGAAAGTATTTCTATTACATTTGATTAAGAGTACCATGTACTTGTCCACTGTAGTACCTTTTGTGTGTCGTAGCTTCCATGACAAATACATCCAACCAGGTGACCGTGTCATCTGCACCCTGGAGTGTCTGCAGCTGTTGTGTATGTAGTTGTTCAATAGCATATTTGCACTTTCCCGTTTACTAGATCTGATAAAATACCACTTAGTTATATGTATTTACCGTATTTATTTATTTATTTCTTGTCCATATTCTTCTGGGACCAAATTCATAAATAGGATTTCAGTCAAGTGTGTTTCTACATGACTGATGAGTCTGGAATACAAAAATAGTCAACAAAAATACTGTATAAGAATGTAGAGTGAGGCAGTATTGGAAACAAATCCAGAGCGTTAGAAGCCATATCAATAATTTCATAGTGCTGATCATATGATACAAGTGCCATGGGAGATTCATTAATTTGAAAGACTTTCAGTAGCAAATCACATCCTATATGTCCATATATGATCTACCCTACTTGAATATCTTGAAATTGGTGAATATCTAAGAATCATGGTGCTTATTGATAATTCTATGTTTTATAATTTAGTTTCAGAATTTTGTACGTTATATATCAAGTCATTCATAAGAGTGTATATTACCGCATTTGTGAAAAGTACTGTAGTGACAAACTCCTCCAATGTTTATCTAACATTTGTGCTATAGTACGTTCTTATAATACAGAGCTCAATATATTTGTCTGCAAGGTATATCATTTAGATTTAGCATCATTGAAATAGATAACCATTACTAGGGTTAGGGGCGATGCTTTTTATATCAAGCTATAATATATTCTGCAAAAAATGTCCATTTCTGAAGGTCATGAAGTTGCTACCAAGATATAGAATAGAATTCTTAGTCTATACTCAATGTGTTTCAGATTTTAATGCTGATACTTATTTGTTTCCCTTAGATTTATTTAAATTTTGTTTAACAGAAATTTCTGAATTTCTGTCAGTATGAGGTTTTAAACCAAAATCATAATACTTTTCCATATCTCAGCCAAGAGTGGTTATTTCACATTCATGTTACCTTTCGCAGCTAAATTTAGCAATTTTGTGCTGTGATAACTATTGTGACATAATTTGGTGCCAATCAGTGTCTTATCTATAAGTATATATAAATATATTATATATTAAGATGAGTTAATGTCTATGATAGTGTATGGAAAGGAATGAGGGATTAGAAACGCTTCCTAATTGGAATTTACTCGATGCACAGTTACCATGTTGAAGTATACATGGTGTTTTATGTATAGAGTAAATAGAAATTGATGGCATCAGTTCCCTTAGTTTTAAATGAGATATTTTATATATGTAACTTGTTTCACAGTTATTTCTAACCCATTTCATATTGTAATGAACACACACTTCAAGATTCTGGCTTCAAAATACAGTACTATATCATAATCTTTAAGGTAAGAAGAATGTTCAGAAAATTTGTGATTCAAGACTTGTGTGCTTAAACTTATTACTGTACGCCACGCTTATGGAGCCTTACTCATGAGAACTTATGATAGAATAAATGTGAATAAAATAGTCTCTTTACTGACTCCTCCAAAATATTCAAGGAAAACCATTTTATAGTAATACTAGCTGTAAACGGCCATGTGTTGCTGTGGCTCAGCAATGCATGCTCGTTGCCGAGTCACAACAACCATCCCGTCCCCCCTTTCTCCCCACCATTCCTCTGTCCCCTCGTCCTCCCTACCATCCCCCCCCTCCCCACCATCCCCCACTCCCCCCCCCACCATTCCCCAGTCCGATATGTTCCCAAATGATCTGATGTTCCCATCAGAAAAATGGGAACATCAACTGATCTGGTGTTCTCACAGAAAAATAAGTAGAACAGTTAAAAACAAAATGAAAAACAAAATAAAAAATTAAAAAATTAACTATAATCATGAAATGAACGGTATGGTTAACAACACAGCTCAATTGCAATGCAATGTCACAATAATTAAATAAAAATCAAAATCTATGAAAACTCAATTTATCTATGCAATCGGAAACATTGAAATGGCATCATAATACAGTATATTTAGCACTAGCTGTACCCAGCCACACGTTGCTGTGGCTTGGCAATGCATGTGCATTGCTGAGCCACAGCAACCCTCCCCCGTCACCCTGTCCTCCCTACCATTCTCCCCTCCCCCGTTCCCTCGTCCTCCCAACCATTCCCCACTCCCCCTCATCCTCCCCACTCCCCCGTCCCCTCATCCTCCCCACTCACGTCCCCTCGTCCTCCCCCACCATTCCCCACTCCCCCGTCCCCTCATCCTCCCCACTCACGTCCCCTCGTCCTCCCCCACCATTCCCCACTCCCCCGTCCCCTCATCCTCCCCACCATTCCCCACTCCCCCGTCCCCTCATCCTCCCCACCATTCCCCACTCTCTCGTCCAATGCATTCCCAAATGATCTGATGTCCCCATCAGAAAAATAGGTACATCAAATGATCTGATGTTCCCATCACTGAAAAATAAGTAGAACAGTTAAAAAAAATAAAAACAATGACAAAAAAAAAATACTCATGAAATGAATAGTATGGTAAACAACACTGCTCAATTCCAATACAATGGCACAAAATAATTAAATAAAAATGAAAATAAATTGAAATCTATGAAAAATCAATTTATCAATGCAATTGGAAACATTGAAATGGAACTGTAACATATTTAGCGTGTGTTGTTATTACGTGTAACAGATGGTGGTAATTTTCAAAAAAAGCATGTGTTTTCCTGTCACAGGTGAGGCATGTATATAGTAGGTATATAAAAACGTGGGCCTATTCGAATGCAACGTTGTGTCAAAATTTCAAAGCAACTGGTAAAGAGGTTTCAGAGACTTCCCTCACTTGAAAAAATTAACAAAAAATAAATAAATAAAAAATGTCACAAATGTGACATCTATATAATATGTATATAAAAACATGCTTCTATGCGAATGTAATGTCAAAATTTCAAAGCAATTGGTGAAGAACTTTCAGAGATTAGCAATTTTGAACAAACAAACATTTACATTTTTATTTATATAGATTGAGAGAATTTGATAATTTAAAAAAAAAAAAATTGTGTGGGTGACGTACTATAAAAATTCTATTTAATGTCAAGGTTTATCATTTTATTAGATAACAAAAATATTTTATTTGTAAGATACTGAACACAATGGATCAGACTACTGTGTACAGTATTTTATAAAGCCACTAATGTACCTTCATCTTCATAACTTCAATCCAAGATTTTTTTTATAAAGCTGAATATTTTACATTTGGCTTTTAATATAATCTATACTTTTTGTGTGCGTGTAACTGCAAAATTTAATAATGTACAAAAAAAATATATATATATAAATAAAATAATGTCTATACAGACGAAACCAGATAAATACGTTAAAAGAAAATGAATGTCATTTATAATTTATCTTGGTATTCGCCGATATACAACACGTAAAGAGCAAATTGAATTCAAATCAACTTATTACATTCTGTAGCTAAATTGTAAAATGTATTTATATAAACAAAACCATTAAAAAGTTTAGATTTAAACCAAATTATTGTTTTAGTTTTTTAATCGTAAAGTGACAGGGATAGAAGGCATACATGGATAAGGGATAGGACGACAGGGTGCAGGTACGGTGCCCAACCACATTGACCACAGACCCTACAAGAATCAAGATCACTGCTTTACCGACGAGTCCAAGCAGAAAAGCTCTAATACCCAATAGCTAGATCAATGCTAATAAACATACAAAAAGTACCAATGGCGATTCAACCACTCACATTAATATGACATCATAAAAAGCCTAATTAGTTTTAGATTTCATTACTGTAGCAGTTGCTTAACTACTGTAAATTTGTACTTTGTATAACACTTCATAACTGACAAATGGATTTCCTAAAAAATTTAAGTACTGTACTGGATATTTTTGTAAATCATGAAGCTGAGTACAGAATGTTTCCAGTAGTAAAACATGATTTGCTTACCAGTGCAAAATAAAAAGCAAATAACTACTTAATTCTTCTTAATGAAAAAGCTACTAAAATAATGAAATAGCTACACAACACTTCAAGGCATTATAAATAAAATGCAAATATTTCTGGTACTGACAAAAATGTGTCTACGAGACATTAATGTACCTTTGTTTATACATAAGTACAGAAAAATGTGACCAACTTCATTAACCCATTGAGAAATGTGGGGAAATAACGTTGCTGATGGAAATTGTACAAAGTAATGATTCTAATTATAACCTAATATCTGTATAAGAGAGATTTATTATTAAAAAAAAAAAAAAAAAAAAAAAAAAAAAAGGCCCATGATTGAAGGCAATTGTATACGTTAAGATTCGTGTTAGTGCATCCTAACCGTGTGGAGAGAAGGCGGGATGCCTTTTTCTTAATTTAATAGCATTAAACTCACTTAAAGACATGAACTTTCCCTGACGAGTTGCAACCTGCCAAGATTGGTTGTGTGGGATGAAGTGCAACGATGCTGGCAACTGATCCAAAGAATTCACCCATAAACTCATACTTCAGCTGACCATCGCAACCCCAGACTTCCACCTGCAAATAAAACAGATCTTGTTATCCCAGTACAGATAAAAAAAGAAAGTAAAATCAGCAGGTCTACACTCTTCTGCTCAATACAGTAACATGATATAAATCTATTAACCTACACACACATTTGTTAATTTTGACATTACTTTGCTTTAGAAAGCTTTTGCTATACTATACCTTTTTCCAACTTTCTATACAATACAATGGGACTCGGCTTGAGCAAACTATAAGGAAGGGGTTAGGGGCATATTCATTATACCTGTGATTTAGTTTGATCTGTTAAGTCCACGAGCACTTCCCAAGACTTACTTTTATTTTTAATTTCTTTGGGAAGGCATACAATCACTAACTTACATTTAATGTTTAGTTTGCCTTATTTTCAATTGTAATGAAAAAATACGGAAGTCTTTCAGCACAATCCACACATACCCTGAACTAGAAATCTGTGCTAAAATACAGTTATTTTAATAAAAAAAAATTCCTTGGGATTAGACCCATTTTATAGTACTAGTTATAATTCACACGTTAAAAATAAAGCTATAAAATACCATAGTGATACTGTGTTTGTAGTAATGGTTCATATCCAACACAAGTGGTGGTAAACCCTAACAGTCTTGAGGTTATCTTGAGATGATTTCGGGGCTTTGTAGTGTCCCCGCGGCCCGGTCCTCGACCAGGCCTCCACCCCCAGGAAGCAGCCCGTGACAGCTGACTTAACTCCCAGGTACCTATTTACTGCTAGGTAACAGGGGCATTCAGGGTGAAAGAAACTTTGCCCATTTGTTTCTGCCTCGTGCGGGAATCGAACCCGCGCCACAGAATTACGAGTCCTGCGCGCTATCCACCAGGCTACGGGGCCCCTCGTCTTACCCGTCGTGGCTGGAGAAGTGAGCCGACTACCACCAAGTCTTCACGGAAGGGAACATAACGAGCCTTAAAAGTTGTCAGCCATCTGCCAGTTTGGTTGTTGTGTCTGATTTTCTGCTCAACTGAAAAAGAGAAAATACATACAATCTGGTGACGACAAATTAACAAAACACATCTGATATGCTGCTAAAAATCAAACTTTATACAAAACAGCAACCTTGAAGCATTCAAGCACTGTACAGGTCTTGACTTGCTTTATCCCAACATAGAACATAGCAGGAATTTAACAAAACTAAGTTTTAAGCCAATAGGAATTTATAATTGATCAATTCCATTATGTTACCCATATAATATAAATTACATATTACAGTATTCTTGTAAAGTTGCAATTAAGACTAGAAATATGAGAATCTAAGCTTACTGTAATCTAATAATCATAAACACTTGGCACTGGATTAACAATCGCTACCAAGGACAAATTCTTACCCACTAAGTTAGTTAAATCACAGGATATGAATCTTAAGTTGTCATCCATACATGTAGAAATCAAGGAGTTCCCTGAAACAAGAATATTTGAGTTAGACATGTCTGCAATTTAGTATGCGAACACCTCAATAAACCATGCTACTTATCACAACTGCTCCCATTTATCTTGTTTTCTTAGGCTGGCACTTAAGCCCGAGGCCCAGCAGTTGAAACCAGTTACAATTAACCAGCAGTTCCCAGGTCTCCCCCCACACACCCTTTTCATATTCTCCCACAGACATTTTATCTGTCTCTCTTGACACCCTCCCCATCTTCCCCCATCATTACAACCATCTTCAATACACACTATCCTCACCACTGTAAACATGTTCACACCCTCTCTCTTTCATCACCCCCTCCCAACACCCTTCTCCCTCTCCACACACCCATCCCCATCTCCCTCCCCCACACACCCCTCCTATATACCCATTCCAACACCCCTTCTGTCTCACACCTTGTGGATACAGTGGTGGTGTAATTACACCTAGGTAATTACACCATCAATGTAACCACAAGGATGCACGCAGATTGCAAATCTGACATCTGAATACATATTTTAAATGCCAATATCTGAATTTGGGGCCTGACGGCTGAGTGGACAGTGCTTAGGGTTCGTAGTCCTAAGGGTCCGGGTTTGATCCCCGGGGGAGGCGAAAACAAATGGGCAGTTTCTTTCACCCTGATACCCTTATTCACCTAGCAGTAAATAGGTACCTGGGAGTTAGACTGCTGCTTAAGACTGCTTCCTGGGGATGTGTGTGAAAATTAGGATTAAAGACCTACCCGAAACACTATGCGTGCTAGTGACTGTACAAGAATGTAAGAACTCTTGTTTATATAAATAACAAAAATTTAACTAATGCTAGCCTATGGACTCTGGAATTTATATTTCACATCCACCAACTTTGTGAAGGGGGTCCTCGGGCTGAGACCAATTCGATGGTGGAACTGCCTGCCAACCAATAAAAGTGACAAACTTTACAACTAAGATGCTTTTTGCCGATTATGAACTAAACGCTGTTCTATATAAAGGCAAAGCTACATCTCCTGGGGAAGATGGAACTACTAATGGTATACTGCGTATGCCTCTGCTAGTGCCAGGAAAATCCCTTGCTTGAATTTTACAATGTGAGTTATGTAACTGCGGAGCTTCCAAAGTCATGGACTAGCAGCTTTATTACTCTTATTCCAAAGCCTAACCAGCAGTTTGCCTTTTTCCCAAGTTTCCTCACTAGCTGTCTTTGTGTTTTGAGATGGTTCTCAACCATCTCCTTTATAGAAGCTTGTTGTCTCCCCAGAGATATGGCTTCATGCATGGATAGAGTATCCATCACTATATTACCTTCTTCCTCGCCCTGCATACTGAAAGGTCGTATTCCACTTTCCTTGCTCTTACGTCAGCATTTGGCATTGCTAATCAATGTGTCATTTTGAATGAACTTGCTAAAAAGAACGTTGGGGGGATGTTGGCTATCTATACAACAAGAAGTCATCTGTACTATTTCAAGGGATGAAGAATATTTTGAGATTTAAAACTGGACACTCCACAGGGAGGTGTCCTCAGTCTTACTCTGTTCAATTTGAAAATCAATGCACTTCTAAACTCAGTGACTAGGAGGCCCAGCATTAGATATTCAGATGATATACCGATCCATATTAATGGCTACACCAACATCCAAAATCTCCTTGCTCAAGAAATGTTTAAGTACTTCATTCATGATGTACTACCAGAAATCATAGTCAAGTATACAAAGTCTGGTCACTATACGTAATGCTTGCACATGGCTAAAGTTGCTGTCCAGTTGGATGCGTCTGGAGCAGGATTAGTAATTGTAACTACTCATTGCAGATGTAAACTGCCTTGTAGAGACTGTTGTGAGCCACTTCTTGAACCACTTGTGATATAAAAAGCCTATTGTGTCTAATTACCTAAGTGTAGTTACAGGATGAGAGCTATGCTCATGGCATCCCGTCTTCCAAGTACTCTTTGCCGTATAACACTTTGAAACTACTGACGGTTTTGGTCTCAGCCAACTTCTCACTTACCTTGTTCCAACCATCTACCACTCTGTTAGGGAAAGAAAACTTTCTAATATTTTTTTGGCACTTTTGTTTCCTTAACTTTAATCTGTGACCTTTTATTCTTGAAGTTGCTGGTTTCAGGAATTCCTTTGTCAATTAAGTCAATACCTGTTATTATTTTGTAAATGGTTATCATATTGCCTTTTTTTCTTCTATCTTCTGTACTCGCCTAGTTGTACTTGTGGGAATTGAGCTTCAGCTCTTTGGTGTGTGTGTGTGAATTAAAAAATTGTGTAACTAGCTTCAAAACATTATTACTTACTTAGCCTCTTTAACCCTTTTCACCACATTCCATGGGATAAGTATAGGGTGTATAATACACTAAGCTGGTATAACTAAAACTAAATCACAATACATTTAGACCTTTGCTTTGGTCACAAATTACGTCAACCATCGATAAAGTCAGACCGACGTTAAAACGCCCAAAAATGCCCACTGGGATGGAGTCTTACCGTATGTGATCCCAAAATGCTAACCAATGATAGGTTTTTTGTTTTAATATTATTATTAATGCCAGTTTGAGACATCAAAAAAAAATTATGCGTAATAGTAAAAAGCGAAGTGTTCTGATCCCCACATGAAGCCAGAGAAATACTTTGCAAATACTGTAATGTACTGTAAACTAGTGAAAAATTGTTCTCTCTGTTCCTGCAAGGACAGTACAGTAATTTATTGGTGTAACAAAATCTTACTTTACAAAATAGGTTAAAGAAAAATCACTTTACAAAACAAATAACACACTCAAACAAACCGGTCAATGGAGAAAATTCTAAGCCAGTGATGTTTCTTCCGTGGCTGCACGATGTTACTGGTAAATTTTTTCGGTGATGCCGTACGTCCCATAAGCAAACATTTCTGAAAAAACATTATGCTTTGAGCATACAGTATATAAAAATAAATTTTCTGAACAGTACACTCAGTTACTACCTAAGGTCAGACTCTACCAACTTCTAGTTAGGATCTCATGTAGTCAGAGCAGGTCAACCTTCTGCACCGATACAGCAAGGAACTTTCCAACTGTTCCTGCTGGGACCATTGAAAAATTTTCCAACCTATACTTTTGAATAAAGTAAAACTATGAAATATCTAATTTCGTTTTCACAGTATTCCACCTTGTGCTACTGTTACCCACTCAACCAGTATATTACAATGCAGAAATGCAACTTTGTCTCTATAATTATATTTTCTCTCTTTTATACCGATGTTCGATATCACATGAATTTAAATTCTGTTACAATGTACTGTTACACTTGTTTGTTAGCTTAAGGATCTGCCTGAAATGCAATGGGTGCTAGTGCTTTACAAGAATGTACTAATCACCCACCACCATATGTACATCCTTAACAATTCATTGTTTCTTCTTGTATATGAATAAAATAAACTGGTACAAGGGGAAACAATGGAGAAAACATAAGAATAAAGAAAAGTGCAATAAGCCTATTTATCCACACAAAGCAGCTCCTATTTATACCAGCTAAACTCGCTGATATGCCTGCCTGACCTTCACTTGAAATCTGTTATATTGCTTGAAGCTTGTTTCATAAATCAATAAACCTATTTTGAAACCAGTATTTACCCAGGTCTTATCTTAATTCAAATTGATCCAAATTTATATTTGTTGTTTTATGCCATTTGGTCTTGATGTATTAAACAGGGCATTAATATCATCTGAATACTTTTTTTTTTTACATGTGTGTACAGGAATAGGTGACTGCTGACTTCTATTAGCATGCTGAGAGCTTTCCCGTCTCATAGCTCGTAAGCCTTACCAACTAGTTTCCCAGGAATACAACCTGCCAATCGTTTAACTATCAGGCACACAATCCCTGCTGGGTAAACAGAACACACAGTTATTGATTGGCAGCCAGTCAATCCTCCTCAGCCAGGATGTGAACCAAAGCCAAATTGCTCGCAAAGCCCAGGGCGAGTGTTACCACAGTGCTACCGACTGTCTCCCTCCCCTTACTCTTTGCCTTTCAACAGAATGTAAATTAAAGCTATTTTTTTTTTTTTTTGCAATAAGAGCCTGCAGCCTAGGCTTTTATCGCCTAGGGTTGGGTCAACTACATCTACCTGGATAAAACAATAAAAGGCCTTTTTTTTAGAGTCCCACACAGGAAACTATTCTGGAAGCTTGAATAGATAGGAAGGGTGACAGGCATCACACTCGTATAGATAAAAACAAATTGACGGAAAATATGGGCAGTAATTAGAGGCACTAGTTTAATACTAGTGCTAGTGATGATCATTGTTATATAAACAATATACCAGAGGGGGGATTCAGTTATGTGACTGTTTGCAGTGATACTAACCTAGTAGGGGAGAATAAAATATGACTGTCATGGCCTTCTGAATTACTTAGACAAAAATAACTGAATTAAGCAATGCATGGCAGATGGAATTCAAGGTGGACAAATGCAATGTAACGGAATGTGAGAGGGGGGCGGAAAAGTAAAACAGGACACACTTGACCTATAAAATATGGGAAAGTTGCTAAACAACTTGGATAAAGAAAGAGGGTTACCTTGCATTCATTCCAAGGGTGATTATGGATAGTCCCCTCTCACCAGACAAGCACACAACGGTACTGCAAGAAAAGCCTACACTACACTACCTCGACCGGGGGAGGCAGTCAGCCGAGCGGACAGCACGCTGGACTTGTGATCCTGTGGTTCCGGGTTCGATCCCAGGCGCCGGCGAGAAACAATGGACAGAGTTTCTTTCACCCTATGCCCCTGTTACCTAGCAGTAAAATAGGTACTGTACCTGGGTGTTAGTCAGCTGTCACGGGCTGCTTCCTGGGGGTGGAGGCCTGGTCGAGGACCGGGCCACGGGGACACTAAAAAACCCGAAATCATCTCAAGATAGACCTGGCCAGAAAGTGCAAAATGCTAACCAGCCATCAGATGGATCTTGCCACAAGTAACAACCAAGTGGGATAGCTCAAAAGTAAAATCTTTCAATTTATATACTGTACTTACAGTGTATAACTTGCTGACTGACAAACAAATTTATTTATAGACCTAGGAAAGAATGCTGTGCCACAATTCAACAAATTATAAATCTTAATTAACAAGATTTAACAGTTTCTCATGCCACTCCTGGGGACAGATTCACGAAGCAGTTACACAAGCTCTTATGAACCTGTACATTTTTTCTCAATCTTTGGCGGCTTTATTTACAATTATTAAACAGTTGATTGGGAAGTTTTCATGCTTGTAAACTGTTTAATAAATGTAACCAAAACCGTCAAAGATTGAGGGAAGATGTACATGTTTGTAAGTACTTGCATAACTACTGCGTGAATTTGGCCCCTGGAGTACACTAACCCGTCTCTAGAGGCAGTAGCAAAGTACTGGTTACAGGTTGGATGCACAGTTACTGCTTTGACGCTCTTTAACTTGTGCACCAAGTACTCTCTTGGTGACTTTGTCCTGGTTCGCAAATCAATCTGAAAAAAATATGGCAATGTTACATATTCATTGAATAATGAAAATGAATATTTTATATGAAGAAGTTTTTTTAATGTTATGTATGTTGAAGATTGAAGGGTTTTGAATAAGTCGTGAGGGTGAGTTTTTTCAACCTGTCCTCATAGTTGGAGCCTCTCAGTTCTGGTACTAATTCAGTTGCAAACCTTTGAATTTTCTTAGGTTTCTGCTTATGCCTCACAAGGTGTGGGTTCCATGCTAGTGCTGCATACTCGGGTAATGTTCTCGCAGAGACATTATGTATGGACTTTAAAGCCTCTCTGTATAAATTGTTAAATAATTTTTTATGCATATTAATATCCCATATGCAGCTAATGTCATCCTATTCACATGAACTTCTGGTGTTAATGTTGGGATTGTGTGTACTCCTAGGTCTCTATCTTATTGTTTCTTTTAATTGCCTTCCCATTAAGGTATAGTTAAATATAGGTCTCCTATACCATCTCCCTTACCAATTTTCATTATTTTGAACTTATTTGCATTGAATTTCAGCAGTCATTTATCTGCCAACTCCTTAAGTGAGTCAAGGTCTTCTTACAACCCCTTACAGTACTTCATAGTTCTTATTCTCCTCAAACTTTGCATCGTCTGCAAACATCGACATGTGTGAGCTCACTCCCACTGCAAGGTTATTTACAAAAATTAAAAAGAGCAATGGTCCTAGGACAGAGCCCTGCAGAACACCACTTTCCAATATTCTCGAGCCTGGCATATCCTCTCTTTCTGTGACACTTTGTTCCCTCTCTGTTAAGTACACTCATACCCAATCCAGTGCCTTTCCTGTTACCCATGCTTGTCTTGCCATCCTCTGGATTAGTTTTTGTGAGGAAATGTATCAAAAGTTTTTTGGCAGGCTAGGAAGATGCAGTTTACTCATCCTTTCCTTCTCTTGTCTTACTTTAGTGACCCTGTTGTAGAATTCAATCAGAATTCAATCAAGTTGTTAAGCATAATTTTTCCTCTCTGAAGCCATGTTATGTCAGTTGTAAAATTTACTCTAAATGTTCAACAATCCATTTTCTGATGGCTTTTCAACAACCTTTTACATAAATATCTTGCATGGAATGCATGTTTCCATCACTCTATAGTTTAGTGCTTGGTGTGAAGAAACACAACCTGCCATGTGTTTCTCTTGTGTTTGATATTACACCAGAATTTGTTGAATGAACACTTGACAATCACTCAAGTTTGGCCACTTACAAATTTCGGTAAATATATGCACCATGTGGCATGTGTTGCACCTACAGAATGCACCACATTTTATAAATATATATCTTTTCTTTTCATACCATGAATTTTTATGCAAAATATTTTTGTTTAGATTCACAGCCAATCTGATAACAAAACTCTGATAGTCAAGCACTGCACCTTTACTCAGCCTGCTTGATCATCTCTCTTCATAATGGTACATTTTAATTCTACAATTGATGAAATTATTATAGTAATTAGCTACATAAACACTGCTCTATATACAAAGAGCATCACATCTCTTGTGCCAGTTGAGTATGATGAGCTCACCATAGCCCGTGCTGCATGGAACTTTTTGTTCCGAGTAGCTGAATCTAAAACAACATCAACATACAAAGAGCAGTGTTTCTCAACCTTTTTAATAATTCAGGGTCTTTAGATACTTTAGATAAGCACTGATTTAATTGTCAACTAAAAGAAGATCATTTCTGTCTTTGCTCTTGGTACTTGTTAAATGAGAAAAATTAAAGAAAAAATTACACCAAAAATACATTTGCCTATGATTAGAATTAGCTTATTTATCACTATCTCTTGCAGAACCCATAGTTACCTTGGAGTCCTGCGGAATCCCAATTGAGAAATGCGGCAAAAGAGGAACCAAAAGTACACACATTTGCAAAAAAATTCAACAGATAATGAACAATACAGTACTTACGTGCATTACTTGCCCATGACTGGCACCAACCAATATGTTGTTCTTGTCAACGTGTGCATGGCACGAGATGTATCTGCTATAACACTCTTCATCAACATAGCAATATACCTGTTGACATAATTAGGAATTAAACATTAAGAGGAATTAAGTACAAATTAGTACACCCAAAGAATATAATGCTATCAGCTCCATGATAACCTCTGTGAGCACACGGGAGAAAGATGATCTAACAATTGTTGATGTAATTAACGGAGGGTTCAGAGCAGGTCAGAATGTCCTTGCGTCTCCTACACACTTGTGTTTTCCACCCATGTCATCTTGTCCTATTACTCCTCAATAATAGGTCAAGGAAAAGGAAATAGGAAAAGGCTGTCCCAATTTACCTTGCCTAATCCCCTTTGGTACAGTATTCAAAATGTAGTGATAATGTATCCTCTAATCCTTATTTGTTTCCAAGAGATGTTAGGTTGAAGTTTGATAATCGGCTTGCAGAGTCAAATTTTTTTTTTCAGGCACTAACCTTGTTGCAAATCTCTAGGCTTTTGCAATTTTTGTTTGTGTTCATGACATGAGGATTCTGCTGGTATTGCGTATTCCCCATACTGGTCTAACATACACAGTGTATCATTTTGTACAGTTTCTAAGTTTTAAATGATGTTGTATTGTTCAGATTGAACCTATGCACTTTTTGGTTAACAAATATTGAAGAAATAAAAAGTAAATTAATGTTAGAATAAGGACTACTATCTTAACCTTGCAATATGTAATAACCCATATGAAGAGCTGGATCAAGGGTTTTGTAGGCCCTGGATACATTTCTATGATAGACCCCCAAGTTTCCTCGTGCTCCAGTGTGTCCCATATTTTACCCCTCGTGACCTTCAATCTCCCCATCACTATGCGTGCTGCTGCTTATGGATAATATCAACTAATGGGTTAGGTAACAACACAAGTGGAGATGACAAGATGCAAGTTTTTCCATAATTTTACATTAGTTTGCTTAATTGTGGGTTTTGCTCGTTAAATCTAAGAAATGTACTCATTACTAGTCTAAAGATAATTAAAAATTTGCATAATTAAATGCACATTTCAGCATTTTTGAGGTAAATCTCCTATTCACTACTTTTTAGTCTTGAAATAAGGCATATCTTTATAAAACTAAGATATTATGATAAACTGTTCAATCTGTTATGGTATTTATATCTGTAATATTTATAAGGGACATTAAAAAAAACTGTGGATAGCTAAATCAACTGCATGGTTGGTCATTTTCCCTGTTAAAACAAAAATTAATAGACCAAACCACAGTAAACACACAAATTATATCCGATATTTCATAGGCCCCTTAAACTACCGTAGGCTCTGGGCACTGTGCCCTCCTCCCCCATTGATAACCTGGCTATGACCGTATGTTTGGACATACCTGTTTAAGGATGGTGGTCGAGTTTAAATAAAGAATATGTTCCTGGCTTAATATTTCAAGACACTTCAATTTTGCTATTATATTGAGAATTAAAAAAAAAAAATGCAGCTTATATTATATAGTGTTGGAGGCTTGACGGCCGAGTGGTCAACGCTCAGGGTTCGTAGTTCCAAGGGTCCGGGTTCGATCCCTGGTGGAGGTGGAAACAAATGGGCAGTTTCCATCACCCTGATATGCCAGTTCACCTAGCAGTAAACAGGTACCTGGGAGTTAGACAACTGCTATGGGCTGCTTCCTGGAGTTGTGTGGGTGTGTGTAAATAAGGATCAAGGATTTGCCCAAAATGCTATGTGTACTAGTGGCTGTACAAGAATGTAATAACTCTTGTATATATAAATAAATAAAATTAAATAATATTTTGGTCACTACCATGTTACCAAAAAGGCACATGAGCATTACATTACACAGTGTATTAATAAGTAAATAAATTACAAAAATAATTAATCTTTACAGAGGCAAAGGCTTATATTTAAAACAATCACAGAAGTAGAGGATGTCCTATGAAATTCTATCTTTTGTGGTGTACAACCTAAAGGAAAATTCTAATCTTGGTCAATAGTCAAGTATCTGATAACCAAAATATACAAGAAGACAGGAGCCAGTACTGTATACCTGTTCTACCAATCCCGCTGTTAAGTTTGTTCTTCTGAGCGAGCCGTCATAACTTGTCGTGTATATACATTCGGGATTCCAAGCATCAACGGTAATGCAATTGATAGGCCGAGAGTGAGGAGTGAAGTAATATGCACCAGAGGTTTTATCCTTGCGTTCAACATCCCAGATTCCTTTTTAAAAAAAATTACATATTACTACTAAAAAGTCAAAGTGTGGCAAGACATCACCTCAAATGGGCCTTCATAAAAATTTAATAAACCATAAATTCAGTTAACCTAATCAAATAAATTGCCCAGACAAATGTCAAAAGTCCCAAAATGTTAGATCAAGAGACTAACCAAGACTTTTAAATTTTCTGATGTTAAGACACCTAATACTGTATATATTTCACTAGTGCCATATTACAAAATCGCTTTAAAAAAATTGCTAAAAATTAAAATTTTAACGTCGCTTTACAAAAGACCATGTATTTATCGAAAACATGTTTTTTATTAAACACAATTTGTGTGTAAAATTCACAATCTGTTAGTCAGCATAATGGATATGTTAATTATCTGTAAGGATTTTACTACTGGGAAAAACATAATAAAATTAGGAAGAAGTAAACTTCTTCGATACAGTATAAAGAGGTTTATACTGTATCGACAGGGGTCAGTCCCAATACCAAATGGATTACCGACCTTTGTGAATATCATTCAGTCATCTCTGAAATACAAATACATCAATAAATAAACGCTTTTATTTAACTTAAAGTTACTTGATCCTCTTAAAGACGATGACACAGTCGTAGACTTAGGGAGACCTGTTACTGGAGAGATGCTGAAGTGATAGTTTCGCTGGAGCCTATGGGTTAAGCTTGGGACATCATGCAGCATTCACGATGTCCCAAGTTTACGTGATGTGAAAGATTCATCACTTGATGTGGAAGTCAGGATGTAATCATAATTTATGGTTATCAAAGGTCCCTTAATCATTTCTGAGGATTTTTTCCAACTGAATTTTAAACTAAAGTACTGTAATGTCTTGGCATTTAGGTTTTCAGCAGGTAGGCAGTTCCATGGACTTGTTACCATATGGATAAAAAGAGCTACTATTTTCTGTTCTACATTGTGGCTCATTCAGCTTGAAGCTATTGTATGCATTACATTGAGTCTCTGACCTGTTAAAGAAGTTATTCAGATTAATATCTATGAATATGTATCTTTCAGAGATGCAGAGCCTCTCGACTCATATGCGCATGGCTGATTAGTTATCAATTGTTGAACACCAGTGTTGAAAAGTGATTTTATTATTTCCCAGGGCTGCTATAGTGTAAATGAGACGGCAATTTTTTTTATATATACACAAGAGTTCTTACATTCTTGTAAAGCACACACAGCATTTCAGGTTGGTCCTTAATCTTAATTTTCCCTTGAATACAGCCCACCAAATCATTTAACCACCAAGTACTCATTCACTGCTGGATGAACAGAGGCATAAAGTCAAGGATTGGCACCTAGTCAATCCTCCCCACCCAGGGCCATATCGCTCGCAAAGCACGGGACGGGTGCTTTACCACTGCGCCACAGGGACTGCATAACTATTAAGCATCAAGTTTGGTAATAATGAGGTGAAAGCATTAAGCCAGTATGACTATACAGAATACACAAGGAAATCACACTAATGTGATATATCAATGACTTGCCTGTATATTTGATGCTGGAACATGTTGGAGAATTCCATTACCTATACCAGAGTGTATGCGGGTTATATGTATAACCTGGACTGGCTTTAGTAGGTCGACATCCTGTGGATTCGATCAAATCCCAGATTGTATAACTTATGTTGTGGTGCACAGGTTAGGTGAGCAGCTTGGAAGTACCCAAGTCAAGGGTTCAAATCCTCCACATTGCTCCAATTGATTTCCTCACTATACAGAATGTTAAAGGTTGTTATACTGTTGAAATTGTCATCCCATCCATACATCCATCACTCCCTTTATTTAGTTAGTCATCGATTATTTTCCTTCTGTAAACCCACATTGCTTCATGTTTATTACATATACAGTATTCTGTACATGTTCTACTAATGACATATAATTGCCAAGCACATTATAGGGTATGCATGTCATGAAATACCATAATTTACTGTTAAGGTCTCCTAGCATCACTAGGAGACTGAGTTAGCATACCAGGCAATGATATTTAAGCTTGCATGACTGTATTACAATGCTAAAAACACAGTGTAATTCTGGAAATCTTACCCAATTCACCGCATTTACTACCAGCAAGTACAAGAGTCTTGTCTCGAGCTGGGTGGATCTGTGCAGAACAAACCCGATTGGGTACCACCTTGGCAACACGGTCCTCCGTGATGTTCATCTTTTTCATTGTCTGCAGCACACTGGGGAGAAAACAAAAAATTTATGATTTACTTGGTCAGATAATACAAAAGTATGTTAACGATATTGTAAAGTTAATATAAATCTTGCATCTAGGCATAACCCAGTACATACCGAGAACCTGGCATGCTGTCTTAATGAAAGCCTGGCGTATTGCCCACTGAAAGTCATGTCTTCTACCTACCAAAGTGTGCATGACATACATCTATCGTAATACAGAGAAAAATTCAAGGAATACAATTTCATTACAATTAATACACAATTTCGTATAAAAAATCAAAAGCAAATTTCAGAGAATACAAAGAAAATTCTAGGGAATACAGATCTCCTCCAGGGAAATCTAAACATAATATAGCACCTCAAGGTTGGCCAGAGAATTGAGTAGTACATAAAATATTAACTTCAAAGTGATACTAAAGAAATAAAATGTAGAAAAATGAAAAACGAAGAACTTGGTTAAAGAGGTTAAATGACATGCTTGCGCTCTCAGCAAGCATGTCTGGCACACACAAAATTAGATCCTATACACTGTACAGTACATCGCTTGAAAACCATAAAAACTCATTTTTTTTTCATTTAAAGTATTACCTCATCTTGTAAATCTTTTAATATATCTGCAATATAATATATGTAAATCAGATGTGATCCGATATAGGACCAGGACGAGCCAAAACATTCTTTTTTCCATGTGTGGGTTACTTATTTAATCCATATTAATTTAAATGTACAACTAGATGTGCAAAATAACAGCAACTTAAGGGACATAAGAGACTGCCAAGCAAACTAGAAGTGACCAATTGTACATACTCCCGAGTGACTTTTTTTTTTTTTTTTTTTACATACCAATTATTTTAATGTTAAATAACTAGTTATGCTCTTTCAATTTAACACTGCATGAGCAACTCTTGGCACAGAAAATTTAGAAATAGAAGTTTAGTGAATATTTTTTCAAGAATATTGTCGCCACTCTTATTAACATGTAATAATATTCTTACAACCGATAAAAATCTGGTAAAGCAACACACTAGTCGAGGGGGGACTAGCCACGTACAATGCTCCAAGGTTAAATTTTGAAGGAGTTACCCCATGGTCTGATGACTCCCACTGTATACTGCTTGCAGCACTCACACGCACCTTATCAATACAACCCTATATCAAAATTTAACGTCATGGCCCTTTTTATTGCAGAATACTGTACTTCAAGCTTTATGCAACGACAAAATTATACAACTGATGCTAGTCAGCCAATGTATTCAAGAGTCACAACAATTCCGTGAAACATTAACTATCTTCTCATGAACAAATTAGTAGTAGTGTAGTGTATCTTCTTATGTTTTAAGATACATACCTTGCAACACTGCCAGACCAAACGGATTCTCCCCCTCCATCTAATGACATTTTTTGCAAATCTTTCAAGAACACGTTCCACTCCTTTGTGTTTTGGGACGTGTAATAATCTATCAAGGGTGCAGGACCTGAAAAAATGTAACCAGTTAAAACCTTCACACAAACGTACCATAGTGTTGTCTAAACTCGCTAATTCAGATTATAAAGGGATGACACCAATTTGAATCGCATTTAGAAGTTCTAATTGGCAGAATTTCTTGTGACACTTGTCAAAAAATTAATAAATTCACTAATTTTTGTACAACAATCAGCTTTATTTATAATTCCACATTTAATAAACAAACTTATTGTTATAGCAAAATCTTCATAGAAATATATAAAATAGAATGACACTAAAAGAAATCCTAATTTACTTCGCTGGAGTTATCATCATCTTGATCATTGAAGGACTTAAATTCTGTACATGAACCTAACCTAACCCTAAAATTACTGTAAATGTCACTGTACTGCATGTATATCTCTCTTTTTCCTTATATTAAGGCACAGTACATGTGTCTACTCAATATTTTCTTGCAATAGTCACATCAGCAAAGCTATTTTCATAAGCTTCAACAATTACCGATCACTGTCAGTAATCATTGAAGGTACTGATCACCGGCTACCTTTCTTTGTCTTGTAAAAATATCCCTGGTATGGAAGTGCAATTATTTTATTTTCTGGTGGCAGTTTATCCAGAGAAGCAATCCTGATGGTTCTCCAAGGAGTTTATCCTGAGATAAATTTTTGAGGTACAGTAATACGTTTTACCTTGGATAAAATGCATCAGGACATACGTTTATCCTGAGGTAAGCCATTTGCCGACTTAAAAGGAGGATCTGGTTAGGGATAAATTTCAAGATAAGTGAAGAGTTGACGTACCAGGTGGGGGCCGAAAAGGACCTTCAATAACATCATCCTCCACTAGTTTATCTGGAAGTTGCAACCCATCTGGTGATTTGTTCTGCTGCCTTAAACTTTTGCGCGTCACCACTCTGAAAATTGAAGTTCAATTTAGCACATCAAACTAACTCATATAATGAGTTAGCGCATTACTTTACTCATTACTTCACTTTTTTTACTCATTATATAAGAGTTAGCTCACTAACTCATTATATATCAAAACAAAGCATGAATAATTGTAGCACCTCACAATATTTAAAACTGAATTAACTGTTTAATATTATACAAATATAACTGACACATAGATTGAGCCATATTTAAGTATATGTATATACACATATACTGTCACCTGCTTCCCTGGAAATATAATCACTGCCCGAGGCCAGCCTTAAGTAGATAAGATTAGGGGAGAGGAAAGACACACTTCCCCTAACGTCTATGAATACAGACAAGGATTTTATTGTAGTTTATTGTCTTGACTCAGAAAATGCACATCGTGGCCACGCTTATATTTCTGAGGGTTAGCGAAGCAACATGGAGAAATAATTTGTAATATATGAAAGGAAATACAAGTCAGGAACTCTATAAAATGAATAAGCAAGACTTAACTGAACAGAATAACTTAAGTGTACAGAAGTGAACCTTAACTTGTAGAATACATATGATTATAAATGCATAAAGCACAAATAAACTAAATTATGCAGTAGGAACCAACATAGAGTAAAGTATGAGTGAATGATGTAAAGTGTTCCAGCAGGAGCCACCGCAACCGTAAGCAAGGCTGGTGTGGAGCCCTCCCCAATCCCTGTGAGGGCCAACCTGAAGTGGAGAAAAAATGAAGCAGCAGCAGCAGCAGGGACACAAAGGGGACAAAGGCCCTACAAGAGAGGAGGAGAGGGCAAGACACCGGGGAAATCAAGTGCATCACAGGCATGAGAGAGTGCAGCCATTGGCAAGGGCAGGAGGGCAGAAGTTCAAGTCAACAAAGAAAGGGTGAAACCAAGGGAGGAAAGAGGGCCAGCAGGGTGTCCTTGGAGACAAGGGCACTGTGTAAAGGGAAATGCCCCAGGGGAGCACACTGCAGCCAGTACACAGGGGCCAGTGAGGATGCACCCAGGTGCCGACACCTACTCTGGGGACGAAGGAGGAGGGAAGTGAAGTGGGGCCAAACCAAGGGAGAAACCAAGGCAAGAAAAGTGGGGGTGGGGTGCCAGAGGCACAAGTTAAACCAAGCAAAGAAAAAAAAAAAGGGGGTGGGGCACTGCCAAGGAGGAAAGGGCAGGGCATACACACACAAGAAAGGCGAGAGGGCATGAGGAACAGGCTGGCACAAGAACCTGGAGAGAGGGAAACCACAGTGAAAAAGGAAACACTCCAGGGCACAACAACCTGTACCTTGGAGGTGCCACAGCAGGAAAAGGGACAACAGCTGCATCCACAGCAGAGGATGAGGGAAGGTCTTTACCAGCAGGCCCCCATGCTGCCACCAACAAACGTGTCCTCAAATGTCTGTGGCTGGCGAGGGCAGTCCATGGATGTTAAAGAGGGAATTAGGCTGTTGAGTAAAACTAGTGACCCGGGACCACAACGGGACATGGTGTAAAGCAAATTGAGCCAAGCACATGCCTGAAGATATTGGCCGTGGGACGCTGGAGTGAGGGACGGGATGCCTATGGCCAGCTTTAAGTAGACGAGACCGGGGAAGGCGACACCCCTCCCTCACACGTCTAGGAAAACGGATGAAGATTTTATTGAATTTTTTGCCTCATCTCAGAAACTGTGGGTCATGGACATTCTTATATAATTAGCTCTCTCATCCTCTTCACAAACTACAGGAGAGGTACACTGGCAAAGATCATAGTACAGTATTTATACTGCATAAGCAAACAAGTTAAATATTATATTTTACAGATTTCTCTTACTTGTCCTGAAAATTAATTTTAATGAACCATCATTTAATCTTAATAGGTGTTAATATACCACACCAGAAATAAATATCTCCTTGATATCCCCAGTCAAACTAAATCTGTGCAAACACTCCATGCAAATAAAGACTCAGTCTATGGAACTCGCTCTCTAATGACTTGAAAAATTGTCCAACCTATGCCTTATTCAAAAGTAAAACCAAAAAGTACCTAATTTCACCCTCATAGTTTCCTACCTTGTGCTTCAAACTCACATTGTATCTTGTACTACCCACTTCCCCAAATTAGTACTCAAGACATACATCTTCACTAGTGTAATCACTTGTCAATTTATATTGTAGCTTTATGCCGATATAAATTTTGCTACAATGTACCTTTTCATCTTACCCGAGATGATATGCGTGTTAGTAACTTTGCAAGAATGTAACAATACCAATCTTATGTAATCTCACATACCCATTGCACCTACTTGTAAATAAATATAATTATTATTATTATTATTATGTTTTTGATATCTTGAGGTTATCTTGAGGTTATCTTGAGATGATTTTGGGGCTTTAGTGTCCCCGCGGCCCAGTCCTCGACCAGGCCTCCACCCCCAGGAAGCAGCCCGTGACAGCTGACTAACACCCAGGTACCTAATTTACTGCTAGGTAACAGGGGCATAGGGTGAAAGAAACTCTGCCCATTGTTTCTCGCCGGCGCCTGGGATCGAACCCGGGACCACAGGATCACAATTCCCGCATGCTGTCCGCTTGGCCGACCGGCTCCCTTATCAGTGAAAACAGTTTCCCACTACCTTCCAGAAAGCTATAAACATATTGGCACAATTTTCAATATCGTACTTGTGAGCAAATTTTCGTGTTTATAATAACTATAATAATAATTCATTGTGTCGGGGGACAGGAAGCCAGTGTATTCATACACGTTAGGCAAATATTGAGGGCTCCCCACCCCCATAAAGTCATTTTACTGACAACCCCACAACAAACTGACTAACTCCTGAGTACCTACTTACTGCTAGGTGAACAGGCCCACTAGGTGAAAGGAAATTTGCCCAACCATTTCTTTCCCGCCCTGGATTCAAATTTGGAATTCTTGATTGTGCGTCAAGAACGAACCCGACTGTACTGCCGGGATCCTTCACGAATATGGTATTCCCAAACAGAGGAATACCATATCTGTGGAAGGAAAGAACTTTGTATGCCTATCAAAGATGTGACCATGAAAAAAGTTGTGTTACCAAAAACAGCAAGTCCTAGTTAAACATTAAATTGGAATCAATGTCACACTATTGAAACTTTTACTATTTTCATTTGTGAATGTAACACGAAATAAAATGTAACCTTTTTTTTTTTGGTTGGCTTTATGCAATTACAAAATATATATATACCTGTATACACAATATTTGTAACCAGCAAGCCTAATGTACTGAAAAGGTTTATTATCAACACTTGGTAAATAGAAACACGCAATACTTATAATATTTCATTCAAAAGTATGAGTTAATTCTAATGTATTAACCCTATTAGTTACTTTGTACTGCAAGTAACAAAGAGGGAGGCATTTGTATATATTCTTAAATTACCTGCAGCCCTACATTTACAACTTTATATCCACTTCTTTATCAGCTAACTCAGGATCCTTAACATTTCCCACTCACATGACTGTGATAGCCTAGACAAGGATGGGAAGCAGTACAGTATATGAAACAGTTTATAATGCAGATTAAACTACATATGATTAAGGACCAGAGCGAATTTAGGGAGTCTTGACTCATTTATGTGATGACCAAAACTCTTGTCTCACCAAAGTTGCATAGAAACACTTAAATAATTGACAATATATATATATATATATATATGTATATATATATATATATATATATATATATATATATATATATATATATATATATATATATATATATATATATATATATATCCTCTAAAAATTACTTTACAGGATGGTATCAAGTAATTTTATAAGACAAGGTCAGGACAATGCAGGCCGGAGGACAGGCTGTAGATAATGTTCCGTGATGAAGATGGGGGAAAGAGAACAAAGAGTCTCAAGAGGTGTTGAAAATCCAATGACTTCTACATTGCATTTGCCATATATCTGACCAACACAGGTGCAGCAGCTCGATGCTTGATCAGAGGAAAGAAGTAAAGAAGGCCAAACCGATCTCAGTCTCGGCAAGAACTGTCCACCCCATACAGAGGAAACAACTAGAATTCCCCTCTAGAGGCAGTGAACCACCAAACAAGAACCTAGCTGGAGGGAGGGAAACCACAGCAAAAAAGGGATTTTCCCCTAAGAACAAGTTTCATTCTTTTAGTAGCTGAAAATTGACAAATCTACTCTAACAAAAATACTACTTACGGTTCACGAGATTCCTGTGCTTTAGCTATTCCTTTATATGACGGCTTCTTAGCTGGCTGGGATATCGCCTTATTTAATTCATCTTTCACCTCTTGAATTTTTAGGGACTCAAAAAACCTCTGCTTTTCAGCAATGTTTCGTTGAATCATGAGCTCGTACTCCGAGAGACTTGTGAGTTGTGGCAGATCCAGTAGTGCCTTCTAGATGCAATGGAACCTTATATTAACACACATTAGCATATACAAACCGATATCTACAATGACCAATAAGATAATGTAATCGAGCCTCTCAGCATTCTTATATTATGAGAATATTAACAAATACTGCAATGCTTGCACAGTTGCCTCTTCTATGCTCTGAAGAAAATATAATTTAATATTATACTTAATGAGAGGATTGTTTTGCCAACCATTTACAAAAGGCCAAGTATTATGGAAGAAACAAAATCCATAAAAAGTAGAAGTAAAAGGCAATGGGAAAATGCTTTCATTGAAGATTTAATTTAGTAATAAAAATAGTTAACATCATGTACTGCTGCAATGTTAGCAATGCCCCATTATTGTGGTCGATCTCCTCATCTTGTAATTATTTTACTTCCCTCATCTTGCACGAAACCCTGTGCGTATTAAGTGGCTTTAGGCATAGTATACACACTAGCTCTATCTAAAAATCTAACATTCTATTTGTACCTCATTTTGTACGTATATATATATATATATATACTTTTTACATGAAAACATACAATATACATATAATATAATTAATCACATAATAATTTACATTATATTATTATATTATTATTAATTATTATTAATTATTATTACTATTATTACACAGAAATCACATTAACGTGATATATCAACGAACAAATCTACCAAGAGCCTCGACGATGGTTCGAACCCATACGCTGGATGTTCCATAGGTTCATTATTATTATTGTTATGTCTCAATAGACTTTGATTCCAAGACAAGAAAATGATTCAAATTTAAAAAAAAACAAAGAAAAAGCCACTAATATATAGTATACAGCCTTCTTTTTAATCTGAAGTAAAAATTAGAACCTTTGACAATCCCTTGGCTTCTGACCCTGTCAGCGTCATTAGAGATGGTGGTCGCCATGTAAATTTAAGAAAATAAATATGTAGCACCTATGATGTTGCTGTACTGTTATCAACCTTAACTACAGCCCCAGTAATTAATCTTCCACTTGCCAGTACAGTAATATGTGGTAACCCAAAGTTTGAAGAACACTGTTGCATCTTACCTCTTTTGAGTCTTCCCTTTCTTCATTCTCATCATTCGTTTCTTCATAATCAACATTTGTTTCTTCATTCTCATCATTCGTTTCTTCATTCTCATCATTCGTTTCTTCATTCTCATCATTCATTAATTTTTCAATTTTGATTTTTGCTTCCATTGATGTTGACCTACTGCTAGTTTCTCTTTCTCCTCTCATCACACATCGTTCAATTTCTCCATTTTGGCCATTCCTCATTTTCTTCTTCAGTGGTTCATCCTCATCACCGGCAAGCATAGGATTCTGAAAAATTTCAAATTGAAAATCCAAATACTTTTAGACTTGAAGATCACAATATAGTGGATGTAAGGCATAATAATTCCAGTTGTCGGGGGACAGAAAGCCTGTCCTTAGGCTTGACCCCCCCTCCCCCCTACCTACCAGGCCAAAGTGCTGACCTTCACTAGGATGCAATCCACAATAGTTGCCTAACCACCAAATACCAATTTAATGTTAGGTGAACAGAGACATCAGGTGAATGGAAATGTGCCCAACCATTTCTGTACCACCTGGGGGGATCAAACATGCGATCCTCGATTGTAAAGCAAGAATATATACCACAGTACTACAGGGGCCCTGGTTGAAAGAAATGTCTTCTCTACTGAGGGGAGCCGTCTTCTCTATGTCTTCTCTAAATGTCTCCTCTAAATGAGGGGAGCCGGTCGGCCGAGCGGACAGCACGCTGGACTTGTGATCCTGTGGTCCCAGGTTCGATCCCGGGCGTCGGCGAGAAACAATGGGCAGAGTTTCTTTCACCCTATGTCCCTGTTACCTCGCAGTAAAATAGGTACCTGGGTGTTAGTCAGCTGTCACGGGCCGCTTCCTGGGGTGGAGGCCTGGTCGAGGACCGGGCCGCGGGAACACTAAAAGCCCCGAAATCATCTCAAGATAACCATCTCAAGAAGATACTGCACAAAGGTAAGGCCAGTAAAATTGAACGCAAATATTTTAAGACAATGATATTCAAAAGATTAGTTTTAAAATGGTCAATGCCCATAGCTTAAATAAAATACCCTGTATTAACTTATTTACCCTTAAATGGCACAGCTATTCAAAAGTAGTATACATCAAGGTGCTCATGTTTAAAAATAGTTAGCAAGTCAAATGCATGTGTGTGTTGTATCTAACCTTTTAATGATGTCTAGATTAATATTTTCTAACTAAATCAGTATTTTAAAGATCTCAATGAGCTCAGCCCTGTCATGTCTGGTTTGTGTTGTTAGTCCTGAGGTCCCCAATCATTACTGGAATGAGACACGACTTAGTTCTGGGATGATTTTTATCGCCCTTTGTTCAACTTTCTCCAAAGCAGACATCCTTCTGAAGGCGAGGTCTTAATGCTTGGATACCAGACGAGGACAAGAGACTTGTACAGTTGAATAACCCCTTTCTTTTCCTTGAAGCCAGAAGGTTCTTTTGATAGGTCTTAAGGTTTGGTTAACTTTTTTATTAACTGAAGATCCTTGTTGAACACTAGCAATCATCTGCCATATTGGAAAAAAAACCTGAGTGCCTTAATTTCCTTCTGTTACATTAGAAAATAGATGCCCGGTATGTCTGGTATATCACTTTCCAGTTGTATGCGTGTGTGTGTGTGTGTATAGCTTCATTTCACCAGCATCCACTGATGCTATGCAAACTGCAAAACTTCATAAGAACCATAAGATCTTATTGATGAAGAGAAATATATATATCAAGTAATAAATTTGAATACTATTCATTAATACTATTCATTATAAGATGTAAAAGACAATTAACAACAAAAGCACACAGATGGAACTTGTCTGCTTCTAGTCAGACAATAACTACAATATAGAGGGACACTTGCACAACACTTCTGTCACTTCAGTAGTTTCAAAGTGTCATACGACAAAAATTATAGAACAAGACACTACAAACACAGCTCTCATCCTATAACTACACTTAAGAAATTACACTTTGACAATTACACTATGTTAAAATGTATTTATTACTATGATATTATAATTACCTTTCTGCTTTGGAACTGTTTATCTGTAATATCCTCATAAACTTTGCAAACCTCCTGTCCCAGTGTGGTGCCTCTTGTGGGTACCATGTACTTCAAGATGTTCTCCTGAAAGTATTTTAGAACATTTAATGCCATAAGCTAGTTGGATATTAATTTCAAGAGGTACTTGCACTGTTGAAGCATCAGGCTGTGAGCAGTTGCATCAAACAGCTTGGTGGATCAGACCAACGGATCCGTCTAATTACCCATAGCTACCCAAAGCCACCCAAACCTTTCTGGCATTATGCTAGTAATGAATAAATATGATATATTTACTCATTATAATGTTGGTGCTGAACGTAGAACATGGAAAAACATATTTTTACTCTGAAAAAGTATCATTTCATAACGAAATTAGATGAAAGTACAGTAAGAGGCTGGTGATGCCAAAGCAAGTCGACGGTCCAAGCGACAATGTTGTGGAGCAACTTATCCAAGACACATTGTTGCCTAAAGAGATTTGCTGGCATATCAGCCTCCTGTACCTACCTAACCTAACCTAACTAAACCTAAGTTAATATAATCTATATGCAACAATATATCTTGGATAAGTCACTCCACAACATTGTCGCTTGGACCGTCGACTTGCTTTAGCATCACCAGCAGCTTATTTTCGTCTAATTTTGTTATGAAATGCTACTTTTTCAGAGTAAAAATATGTTTTTCCATGTTCTACATTCAGCACCAACATTATAATGAATAAATATATCATATTTATTCATTACTAATGTAATGCCAGGAAGCTTTGGGTGGCTCTGAGTGGCTTTGGGTAATTAGACGGACTGAGACCAACAACCAGGAAGCCTTCTCAAGAGACTAGGCTGCAGGGTCATTAACCCCTGGAATCTTCAACAGGTAGCTGAACAAAGACAGTTATTACAGCATGATTAAATGAAACAAGCAATTGCTTCCCTTTTGAAGACAAGAAATAGCTTTTCACAAAAAGTTTATCAAAGTTATGTTTTTATGCAACTTCCAAAGAATATTGTGGCCAAGAACCAGCGATTTTATATGACAGCATACCAGAAAAATATGCTCTCAGTTTGTGAAACACCTTCCTGTGCAAGCCATTTTGCCACTCAGAGGTAAATGATCCAATTATGTTACCATATAATCACTGGATAATCTCTAGATTTTGAATCGTCTATGCCACAGCAAATTGCAGCGGCAAAATGATTTGACACGGTGTATCAAATCATTACTAAATGGTAATTAGTGGAGTGATCACTGACTTGCATCATAATTTCATAATTCCAATGATAACTTACAGGTTGTGTTGAGTGGATTGTTTTGCTGTAAAGAAATATTTAATCAATAGCACTTTTTTAATTTATATTTAATACAAGATAATTATTACCTTTTTGTTTTGGAGCTGTTCATCTGTAATGTCCTCAAGAACTTTAGGACTTCTCTGTGTTGAAAGTTTGTCACTTATGGGCACCGTGTACTTCAAAATATTCTCCTGGAATGATTTTATTAAATGTAATTGCATACTTAGATATCAAATTCAAGAACTACTTATCCTTTAGAGCAAGTACAATGACCAAATAACATTGGCATTCTTCTACCTTTATGTGCAGGAATTTTGACATAATGCTAACACCAATACTGTAATTGTAGTTCCTGTATTTAGCAAATTAGTCCTAATAACATACCTAGAGGCTACAAATTGGTTATAATTGAACAGAAATTTGGTAAACATGCAAACAATAAACTGCAATAACACTGCAAGACCATTAACATGGTAATTAAATAAATGTTACTAGTACATCAGTATGGTATACCATTACCATTGTCAGAAACAGAAAGCCTCTTTGATATATCAAAGTCCTTCTAACCAAGGGTGAGGCTGAACACATGGTCACCTAACCAGCAACTGACCAGAACCAACAATGCTTAAACTTACTGAATGAGTGATGTCTAAAGCCAATACTGCATTATGGTTGTTCCAAATCAGTATTAAAAATTAAAAAGTGTAAATAAAAATACATAGGGATAGTCTGGCATAGTGAATAACGTGTGTTAAATGGTCTGTTAGTTTAAGCACTATCTGGTCTGGTGAGTAACTAATTGAATGACCAACTGGACAGTCTTGCTCTTGGATAAGGATACTTGACTTTCACTCAATCAGGCTTCCTGTCCATGAGAATATCCTCTACCATATGTAAAAAATATATAAACATGAAGATCACACACCTGCTTAACACATCTGCATTTTTTCCCAGCCCTTGACATTCTGGAGATCTGAAATTTTTAGTTTACATTTTTAGATACAGGTGGTACAGAAAATTCCATATACAAATGATAACCTGCTACCTACAATCCATAAATACTTGTTGATACCAATTGGTAAAGAACATTCAATTTTTTAGATGGCACAAATATCTATGAAAAAGTGAGAAGCAAAAAAAATAATTACATGCACACAATAAATGGCCAGAAGACTAGCAAATGCTTTTCAATATTGAAAATACTGTACAGACCTTACATGGAGGACAGCATAAAAATACATATCTATCATATCAACAAATGACCCTGCGGCAGAAGCCGAGGTAAACAAAAGCCAACCAAATTTTGGGAATAATCAAACGAACCTTTGACTTTAAGGAAAAGAAAGTGGTTAGTGAGCCGTGCAAATGTCTGGTGCACCCCCATCTGGACTACTGTATCAAAGCATGGAGAATATAGCATCAAAACTACAAATGTTGTGACTACAAAAATTCACCAGAGCAATAACTATCTCAGAACTATATCAACCTCATACAAGGAATGGTTGAAGGGCTCAGGACTAACAATACTATAAACTTGACACATTAAAGCTGGTCTTTTCAAGACCTTTAAAATACAGAGAAATTTGGAAGATACTAACTCAAACCACTTCTCTAAAGTCTAGTGTAACTCATACAAGGAGACAACAGCTTCAAGCTCAACAACCCACAATTTTTTTTTTTACTGATATATATATACACAAGAGTTCTTATATTCTTGTACAGCCACTAGCACCCATATTTCAGGAAAGTCTTTAATCCTAATTTTCACACACACACACACATCCCCAGGAAGCAGCCCGTAGAAGCTGTCTAACTCCCAAGTACCTATTTACTGCTAGGTGAACAGACGCATCAGGGTGAAAGAAACTGCCCATTTGTTTCCGTCTCCGCCGGGGATCAAATCTGAACCCTTAGAACTATTAACCCTGAGTGCTGTCCACTCAGCCATCAGGCCCCCCTAATAGTGTAAAAATAGTACACAATAAACTAAACTCGTACACAGTAGACACAAGATATTTTTTCACTAATAAACCCATGTAATCACTCGTGCAACATCCACACTAAACAGATAATCATGGGATAAGTCATTTGAAAAAAATGGGCTTTAATAAAAACAAATGTCAACCATCATCTAAAGTAACTAATATCTAGTACAGCGCTATATAGAATTGTATCTAAAATAGATTGTATCTGCCCGAAATGCTTTGCGTAATAGTGGCTTTAGGCATTGTATGTACTAGCTCTATCTATAAATTCATCAATATTTGTATCACACCTTGTATGTATGTTCTTTACCTGAGTAAACATTTGAATTTGAATAAAATGAATCCTCAGGTTAGGTAAAAACTTCACATGATGTCTCAACTATTACCCAGAAAAGAAAAATGGCTTAACTATAAAATACAAAGAGAATATATAACCCTACAAAACGCCACTTTCAGAGGCTCAACCGCTGAAGCAATGATCAATACTTACCACTGCAGCTCTGAAAGTGGTAAGCGAGCAACGTCGAATGGTGTCAAGCTGAGAATAGTGATGAGAAGAGTCGAGCAGCAACCTGTCTAGTGACGTAACTCTTGTTATTGTTGTCATGATTTTGGCGCGCAAAGGGAGTCTAGCGGTCAGTGTTGCCAGCTCAGAGTTGCTGAATGTAGCAAGGAGCTGAAGGGGTCCGTAGATTAATAATTTTATTTATTTACAAGAAGATACATTGGGCTGTGAGAATATATAACATTAGTGTTCTTACATTCTTGCAAAGCCACTAACACGCATAGCATTTCAAGCGAGATTTACCCAAAGCCACGTACCATTACTTAAGAAATGAATAAATGTAGCATATTTACCCCGTATAATATTGGTGCTGAATGTATAACGTAAAAAAACGTATTTTTACAAAGAAAAATCATTTTATAACGAAATTATACTAAGATAAAGATGACGCCATAGGTAGTCGACGATCTAAGTGCCTCTGTACATGATCGAATCTCGTATATATTTCTCGTAGGTCTCATAGATCGAATCTCTCCAGACCTAGACCAATGCCTCAGCTCGCCATAGTTGAGGCAGTTGTTAAGAAAGAAGGTAACTGCAGAACACCTTTTGGCCCATAAGAGGCAGCTCCTATTTATATCCACCCAATCTCATATATTAACATATATATGACTGTCAGACCACGAAGGAAGGATTGAAACAGGAAAGTACTTTCGTATTTAATAATATATCTTCAGAAGTATTATTAAATACTAATTCTAATAAAGTATTAGAGCAGGTGTAGGGACCCATAACCTCGGAGAAGAAAATAAAGAGTATTCAGAGAAGACCTTGTGGATTCTCACTAAATAATTTAATATTTTTTTCTACCACCCCCATTCTTTGGTATATATACATATATATTTGTTTTATTTAAACTTTGTTACAAAAAAAAAGAAGTTATATATAGAGTACAAAGATGGTTATCATAAGTTGTCTTGTTCCTCCAGCCCCTCAGATGGCGGGCAGGAGCCCTGAATGCAGTGTGCATTTCCCCTCTGTATCGCCACGCTGAGGCGCTGGAAAAGGAAGCTGGCAGCTCTAGGGTCTTTTGTTGTTTCAATTAGCCTAGAACCCAGTTCCTTCAAAAAAACTGATGGCACTCTTACCCTAGGAGCCGAGTGTCTCAGAAGCAATGGGGACAAAATTGTAGTAGTGATTATATATATTATATATATACATTATATATATATATATATATACATTATATATATATATATATATACATTATATATATATATATATATATATATATATATATATATATATATATATATATATATATATATTTTATATATATATATATTTTTTTTTTTTCTTCAAAAATTGTTACTGGTCTCTTGACAATATTTGGGTCTAAAATAATCTGTCTTATATGGTCTTTGAAATTACTGTATTAGGTCTAAAATAGTCTCTGTCACATTTGGGTCTAAAATGATGTCAAATTTCGGTCTTCAAATGGTCTCTGAATAATTTTCTGTCTTTTACAGGTGAAATAGCTGTAAATGGGTATAAAAACTAAAAGTTAAGGCTAAGATATCTATTTTCCATAACAAAACTTTTATGACTTCTGAAAATGGTCTTTTTTTTACAAAGTTCGGTCTTACACTCTTCAATAAACTTCAATGATTATATGAACTCTGAAATATTTTCATAAAACTGAACTCTGAAAAATTTTGAATTTTCCCCATAAGAACTCTTAACAAACTTCTAAGATCTCTGAAATTATTTTCCTCATAAGAATTTTTTAACTCTAAATTGGCCCCTTTCGCCTCGAATTTTCCCCATAAGAAACCTTTAACTCCAAATCGGGCCCTTTTTCAAAAAACAAAGAGAGGACGCTACAGTGTCTATTTTCCAGGGTCCCCCTCCAAAAAAGGGGACGCTATTTTGATTTTGAAGAAATAAAAAATTTCAAATCAAATTTGAAAGATTTTCTTCCAAACCTGAAGGAGGGGTGCGAACAGTACAGGGTAATGACAAACTGAAAATTTACAATTCATATTTTGCTTTATAATGGCTCTGTGGGCCCACTGCACTCACTGGGCTTAAGAGTCCCCACGGCCCAGTCCTACTTGTTGCTGGACTGGTCAACCAGGCTGTTGGACGCAACTGCTCACAGCCTGACGTATGAGTCAAGAGCCTGGTTGATCAGGTATCCTTTGGAGGTGTTTATCCAGTTCTCTCTTGAATATTATGAGGGGTCGGTCAGTTATGCCCCTTATGTGTAGTGGAAGTGTGTTGAACAGTCTCAGACTTCTGATGTTGAGTGTTCTCTCATAGTACCTATTGCACCTCTGCTTTTCAATGGGGGTATTCTGCACATGCTGCCTTGCCTTCTGGTCTCATGTGGTGTTATTTCTGTGTGCAAGTTTGGGACCAGCCCCTCTACTATTTTGCATGTGTAGATTTATTATGTCTCTCTCCCACCTGCACTTAAGAGAATACATATTTAGGTATTTTAGTTGGTCCCAATAGTTTAGATGTTTTACAGAGTGGATTCTAGCAATAAAGGATCTCTGCACGCTCTCCAAGTCAGCAATTTCTCCAGCTTTGAAAGGGGTTGTCATTGTGCAACAGTATTCCACTCTAGAGAGCACTAGCGTCTTGAGGAGTATCATCATTGCTATAGCATCTCTAGTTTGAAAAATTCTTGTTATCCAACCTGTCATTTTTCTTGCATTTGTGATGCACATTCATTAAAATCTACAAAAAGTCAGTATGTGCTAAAGAATCCATACAGAGGCATTTTAAGTTTATCACACAGACACTGTCACTTTCAGAAATATTGTGAAAAACTGAGTAGTTAAACTTATTTATATTGCCATTTAGTGGTACATTTTATGTATATATATATATTATATATTATATATATATATATATATATATATATATATATATATATATATATATATATATATATATATATATATATATATATATATATATATATATATATATATATATATTTATATTCTGTAGTTAACTACAATGTGCAAATTTTAATTGATATTTTCATAATACATGTTTGTTTCAATCATTCTTAAGTTGTTGTACAGAACTGTACACCACTTGTGCAATAAAATTCAGTCTTATCAGTTTTTGTCTAAAACTACCTCAATAAAGAATTGCTGAAATATTCTAGGTTCAAATAAAAATCTCAACAATGTCTTTCATTTTACTTTTAATAAAATTTTCTATAAATACTCTGAATTTTTAATTTTTTACATTCAATCTGGTGATAACACTAAAAAATAAAGCCTGTAATTTTCCTACCTTCATATGCCAACACTCAACAAGGTTCTCTCCATACACTGCCTTATAATACCCTCACATCACGCATAAAATACCTATACAAAATTGTAATACAGTATCATGAACAATAAAGCTCATTTCAAGCTGTTAAATGAGCTTTCATAATCACATAATGGCAAACCTTTGTACAGTCTCTCAACACTCGCACATTAAAAAAAAAAAAACATTTTCTATAAATGTTCATACTTTATACACATTACACATTCTTACACAAAAAAAGGTCCATGTTTTTAATTATCTTGAAATAATATACATAATGTTTGCTTAATATTCAAAGACATTTAACCAGCAGAGGACAAAAATCCTCCATATTTTAATATAAATTCAACTATTGTGTCAACAGGTATCTAACCAGCAATTTAGAGAAGCCCTCGTCTTTCAATATAAACTTTTATCTAACATTATGGACAAGAGGCTACTTCAACTGCAATGCTAGTGAGACACCTATTCTTACTATGCATACAGGAAACGATATATGTGATTTGTACTTCATTACACACTTTGCTCTGTATTATCTGTGCATGTATCATGCAGGACGAAGTGCATATGCTGACAAAAAAAAAAAATTATTTTGACTGAAAAACAATTTCAGCATATTAGGGGAGCTTTCAAAGTGTTAAGAATAATATCATTCTGCTCAATTGCCATACTCATTTTGTCAACAAGCCCTTCAGTCTTAATGCTAAATACAATGTGTTTATCACAAGCAAAAACCACATCCCATCTTAGCAGGTTATTGTTGTCCAAGATCTATGAACTAAAAAGAGAAGAATTCCTTTGCTTCCTGTAGCACACAAAATAAATGGCATTACTTAAAATCACTGAACTGCCATATTATAAATACTGCACTTCATTGCAAGTGAAATATTATTATTCAACCAAAGAGATCAATGTAGCACTAATACCCATTCAACATTTACTGTACTGAAAACATAGAATATTCAGTTAACTAAAAACACTACTGTATTGATTTCAAAATATCAGATTAACAAATACTTTTCTAGTTAAAATGCAGCACTTTTACCCCCCCCTCAAAACACTTAAAATTGTAATAAGCTTTAAGTTAACCCTTTGACTGCTCAAGGCAATATTAGTTGAAACAAGGCAAACAAACTCCTAACAATATAAGTGATCTCCCTCCATGTGCTTAGAAAATGTTTCCAAATTAAATAATGTTCAACTAGATCACTGAATCCATTGGTTGGCGGCACAACTGAATGTCACTACACGAGGTGGGGCCAGAAATCTACACAATAATGCTTCCTTCATTTCTTCATGTTCACGACTATTTAATATTTGTTTCATATAATTAAGGTATGCTGTATTATTGTGAAAAAAAAAAAAAAAAAATATATATATATATATATATATATATATATATATATATACCTAAGGCAGGTTAGGCTCTATAGCTATTGTTCCACTGTTTAGCACACCATTTTGAATATTCCAATGGTCCAAAATGTGTATATTTTGGGTACAACAATACATTTTTTGTATGTTGGATTATTAGTTGCTGTAAGTATTATCAGTTACGGAGGATGTACTTGGATGGGGTTCTGGGAGTTCCCCCAAGCTCGGCCTGAGGCCAGGCTTGACTTGTGAGAGCTTGGTCCAACAAAGTATTGCTTGTAGCGGCTCACAGGCCCACATATCTATCACAGCCCAGTTGGTATGGCACTTCTTAAAGAAAACTATCCAATTTTCTCTTGAAGACGTCCATGTTTGTTCTGGCAATATTTATTATGCTCGCTGGGAGGATGTTGAACAACCGTGGACCTCTGATATTTATACATTGTTCTCCGTATAATGGCAATGGGTTGGAAAAAGCACACCCTTTTCGTATTAGAAATGTAATAAAAATTCAATAACTCAGGAAATATATCCTCCCCTCCTCCCCAAAAAAAGTTTACACTATTTTTGGTTGTATTTATAATATATCTAGTGGGTTTAGGTCACACACCCCCTAAATGCCTTCCTTTTAATGTCAGTGCAGCCAAAGGGTTAAGTTATGAACTTCACATTGGGTGAGACTGTTTACAGTCCCTCTACATCAGATTCTTCCAGGGTTAAAAAACCCTGGAAATAAAAGGCTGCCTGTAAATATAATCTTCCCAATGTGATGTCTAAGTATTACCAATAAGTACAATATTTCAGTGTAATGGATCTAACAAAACAATTTACGTCAATACTATCAGAAACTGAAAAAATATTTTGCATAATGAAAAATTGAAAATGAAGCTTTTGAAACCAGTTTCAAAGTATATATACTGTATGCAGACGATGAGACAATAACGTGGCTGAAGATATGATGACCAAACCACACGTCAGAAAGTGAGGAAACTAGGACTTTTGGTCCCTACTGGACCATTATCAAGTCGTGTACCAGAAGAGAGGAAGGTGCAGGCAAATATATAAGGTAAGAGCAAGATGAGAGGTGAGCAGCAGGTAAGAATAGGATCAATGTAAGAATAAGATGAAAGGTAAGAATGGGAAAGGGGGTAGGAATAAGCAACAGGACCAAAGCTCAAGTCAGGTCACGTTTGTTAAGAAGGTTAGAGCATTTAAGCATGTACTGTGAGAGGGAAAAGTCAACAGCAACAAAGCCAGGACTAAGGTTCGCGTTGGGTAGGTTGTGTATCAGAGCCGATTCAACAAGATGGCATCTGTGAAGAGAACCAGCGAAAGATTATTTTACAAGACGACCAATCTACAGGATGATTGATACCTGGTTGATGGGGTTCTGGGAGTTCTTCTACTCCCCAAGCCCGGCCCGAGGCCAGGCTTGACTTGTGAGAGCTTGGTCCACCAGGCTGTTGCTTGGAGCGGCCCGCAGGCCCACATACCCACCACAGCCCGGTTGGTCCGGCACTCCTTGGAGGAATAAATCTAGTTTCCTCTTGAAAATGTCCACGGTTGTTCCGGCAATGTTTCTTATGCTTTCTGGGAGGACGTTGAACAACCGCGGACCTCTGATGTTTATACAGTGTTCTCTGATTGTGCCTATGGCACCTCTGCTCTTCACAGCCTTCAGAGGTGCCATAGGCACCTCTGAAGTCCCCTAATATGACAGAAAAGAGCATTGTTTGTGCTCTCCTCTGCCGTATTAATCATCCTATAAATTGGTCGGTCGTCTTCTAAAATAATGTTTCCTGCCTCTGCCTCTATATTTGCCTGTACTTTCCTCTTCTGTTACACGACTGATAAGGGTCCAAGATGAACCGAAACGTCGTCATTTCTTCACTTTCTGACGTGTGTGGTTTGGTCCTCATATATATATATACTATATATCATTAGGATTACAATATATGCAATACTGTAATCTTACACAAAATTTATGTAATATTTTAACAAATTATCTTTACTTATGTTCCAACAATTCCAGTATCACCAACAGATCAATTTCAGGAGAAACAATTTGATAATATGCAAAATATAATTGAAGATAAACCTCATTCTGTTACTAGCTATAATGAAATTAAAATAAGTAAAATATCTAATGATTCAGAATTAAAAAAAAAAATTTGGTCATGCATATCTTGAACACCTCAATCTGCAGAATATGGTAAATGCAACAAACCCGCATCAAATATATTTTTGTCCATAAATTTGTCCACATTCCACAATCCTCTCATGGGTCAGTCTATATACTGGATTCTCTCACAGAAACAGGTACAGTGCTTAAATTTTCGTATCATAAAATTCTCCAGGCACAATATTACAATAGCCTCTTGGTCCTTTTAGGCACAATATACATTTCATTTTAAGAACCATAGGGGTGTGATTAAAGTGCAGCATTCTCGAACAACGTGCCCTTACTTATGAACATTTCAGTGAAGGGGCCTTCTTGCGAGAGTTCAACAGCTTGCAACTTCTTCAGCACCAACATCGTGTAAAATTTTTGAGCCACCTGTTGGATAATAATATTAATGGTAGTAACAATGAAGAATTTAAAGTCTTAACTATTATATTTTCATGAAATGTTTATCTGACACACTGCATAATATTTAACCATTAAACTAGTCCCATATAAAAGTAGCAGCATCAGCCAGATAGTTACCTGGTTACTGAAGGCTATATGGATTCTGTAAGCCCAATTAACTAATGGTTTTAATATAAAGCTTAGGATACTTGAGTACTTCCAGAAACATGGAAAAAGGCAAATACAGTTCCAATACACAAAAAGGACACACATTAACCATTTAACTATAGACCAGTGTCACTACAGAACGTATCCCGATCATAATTAGGGGACTCCCTTTACTGTACATGAATGTTTCTGTAGCATTTCACGGAAACATTATCCCAAAAAGAAACATTCATTCACAACTGTTTCTAGAGAGACTATTACAAAACTAAGTTTCACCATATACTTTACCTGTTTTCTATTGTTATGGTGTACCAAATCAGAGAAAAGAATGTTGTTATTTCTTAGCCTTCTCTTAATACTTAGGAACATCTGGCCAGCTCTCTTATTCACTACACGTTCTTCAAACTGTTCGTAAGTTTCATCATCTGCTTGCTCCTCCTAAAAAGAAAACATGTATGGGTGTCATAAAATGTCATTTATGTTACACCTTGTCATTATTTAGCAAAAATATTATTTTCCCCTCTATTATGCATATTCTGCTTAATATTTATTTTTATCACTTTCACATTCTGATGAAAGGTTCATAAGTTACAGCATCATGATCTATATTTCTGTAAATTACTGTTACCATTTACCCAGTTATTACTACTGTACTTGCAGCATTTATGTTTTTGTATATGTCTTACAAGTTAAAACTCAACATCTTGAAATGGCAAAAATGTTTAATATTTGGAGCAAACTGCCTAGATACAAGGATTCCTACAGGAAGGAAGAATCACATACGTGCACTGTACCAGATATGAGATAAGATGAGCTGTGAGAACAGATTAAGTGAAATATAACATTGGTAAAAGTGAGAACAAGAGGAGACAGGATTACAAAACGCTTAAAATACTGAGGGGTAATAAGTAATTGTCAAATGAAGGCACCAAGCCAAAAGACTATGTAGTTAGGGGGGGGGGGGGGGGTAATCAAGTGAATATAGACAATCTTATTCTAAGCAAGAGACAACAGAATAAAGGGCACAAGAGAAAACAAATAAGACATTAAGAAAGCACTTGCATGCAATGAATGTGGTAAACACGTTTAAGAAGCTTGAAGCAGAGGGGATGGAAGCAGCCTCTATCCACATGTTCAAGAGCAAATATAATGGGCATTGCCGTGTTAGAAGACATAATGCAGCCAGTAAAATATCTAAGGTGGAGTTCTAAAGCTAAATTTTGTCATAGATACAACTAAATAAGCACAGTGCACCTAATGCATACGCAATACAGTACTGTACAGTGAATATATGCACAGTATACCTGATATATACTGCACAGTGTGACCTCACGTATGCACCGTACACCTAAATAATGCGGTCGAGGGCATTTTCTAATCTGAATGCTTTGTTAACCTCAATATAACTACAAGTCAGGCACATACCTCTTCCTCCTCCTCCTCCTGCCTCATTACTACAGTCGGAGTGTTCGGCCTTTCCGAATAATTGGATCGAGGTCCACCGTCAGACATGCCGCCTGGAGTGTTCGCTGGGGGATGTGACCCATCATACCCAGGGTTCTCCAAAGGAGGCTGATTCTGTTGGACAGTGTCAATTTTAAATAAATAGAAATGAAATATCAACAATAACAACTGTTAGTATAAACATAAATAAAACTGAGTAAAATAAGGTTAATTTTTAGTTAGTGGTTGAAACATTTATTTGTAAAATTAATAACTCACATAATATTGATGCATAAGGAAGATAAGGAAGCAGATTAATTTAAAATTAGAATAAAAATCCTTGTAAATGAAACCGCGACAGATGAATAGTCCTACCTCGATGTATCCATGATTCTCCATCTCCGCGTGCATGGGACTCTGGAATGGTGTGGTGTGCGCTGGCGTCTGGTTAAAGCATTTAACAAATTCAGTGCAAGATAAAAAAAAAATAAAAAAATACACAGCATTTAAGTCATTACCTTAATGAATTCCAGGCACTTCATCCTTTGCAGTGCTGATGGTAATGCGGATGTGCAGTAGACAAACTGAACAAGACTTAAAACACCAATATCTTCATTATCCATGTGAATAAACAAGGTCTAGATACCTTTAGGCTCATATAAAAAAGTAATCGGTCATGTATTTAGAAATAAAATCACACTGTAATTTAGTAGTAGACTGGCCTTTGGTGCCCCCAGCAAACAATATTCTCAAATAAGGTTGGTATTCCTTCCCAAATGGCTGCTTTTACCTTCAGCTTCCCTTATGCTGAGTGCTATTGTCCTGGGCACTATATTTCCATTTCAATTTATGTTTCAACACACACACTTCATTTTAACTGTTGTCGTTATTCGTACCAATATATTTTCATGTTTCTTCACATACCTTTTCTGCCCTTTATGTCTTAGCTGAGGGTGTTTAAGAATGACGTACTCTTTCTCTCCCGGTATTTTATTTCTTCAATTTCCTATCAACATAACTATTTCCATCTCTTTGTCTTTGATCTTTCTATCTCCACTTCCTCCTCCTTATAAAATGTAATCTTTTTCTTTTTAAGATACCTCCAGGTTGGATTAATAATTTTTCAGATACCACCAGGTTGGATTAATAATTTTTCAATGACTGCACAATATGATCAGCAATGAAGGGAATTACAAGGAAGGAGTGCCAAGCCATTGCACCAATATAGCACTGAGAAGGGATCAGAATAAGGGTTTGGCGATCTGCTAGGATGTTTGAAAATTTCATTGTGGTGTAATGCTACACATCACCCAGCCTGACTGCATTATCTATGTTCAAGGACACACTTGAATTACTTTTGTTCAGAGAACAGTCAAATTTGTGAGCTTAAAGAGAGCTACTGACGAAGTCCCATTTGCTTTCCCATCGTTTACTGACGAACAACTAAGGCCAACTTATCTACAGTCATTTAAAGGTAAATGTTTAAACCATGGATAATTGCAATAATAGTGTAACAAATCAAACCTGGTTATCAGTGTCCTGTATCCAAAGAACTGGACAGTGTAATAAACAAGTATAAAACAAATTACTTAGCTACAAAACTGCATGCCAAACCTTATAGCATATTGGGAATATTATTAAATGTTCACAGTGGTAAATTATAATGACCAGAGAAAGGATTAACTCATCAACTATGAATAATACTGTATACAACACTGAAAAACTGCATTCTTCAATTCCAATTATAATGCCACAACTGGGAAATGATGGTTGTAAAGCTGGCTGAGTGTCCTAGACTTACTTGGATAGCATCAGTAGTCTCCACCTGTGGTTGGGCTGGGCTTTGGAAGGGTGCATTTTGCACCGGTGTTTGGTTTCCAGCTGGTTCTTGATTCGTTGCAACTGGCTCATCGTGAACCACTGGAGTTTGTGGTGGGATAATCTCGGCTTGCTGAAGAAAATAAAAACACTCAAATTTACAAATGCTCTCTCAAAATAAAGCAGACCAAAAACAAGTAATGTGCCTTGTCAAACAAGGCACAAAGAAGCATTACATTTCTCTCCAATATTTTGGTGATGGCGAGGCAGTTAACAATGCATGAATATCATGCACAGCAACACCCAAATAAGCAGTAAACTCTTCATGAAACCCGTCCTCTTAAAAATAATGTCGCTTTTCGCTCATGTGTGCGCTATGGCCAAAAATGCACGTAATTTGAAATGAAATCGGCTCACGAAAGTGATGTACTCTCCCATTTTCTGTTTGAAAATTAACTTTCAATTAATGGTTTTCATGACGTTATGAAACATGAGGAGAATTTCCTGCCCTCCTAACCTACTAGAGGACCCCTCAACTTGCTGTTGTAGGAAAAAATCCAAAATTTATTTACAATTTTTTTCATTTTCAAATTACGTCCATTTTCGACCATACAGGCAAATGGCCAAATTCAGACATAATTTGTAAGAGGATAGGTTGCTTCATGCCTTTTTCCATGCTCTATAGGCAAAGTTTACAGAGTGAAGTCTGAAGTTGAACCTCTCACAATGGATATCAATCAGCAGGACATGACTACAGAGATCTTTGCCATTTTCCCGTGCCCAAGCCTCTACTGTATTTTTTAATAGTGCCACGATTCCCAATTAATAAAAAATCATCAAACGTTAGATAAAAGTCAGCCATAGAATTTTGCTTTAACTAGCTTGCTGGCTTTTCCATGACCCCAAACTGTATTAATACGGAATTTCAATGACTTTTATTAATTTCATAAAACAAGTATTTAAGAAAATATGGGCCCATATTTAGGTCTAAGCAAAACTCTTCACACTCAAAATTAATCTAGCCATAAAATCTTAATTCAAAGGAGACTCGTCTACTTTCCCCACACCCAAAGCTACACTTCAGTCACATTTTGCTATGAATATTGATAGGAACCCGATTAAATTAATATTTAAGGTAATTTGATCTCAACCACTTTCAGAGTATTTTTTGACCTCTTATAAATCCATATCACAGGAATAAATACTCAAACACTACATCACAAATCTGGGATCTCAGGTGATGGTCATTTAGACATGAAGCATTCATACAGTAATCTACGGTGGCCACCAGACAAACTATCTCACTCCCTCACAGTGATGTTTCCCTGCTGTTCCCTCTAACAGCATAATCACAACCCTTCAGACCAGTCACTAACAACTTTATCAGTAACTTAATTTAGACTTTATATAAAAAAAAAATGAGAAACTGGCATTTGTGGATACATTGTAGCCAAAAAGTGTGAATTCATTTGTATTTATTTACTTACACTATTTACGTGTTAAAAATAAAATAATACTCATAACAGTCCCAGAAGAGACATGTACGACAGAGAAGACAACACACCTCTTCAAGTGTAATAATCTCAGGCTGGGGTGGCGGCGGTGGTGGTGGTGGTTGTGGCTGAGGTGTTGGTTGAGGTTCCTCGACAACTGGAGGAGGTACTGGGGTCTCAGGGGCTTGTGGTGCTACTACTTCGGTGTTTACATCTCGACTTCTTGTTTGCACATTCAAGATCTGTAGCTGAAAGGTGGAAACACATTGAATATCAAATTTATTGCGAGATCAGGCAGGTTATGCTCAGAAACATGTACATATAGTACTGTACTTACCTTACATGTACACACAAATTAATGAAAGGCAAATGTGAAACACTCCATGGCCACATCACAACAATCTATTGGCATACAGTACTGTATTATGGAAACCCACACTACAACTACACATCCCTTGATGTGTAGTACCTGCAGAATGTGAGTAAGCACATAACGAGACCCCTATTATCTAGATTAACGGTATACGCAAAGGCAAACATTCAGATTCCACCCCCAATTACCAGAGCACGCCAAGGAACAAGTCCACAGATTAACTGAAAAATCGTATACTATATATACTGTACATAAAATAGATAAGAGTACCAAAGACCAGATTATCACCTTCCATTTTAAATGGGCACTTGCTCTTAAGACAAGACATTACAAATCAGAAACAAAACCAAGGCAACTGGAAACTTGGAGAAATAATTCATATTCACTATCGATTGTGAGAAAAATAATAAATGAGTGCACATCTCTTGTGACCATAAAACTCTTTAAGACTCCTAACTCAAAATTTTAACCAAGATAAACGTCTCAAGAAATATCTTACTTCCTCTTCCTCCTCTGGATCTGGTTCAGGCTGCTTTCTCTTGGTTTGTTTTCCTCTTGTCTTGGGTACCCCTGGTACCTCTGGATCTTCCGTTTCACGAACCTAGAGATTAAATATTTTGTAAATACAGTACTGAAGGATTCTTGTTTCAACTGGACTCCTGTGTAATAAAATACTGTACAGGCCAGTTACCTACAAGTAAACCTCTTCTCAATTTAGAGCAGGCAGTCTCAATGGTGGCGATAGTTGAGCACAGGGAGGTGATATACTGTATCAAGAGAGTAAACTCTCTTAGTTGCATTAAAAAAAATTAGGGTGGGGGGACAACTGCTTTACACAGTTTAGAAAATAACCAAAAAGGGCAATAGGTAAAAAGAAAAAAAATGGTTGAGAAACACCAATTTAGAGTCTATATTAGCATCCTGTCTATTATATCTGTTCCTCTAAGTCTATAAACTAGATTCTTTATCACGACATAATGGTTTTGCTAACTTTGGTCATCCATGGAAGAACTATACGCTGCACTAACAGTTCATTCCTTGTGCTACAGCACTTTAGTGGCATGTCATCTTCTGTCTCTCACACTGCTGTGTCACCCGATGATCCGCTGCGCACACAATTTTAATTGTTCTACCAATGACACTAATTAAGTGGTACATTTAAATAAAACAAAATCTGTATTTTACCAGTAACAAATAAAAATAATTTACCGATATGAGGAATTGAACTAAGTGTTTTAACAGGTGGCTACAATGTAATGGCATGCCAAAAATATGAGGAACTGAACTAAGCATTTTAACAAGTGGCTATAATGTAATGGCATGTCAAAAATATGTATGAATGATCAAAGTACATCAGCATACCAGGACCAGGGAACTTATAGTAAAGCTTTCATTAACTCACCACTTCCAAGCTGAGATTCTCCAATTCCCTGTCTCCTGCCATTCCAAAGTCTTCATTAGGAGCAGGTTCAGAAGTGAGATGTCTCTGGTACATGCGTGCCAATGACCGAGCATAAATGGGACGACCAGGCAGGGCAAACAGTTTTTCTACTCCACCCGTTTCCTTCCAGTGCATAAGACGTTTAGTTGGTGGAGCAAGATCTAACGTAGTTACAATGTCTGTGGTGTCTGAAAGTTGAGCCTTCATCTCCTCGCCGGATATATTCTTCACTTCGTCCACAATTAGCTTCCTCTTCCTTTTAGCACGTGGCCAGCCTGACTTTATTGCCGATGCATCTACTGGGGCCAGCGCAAAACTTTCTTCTTCATTCTGCAACAGCGTTGTCTGTTCATGACCGGCAAGCGTTTCCTCATTTGCGGCAGATGGTGCAGCCTCCTGATTTTCTTCTGGTGGAGCATCAGGCTGATCAACAGGGTCTTGAGCCTCTGGTTTAGGGGTGGATGGACGTGATCCATCTGCTGAGCTAGGTGGTCCCACAGATGGAGGCCCACCAAACCTATCCAAGTCCCCAACATCATCATCTGAATCATCATGTCTTTCCTCTTTTGGTTCATCCAGACTTGGTCCATCACCAATAGGAGTGTCATCAAACAGACCACCCTCGAACAGCCCACCAGCAATAATATCTTGCCCTAAATTACCACCAAACCCATCGTCTCTGATAGGTGCCTCTAGATCCAGTGCAGATGTATCGGCTCTTGCTGTTGATAATCTCGAGTCCTGTTCTTTGGATGCACTAGGTTCCTTCTCTTTGTCAAGAGGGGTATTATCCCCAAAGATAAGATTAGGGTGGTCAAGTGTTTGATCCATGGCAGAGGCAGCCCTCATTATATCTGGTGGCTCTTCAAAACCCATATCACCAAATCCATCATCCCCAGTTACCAGTGAAATATTACCATAGTCCTCCCTCATGGTAATCTCCTCTGCTCTGGACTGGTTCAAAGTAAACTGTGCTTGTATATCCACATCATTAAGTTCAGGCATAGCTGTATCGAAGTCATGAAATACTTCAGGTAGAGTGATAGCGCTGACAGCTGCTTCTCTGATATCTTCAGGGAGATCTACCATTCCAGGCCTGAATGCCATTTTGATCTTGACAAAGGCCTCATTACAGTCAGCTAACAAATATTTGGCTTTCCGTGAGTAAATACGCACCACACCCAGCAGCAGATGTCCAGATGTGCGCAATGCCATTTTCACCTGCATCATTGATCAAAGAAAAAGTCATTAAGTACAGAAATATTGTAATTAGATTACTCATTATGCAATAACTAGATTTTCACCTTACAAAAGCAAGTCTTTTATTTGATTATCTTATACAGTAAAGAATATTATTAAAGTTTAAAACAACAACCTACAATCCTTTTACATTTAAGCTATTGTAACATGGAATATTACTATTCGTCCTCCAAATAGTATAGTACTTAAGTCAACTATCAGTCGTATATACATAAATGAACTTGTATATTAATTAGTTAATGTTTTGCACTCTTGGAATACTCTGGACAACAAACCAAAAAGTGGAACATACACTACACAGCCTAACCTTACCTGCCATATGCCTAAATAAGCACTCCTGAGTCTAATGTATACTGTTTAGGCCAAATTTAATAATATATATATATACACACACACACACACACACAATGTATGTATATATGAATATGTGCTATTCTAGGCTTCGGAAACTGTAGGTTTGGTTGTTGCCTACTTTTCCATGTCCTTAATAAAATTAATAGTATAAAAGGTTTTATTTTTTCTTGTGTGTGCACAACCGTTCATTTTTTGCACTTTGGGCCAACAGTTACTTTTAGTAGTATAAATTTTGGATAGGTTGGAGTAATATTGCAATTTTGCATGCAGCCTATAGACTGATAGCACTAACATCACAAAAGACTGCAGCATATACCAGCAATTAAAAAGATACAACAGCACTTCCAGAACTATGATAAACATTACCGACCCAGTGTTCTTGACAGCCATTCCTTGCAAGGTAGGCTACTGGAAAAAATAATCACATAAAATGGTGGAATACTTGGAAGAAATGGAATATATAACCAGGAAACGACACAGATTTGGGAAATGAAAACATGCCTAACAAACCAAATTGAATTCTACGACAAAACGGGCAAACACAGGGGAGGGTTAGGCTGAATGCAACTTCACTATCATTAACAAAAGACTAATGTATAAGATGAAGAGACACGTTAGCTTGCTTTAACAGAAAAGGTACTAGCCTGAGGGCATGAAACTACTTGATGGGAAGAAAAGGTAATTGTGACAGGCAGTCAGAATAAAGAGGATTGACAAGAAACATCCAACAGCATACAGTATTGGGTCTCCTATATTTATTCTCCACACAGTAGATAATAACCTAAGAAAATACATTCATCCAGACCAATATTTATAGATAATGCTAAACTGATGAGAATAAAACATATGCAGAACTGCAAAAGGTTGACCTAAATAGGCTGTGAAAGCACTCAGGAAAGTGGCCACTAGATTTCAATGCCAATGGAAAATTAGGCAAATGGCCAAAGGGATAATACAAAAATATGCATACTGTATACAGGGAGAACAAAAGACATTACCAAAAAAAACTAGGAAAGTAAAAACTTTCCTAGGCACTTGGGAAGGTATATTGTTGCAATCTTGAATCAAACCTGATGGGCAACCCCAAACTCCCTTTGCACTGAAAAGGTTAAGGTACTTACCCCCCTCTAGATCAAAACATTACTGACCTAAAATGTGTAGAACACATTATCTACCAAATTCCACAATAAAAAAAAAAAAAAATCCAGATCTGCACCCCTGAACTCATTCTTTAAGAGAAAGGGGCAAGGTATGCATTACTGGACAAACTAAGGATAGAAACAGTATTCAACAAGCTTCAAAAATAAAACAATTAAATACGTACTGCTCCTTCAAATACAAGGGAAATTACTAACATTTTTTCTAGAGGGAGTTTAAAAGTCCCAGAAAATTATATATGATCAGATAAGCCAGTCTATGTTAGATTAAGCAGCACGTACCAACAGCCTGCTTGGTCAGGCCTGGTCATCACAGGTTGGAAGGGTGCAGTATTTAATGAAACCATAGGAAGAGAAAGTTGATACCATAGTATAACACTGTACCTAACTTATCGTAGTTCACAGAAAAACTAACACATGCATTTCTCGTCTGAAAGCAAGCTAAAACACTTACTTTGGGCTGAAGAATACCATCCACAGATTTTTCAATGTTTGTCTCAAAGACATGGGCTTTAGTAAGCTTCTTATCCCAATGAGCAGCCAGCCAAATTCGGGCCAAAGGACCCTTTTTGGCCAACACAAAATGTGCATAAAACATCTTGCTTTATCTCTGAAATATAAAGATAAATAAATAATACAAATCTATGTATGTTACTACTGTACTATACTGTATTTAACGTCTAATTATACATGTACATTACACAATAAAAAATACACCCTTTACAATTTTTTTTTTATAATTCAGTGTAGTATTCACTTTTTATTTAAATACTTTAAGTTTGATTCATTAATTCTATTTACTCAACTGTATAATTGTCATTTCAAAATATATTTTTGCAATATATAGCAAAATATATAAAAAGTACCTACTACTACACAGTGCAATACTGTCATTTGCCCTACTTATGTGTACAGTACAACTATTATTATCTACACCAGTCCCATTGTCTAGCATGCATACATAAAGGCACGAGTGTCACAGGTACAGTATTAAGATTAAACAAAATTAATTTCACTGCTAAAATTAGTTTCACACTGATGTAGGACTTTCAAAGTTTGGAATTATTAATGGGCCTGAATCCAAATAGTACCCCACATGAGCCTATATCTCGGCCCATTCTCTTGATTTGCCACTACAAAATACAAAGTGCTTATCTAACTAAGCAGGTAAATCAGAAATGCACACACCCAGGTTCTACCTGGGCGCCTGACAGCTGAGTGAACAGCGCTTCAGATTCGTAGTCCTGAGGTTCCAGGTTCGATCCCCCGGTGGAGCCAGAGACAAAAGGGCAAAAGGTTTCTTTCACCCTGATGCTCCTGTTACCTAGCAGTAAATAGGTACCTGGGAGTTAGACAGCTGCTAATGGCTACTTCCTGGGAATGTGTAACAAAAAAGGAGACCTGATCGAGGACCAGGTATGGACTCTAAAGCCCCGAAATCATCTCAAGATAACCTCAAGATACCCCACAACCAATCGATGAACAGAAAACACAGATTTGCGAACTGCTTTTTTTATAGGACTTTATAATTCATACTTTGGGATCATAACGTACAAAATCAGACGTATTAGTTGAGAAGACGAGTGGTATATCTAGAATAACCACACTTCTTAGATTAGGCAAGAATTCATGACAATTCTAAAGATACTAGTGAAAAGGAGCTGTGCATTTTCCTATACAGTATAGCCTAATTTCTGAGCATGCAGTGAAAAGCCATCAGCCACTTCGCAGTGAACCAAACTATAGTAATAAAGATATTTTATTTTTTATTTTATTTATATATATACAAGAAGATACGTTAGGATTGTGAGGATACATAGTATAGTAATTACAATCTTGTAAAGGCACTAGTACGTGCAGCGTTTCGAGCAGGTCCTTAATCTAAGAATATACTGTATACCATATTATAAGGGACATGTTTGCATGCAATTCAAAATATATATAGACACAAACTCATCTAGAACGCCTACCTAGCCTATACAATTCCAGTACATGGATACAAGGCTTGAATGCAGCACAGCATCAGAGTCTTGTATCCATCCATCCCTGGATACATGGATGGGATGCTGAGCTGTTTGATTACACTAAAATGGTGGTCCAAAACACTTGCAACATCTTGTTGGCTAGTAATATGACATCACTGAGGGCGATTTCTGCCATTGGTCTTGTCCCCCACAAGTCAAGACAAGAATCCCGAGCGACTTCATGAACATCAATAACAAACCCCAAAATAAAGAAGTTATTGAAGACTTTAATGTATAAATTTCACACCAAAGCTACAGCTTCCTCCTTACCTTTCCTTGCTATCGATAAATCCCGTCAGTGGTCCAGTAAATCTTGGTTAAAACGAAAAAAAAAATCACTCGCCACGACTCCCAAAGGGGTCTAAGAGCTCGCAAAAATTGGATCACTTCTCACATATAGTTTACACTACACTATTCTCTTCTCCACTGCCACACACACTTCCTGCTTCCTCATCTCCTCCACTACACCAGCACCGTGGGGGGGGCAGAGGGTCCTTCCACTAGCTTAAATTGGGATTGTTTACATCTGGCCATCCAAGAGGAGCAGGTCACCCGTCCACAAAGATGGCGTCCTAGCCGAGTTTTGGCGCTGGGTTTGAACCTGCGGAGCGTCGCCGCCATCGACCCGCCAACACCGTCCGCGGCAACAAGGGAGCATCGCTGGCGGCGGCCGGGACGCGCCGGACGCCGCGCAAGCCCCTAGAACCGCCGCGACGACGAGGGTGTTAGATTCTTATTGTGGGTGGCGTCTATGACACTACACACGGGTCTCCGAGTTTATACATTTCCATAGCGGGGAATTTGTATTATTATTGGTAAAGTAAACAAATCAAGTTATTCATCATAACTTGTTTATAAAAGCTATTTTGTCTGTTTCACCTTATTGTATTTACCTAGTTGTGTTTGCTCTACTGTGCGTGTTCTGTGGTCTAACAAACATTGCATAATATCCTGTAACACACGTATCAATACAATGTAACCCACGCACGTTTGATTTCACTTAATGATTATATAATAATAATAATTATAATTCATTGTGTCGGGGGACAGGAAGCCAGAGTGTATTCATACACGTTAGGCTTCTATCGCGGTCGCCCCCCAACTCCAGGTCGAATTACTGACCCCGCCCAGGATGCCACCCCACAACACGCTATAACTCCTGAGTACTTATATTGCTTTAACAAGACATTAGTCAATTCAATTTCTTTCTTTATTATGCACCCTATCCCATCCCGTGGGCGGTGGTGTAAAGGATTACAGAGGCACATAATTGGTTCAGGAACTGAACCCTCTAGTTCGTTTAGCTAAGCAAATAAAAAATTTTTGACACTAGTTACAAAATTATTAATGTTATATATACATGTACACATTCTCATACATACATGTACATATATATATATATATATACGTATACATATATACATGCACATACATATTTAATCACCCACACAAATACACACATCAATAAGCTTTTGTGTCACAAGTGATCAACAAGAGGCTCACAACAGTCACTATACAAGGCACTTTACATCTATGGTGAGTCACACAGTTACTAGTCTTGCTGCACACCCACCCAACTGGGCGGCAGCTTTACAGTCATGTGCTCCACACCCACCCAACTGGGCGGCAGCTTTACAGTCATGTGCATGCATTACCTACAGTAAGCAAATTTTGGATACTTCGCTAAGATTTCGGGCAGCACATCATTATGAATGATGTACTTACACATTTCTTGGACACTATTGATGGTGTTATCTCTAAATTCCGCGATTTTTTCACATTCCATTATATAATGACGCAATGTATGCGAGTAGTTCTGCTGACAGAGTTTACATTTAGTCAAATCTACATCAGCAGATGTTACAAATTCTTAGAGGTACTTGTAGCCGAGCCTAAGCCTAGCAGTGGTAACATCTAGAAGTCTGCTAACATTATTGGATGACCCATAGACGTGCGGTTCTTCCTGCATAATAGAATGATGATAGATGGAGTAACTGGTGTGAATTTCACGTTGCCTCCAGTCTCCGAAATTTAGTTGATGTTCCTGGGATATTGCTGCCCTCAGGCTGCTCAAAGGCAGTCCAAGTTGGTAATCAATTCCCTCTTTACGAGCAAAAGTCTTGGCCAACTCATCAGTTCTATCATGCATTCGGAGACCAATATGGGAAGGAATCCACAGGAGACAAACTCTGACTCCATCATTGATTATTTCATTATAACTGTGTCTAGCTTCAGAGATAAGCACGTCACAGTTATGCCTTAGGGAGCTGAGGGCAGTCTAGGATGACAAGGAGTCACTTACAATTAGCGTGTCAACTTTGGATTCATATACGTGCTCGAGTGCAAGGATTATGGCAACCAATTCTGTTTGAAGAGTGGAGGCCCAGTTACTGAGACGCGCTCCACACTCATGGGAGAAGGAACCATCTCTCCCTGTCACAACAACTGCACTTCCAGCTGCGCCATAGGAAGGATGCAAGGATCCATCAGTGTAAATAATATTAGGTAAAAAGAAATGTGGCCAGCCATTTCTGTCCAGCCCGGCATTCAAACCCAGAAGTCTCGATTGTGCTGCCCGTCCTCCAAACAAAGACCCAAAAGTTGAAATTGAAATTGAAATAAGTTTATTGTGGTAAAATACACACAAAGGGATGAGGTAGCTCAAGCTATTCTCACCCCGTTCAGTACATCGTGTTAATACATACATAGACACACATCACAAACAATAAACATATTATCAAACATTCTGAGAGATAAACATATACATTTCCTACCCAAAAGTGATTCCATGCACCCGCCAAACCCCCTGTTTATGAATGAAAAACGGTTTACATACGACTCACAACTGTTGACGTTCGAACACTTCCGGAACAAGTGCTTCATTGACGAATTTTGTTCGAAGCACAATATCTTGAGATCTTGAGTTTATCTTGAGATGATTTCGGGACTTAGCGTCCCCGGGGCCCTGTCCTCGACCAGACCTCCTTTATGTTACACACCCTCAGGAAGCAGCCCGTAGGAGCTGTTTAACTCCCAGGTACCTATTTACTGCTAGGTAACAGGTGCATCAGAGTGAAGGAAACTCTGCCCATTTGTTTTTCCGCCGACTGCCGGGATCGAACCCGGGTCCCTAGGTGCTAGGTGAACAGAGGCATCAGGGTGAAAGAAACTGCTCACTTGTTTTCGCCTCCACTGGAGATCGAACCCGGAACTTCAGGACTACGAATCCGAAGCGTTGTCCACTTCAGTTCAAAATCCAGCTGGATAAAATGAAGACAAATGGGAGGATCGCTGACAAGCCCCCGGCTTTCTAATCCGCGTCGTAATCACTAGACGGATGGCGGCCCTTAGGTAAATTCCTGATAAAGGTCTCCATAATGTCAGAACTCTTCCAGCTCAAAAGCTAGAAATCACGAGTATAGAGAGCTTTGACATGTTCAGAACTGAGATTTATGTGTAGCATAAAACATCCGCTAGATAGCGTGACACTGTAATTGTCAAAATTAGGCTGGGATATCGATATCTCTGACAGGTGGCTGCTAGCCGAAGCCGTAAATACAAAAGTCGGTTACCTTTTAAGGTACAGCTGGAAAAGATCATCAAATGAGATCAGCAAATGAGGTGACCTTCGGCAATCCGCCGGCTTCCTGTCCTCGTGGAGGCCACTAGTGTTAGTGGTTCTCAGGTAAACTCAGGTAAGAAAATGAATCCCCCAATGGTGAACATTCCGAATGTTCATTCATTTCATCGGGGGGAATGTTACATTCCAATTGTAAACTATGTGAACAAGAGCTAGGACATACTTTCCAACACTATATCTGTGATTGCCCTGTTATCAATGATTACAGACCAAATGGTATGCGGTACTTTGATCTCTGTAACTACTTCATACACTCGAATATTGGAAGATATTCTTGTGCTGTAGTGTGGTAGTGCAGGCTAATAGATCAGCCTCGCATTTCGTGTTCTCGTCTGATTCCATGTATGACTATCCTGTGAGATGGGGATATTATTGATGAACCTGTAGCTAGCTTTTTATCTACACTTTGTAATATTTTTTTTCATAGAATAGGGTAGCAGCACATTGTTGTGTATACCTATGCTAAGATGTGTATACCTATGCTCGTTTTATTTGTATTTTAATGTTAACAATAAAATATATTTATCCCTGCTCTACAATTGAACTATTTAGCCAAGCCTATCGTGTTTAAAGCCTAGTTAGAAAAAAAAGTGTGTAGGCTTGTTAATTAATAAAAATATAAGCGGCTTCCACTTTTCCTCAACTTGGTCCAGTCTTCAAAACGCCGCACAACATTGACCTTCTGCGGCTCCTAAGTTATTTCAATTTGCATTTGTAAAAAAATAATGTTGTTATATATATTTAGAACTTAAATCTTTTATTACAAAGAATTTTTTATTAGCAAAATTAGGTATACACAGCAATGTGCTGCTACCCTATTCTGCATTAGATAATACACGGTGCAGATCAAGAACTAGCTATAGGTTCAACTATTATTACCATCTCACAGGATGGTTAGTCATACACGGAACCAGGGGAGATAATACCTACCTTAATACAAAAACAAATCAACTCTGACTACAGGAGAGAACATATTAGCCCCCACTAGCACACTCAGAGTACAACACAAGAATATCTTCCAATATTCCTGAGTATATGAAGTAATTACAGATCTCAAAGTACTTCATATCATTTGGTCTGAAGTCACTTATAACAGGACAATCACAGATATAATGTTGGATAGCACTTGTTCAATTGGAATGTTCACCATTAGGAGATTCATTACCTGCAGCCACCTGCCATAGATTTCGATATCACAAAGAAAGACGTGATAATTTAATATAAAAGAGATATTACAAAGAAAGACGTGATAATTTAATATAAAAGATTAATTTCCAATAAGGGAGCGCGTTGTCGGAACTCATCCAGCTGGGACTGAACTTTCTCGTACTTTGTTAAGTCTCCAAAACGGCGCACAATATTAATATTTTGCAGCTCTTCTGAACTATATAAACTTAATTGTAATACAAAATATTCAGTGCTTATATATTTACCCCAAAATGTTTGTTTACAAATAGAAAACAGAAACTGCACCTGAAATATAAAAATGTCCCTTGACTATAATATGAGGTATATGGGATATAATTCTTTATTGGTTGCGTGACCCAGTGACCCAAGCAAGACAAGAGCGGGGAGTCAGCGAGAGCAATTTAGGAAGACGAGCGCGGTAGTCAAGTGTCTCTCAAGCTTCAGTTGTCTCCCTCGCTTAACTATGGGTAACACAAATAGCGCAAAGGGATCCAAGAGGAAGTTAGACGAGTGCCAGGAACACAATGTTCCCAGGAAAAGGCTCAAGATTGGGGACAAGACAGTTGGATATGAGGTTAGCCACAATGGTGAAGTCCTCACTATATACCTTCGTCATCCTCCTATACCCACTAGACCCCCATTAATGAAGGGCTTGAAGAAGGCCGCCTTAGAGGGCCATAACTACCTCAAGGTCAAAGTCAATGGAAAATCCTGCACAATGTTTGTTGATTCCGGGACAACAACCAACTGTATAGAGAACCGTACAGCACGAGAACTTGGCTTGGATAAAATGCCATCGTCCAGTCAACGCTTCACAACAGAGTTCTATAACGAATAAAAAACAATGGATTTTAGAATAGTCAAAAATGTTAAGATTCACCCTAAAAATGGCAAAAAGGTGGTTGCCGACGTAGAAATCTTCCCCCCAAACATGGATAACTACTTTGAGCCCGACCCCACACCCGTATTTTTGTTTAGTTATCCACTAATGACAGAATACCACGTCATTCAGTAGTTCCATCACGGAAAGTCGACACTTTATTTTAAAAGACTGAGAAAATTTAAATACAAAGGGTTTGGATTGGCCGAGTCCAAATAGCCATACTTAAGGATAGATCTATAAACCCCTAAAGAACATAACAGCAGTAATAAAATACTTATTGATACAGGCACTCCAGACACGATGGTCTCAGAGCTGTTTCTTAGGAGCATTAATCTACACCATTTTCCGCCCAAAACCCTTCGCATACACGTGGAATCCGATATATACCTGGAGGATAACCTACATGTGCATCCACATCCAAGAGAAGCGTTTCCATTCACCATAGGAACAGTTTTGATGGAGAAGTATCAGTGCATCCTGGACGCCTCCTCATTTTATTTGTATTTTAATGTTAACAATAAAACATATTTATCCCTGCTCTATTGATGAGCCATTTTGCCAAACCTGTCGTGTTTAAAGCCTAGTTAGAAAAAAAAGTGTGTAGGCTCCCAAACCCTTTCACGCCGAGAGGGTATATAATAATAATAAAATAATATAATAATTAAGAATAATACTAATAGTAAACAATATTAATGATAATAACTAATAACAATTAGTTAATAATAACTAATAACAATTGCTAAATCACAACATTATAAAAGGACAACATTTAACTTCCCTGGCAATCTACGCAATTTATACGCTGTGGACAAAGACAGACAATTTAGCACGGGTGGCACACGAACAAGGGGACACAGGTGGAAACTTAGTACCCGAATGATCCACATAGACATTAGAAAGAATTTTGTTCAGTGTCAGAGTAGTTAACAAATGGAATGCATTAGGCAGTGATGTGGTGGAGGCTGACTCCATACACAGTTTCAAATGTAGATATGATAGAGCCCAATAGGCTCAGGAACCTGTACACCAGTTGATTGACAGTTGAGAGGCGGAACCAAAAAGTTAAAGCTCAACCCCATAAGCACAACTAGGTGAGTACACATGCACTTCAAGCGCAAAGGATACGATTGGTATCAGATGTATACATTTACCAATGTCAATGCTCTATATAAAGACCATATTAATGAAGTAACACAGTACTATGTCGAATGGGTGATAAGAAGAACATACCTGCTTTGGAGAAAGTACAATATAGAGCGACATGGGATGATCAAATAGGGTGGCTATTTTCAAATCCCCAAAAATAATATACTCATAAAAGAAAAAGACCCACCCTAAATATACAGAATAACGACTTCGATGCCTTGCCTTCTCTCAGACCCAGATCTCATCATACAGCACCGGATGACATCTTTGCAGTTCTACCCGCCCACCACCTTACCCAGTGTTTGATTGACTATTATTCCCCCTATTTCTTCACCTTTGCATGATTAATTCACCCCCCCCCCCCCACACTTGGTGGAAGCCAAGACCGTCAGAAGTTTCAAAGCGTTATACGACAAAGAGTGCTGGGAAGACGGGACACCACGAGCGTAGCTCTCATCCTGTAACTACACTTAGGTAATTACAACTTCACCTCTTTCACATGTTTATTTAAGATAAATATAACCCTTGTATATTCATTCCTTACCTGAAGATGTTTCGTAATGGAACGAAACGTAATTGTAGAAAACATATCCTTTAATAATCATTAGTTTCTTTACCATGAATTTCGGTAACTTGATTGCTCTTCTTAATCCCGAAAGTAGGTGCGTAGTGTCCTAGGGGACTTCAATTGAAGTGAATCCTTAGGAGTCACTTAAATCCCAGGTTCATAGCTATAGACCGTGGTGATTAGTGGTCCAAGGCGTTTACTTGGGAGTACCCAGAACAGATTCGAATCCTCCTCGTGTCTCCTACTCATTTTCTCAAGTAACCTAATCCTGTTAAGATGGAGTTGAAAATAATTGTTGTCTAGGGCAATTGCCGACTAGACAAATATTCCAACGCTAATGCAATATCGTTAATTGATAATTAAGAACACTTATCACCGATGAGAATATGCATGCCTAGGACGTGGTTCTCTTGTCCAGGACTGAGGTGGTTGCTTTTTTGTCACTTTTTTTAAGACATAAGTGGTTGGTAGGGTTATCTGGGTTTAGTTTGTTAGATGACCAATCCACACCCGAGAAACTGGAAAAACTACGACGTTTCTGTCCGGCCTGGACCATTAGTCTTCAGCCACGTTATTGTGACTAATCGTTTGCTTATCCAGTTAGCAAAAGGCATGAGAACGTATTTTGTAAAAGCGTTATTATGGGTGTGTGCTGGTAATGGAATCGTTGTGAAGTGAACGAAAAATGCTTGGGTAAAAATATAGTATGTGGACACTGCCATAACACCCTGAAGGTGTACCACACACAGCAGCATTAGAAATACAATATTAAATTTAATGCAAGTGTACAGAAACATTGCACTAACTCTGAAGATTGTAGAACGACTAAGGTTTGTATCTAATATTACACCAGCTCTTGTCTTTTTGACAAGTGCTCTACTTACCCAACCACTTGGGCAGGACGGTAGTGTCTCACTTCATGCAGGTGGGTGTTCAATCCCCGACTGTCAAAGTGGTTGGGCACCCTTCCTCCTGTCCCATCCCTATTCCTTATCCCCTTCCAAGTGCTATATAATCGTAATAGCTTGGCGCTCTCTTTATAGATGAAAAGTATGTACATGCCAAACAGAGAGGACCCCTCTGTTGTCCTCAACACCACGAATTACGCAATGCTCGACCAGCCCCACAGGACGAGGAGGATGTCCCCTCCAACAAAGGGTAAGAAGATACATCCACGACAGAGCCTACCACAGGCCCGGATACTAACCAACCTATCAAGATGACGAATGGCACCCACCAGCCCCACTGTACACCCAAGTCCTACGACCTGAAACCCACCGATTAAAGATTAAAACAACTCCACTCAACCACTGATCATAAACCAAGCACAGCTCCCCAGGAAAAACTGCGAGTGGCTACTTAATCAACCACCACTGGCACTATTACTATTCGCCGACAGCTGATCAGTGGGAAAAAAAAAAAAAGAAAAAAAAGAGCTCCCTACTATCACTTCATCACAAAGCCCAAAGTGGTTGGGCCACTTACCTGTAACCCCCTCTTCCTCATACCCTAATCCTTTTCAAGTTTTCCTACATCCTCCCCCATTCTTCTTTTCCAGACTTGCCAATCCTACGGTCGTGGAACTACGAACACTATTGTTCACTTCTGTGGTCTTTCTGAAATGTGGGTGGTACTCTGAAGAATGAACTCTCTAAAATTCTCTAATTCTCACATTTTGTCATTCAAATATATTAGGATTCAAACAAACATGTGCGGTCATAATTACTAAGACATCTGGCATTCTTGTATCACTGGGTTTCAAGTACATTGTTAATAGGGTACAAAGAGTCCGGCATAGTTTGGCCTTATGATTTCGTGCTTCCTTGTCCAAGAAATATATTACAAAAGGAATAATCTCTGACAATTAAGTAGGTATAACCTTAAGATGGGTTGCTAGTTTGTACACATGCTAATACTGTGGATTACTCTCATCACAGGTTTCCTCCAGATCCCATGTGTTGAAAGAAAATTGAATCGAGATGGGGATACAAGATGAACTTAAAAGCTAGCACTTACATGTATTTTGTAATCCCTCACAATAGGGTAGCAGCACTTCTGTACATAAAACTTCCCATATTTTATATAAAGAGGAAGGGGGTGCCCGTTTTTCAGAGATGTTTATTTCGGCATGTAATGAGAGATTGGGTGTACATAACTCCGTTTTCTGAATCGTGGAAACTAAGGCACTATATAAAAAGGATGGAAAGACGTTTTGCAGGCTTCGCTTCATCACCCCTTTCACTTCAGACATCTAGGTTTTTGTCTTTCTCCACACCATGTAGGTTTTCAATTAACTTTGGCAAGATCAAAAGCCAAATCGAACAGACGTCTGCTATCCCACGTTTAGTCTATATACACAGTATATGGTTCTTTAATTATGGTAGCAGTTTTCCTTCATTAGAATGTAATGTTTCCGTGTCCAGGTACTTCAAGACATTCAAACTTCAGAAAATGAATTTTCAACAATGCTTCCTAAACCTTTTGAAGGTGTCTGTACAAGAAACACTTCCTTACAAGCCACTAGTATATGACAATTTTGACAAGATATATGAATTTTCTGTATCACGTTAAGTGCATTTTTAAATATATTTAAAAAAATTGCCCTTGCTTGGAGACGTCCATACCCCCATGGGGCCATCTGAACCATTTCACTAAACAGCTACTGCACCAGATAACATTGTAGGCATCTACCCGCTTCAAGTTTCAATTGCACTTTAAACAAAACCCAGTTAGCTAATGTATTTGGCATTTTGCAGTTTTTCCATGATCAAATTGCTTATGATTTTGTTGCTAGCTGTCCATACACAGCAAGACAAAGTTAAGACATTGTTTTAATCATACTGGTACCCAATAGAACTGATTATTTCTAATTTGGCACATTATGCTTAGATTACAAATCCTTGGGTTAAGAAGGCCTAAAGTATATGGGTCATATATGGGTCATACTAGCATATATGCATACTAGTATATACTAGCATACTAGTATATGGGTCATACTAGCAGTAATCCAAGGTTATTTTCTTGACAAGGTATATTTTACATTACCATTGCTTACAACAGTAGAGAAAACTCATGTGGAATAGTTCTACTCGTGGGTGAAGAGCAAAAAATTAAGAAAAGGAATAGATGCAACACACTGGTAGAAAAATTTATTGCATATTCAATTAAAATCTCTTGCATCTTACACTGGAATGCATACAATTCCACCAATTCATTTTGGTGGAAAGTTTACATATTTTAAATTAACATACAATTACATCATAATTCTAGTACTAACATGCACCTCAATCAGTAGCATCTTCTTTTGCAACAGACTCGAAGGGTTGTGATAAAGCCTCTCCACGGGAGTCTACGATCTTCACTTCTGCCACTGGACGGTCACGGCCATCTGTTGCAGAAGCCTCTATTTCACGAATAATAGGCTGCGGAAAAAGAGTAAAGAAGCATTTAAGGTCTACTAATGGTTATCATTAATTATGTACACAATGTGCAAACTAATTATTTACAAAACTTAAATCTCTTGTATTGTGCAGTTTCATTCAAGGGCATCCTCTAAAATTCTAATCTTACTGTTCAGTATCCAGATTTTTTGTTGCAAATAAGTTTCTGGACATTTACATTGGAAGGGGGCCACTCCTCCCCCATTTTGCAAATTACCCGTAGAAAAGCAAGTAAAAATTTCTTAAGAGTGAAATACAAATTACATCACAAAACACGTGGAATCACGGTGTGTACATGAAACCTGGACAACATTTCAAAACAGGACACTTGCCACAACTACACACTTTGATGCCAGGTTAGACTAGCAAAATGCCAATTTGACATCTGTCAAAAGCTTGACAAATGTAACAATGGTGTTATTGCACAAAAGGCAAAGTAGGAAAATTTAACATTAAATTCTTAATGAGCAGAATCCAGAGTAATACAGTAGTTTACAAAACAACTGGATCCAGTGAAAATCTGTCTTGCTCCAGCCAGCTACTGTGATTACCCTGGTACTTTCTCGTCAGACAACACCGATTTACGAGCAAGCAAACAGGAAACGGCAAAACTTCCAAACAAATGTGAATCGGGTTGTTCCATGGGCTACAGAAAAATGTTATTGAAGAAAAGTGCCAGCTACAGTTTTATGGAAAAATATTGGGAAACTAGAAAATGCAGCCAAATTACACTCAAATATAAAAGATTTAAGACTAATAAGGTCTTACTTCACTTTTAAGAACACAGTAGCTGTCAATTGCAAGAAAGATGGTTGGATAACAAGAATCTTAAATAAGAGATACTAGACAAATAATACTTAAAGACACTAGTGCATTATACAACTAATGTTGCACACTAACAACCCCATTCGATGCCAATTAAAACTGCCGATCTGAAGATCCATAAGGTGTTACAGTACAGTACTACCCAAATCTAGCCTATAAACATTAAATTATTGGGACTTTTTTTAAAGTACAGGCAAAAAATTAAATTTCTAAATATTACTAATTACAAATCTGTACTCTGAAATAACTCATCAGGAGAGCAGAAGGTGCAACAAGCATCCCATGCAAAATATCAATATTACAGGTCCAAGACTTCAACTTCCTCTAAACATAAGGTTAGCTAGCCAATCTCTAGTGTTAACGAGAACATTATAAGCTTCTCCAAAGGATGCCCTATTAACTGGGTAGCGACTTTACATCAGACTGAGGAGCTGTGTTCAACAGCCTGGTTGATCAGACCAACCAGGAGGCTTTGCCAGAGACTTGAATCAACAGGAGGTAGCGAGGATTCCCGAATGGCCTACAGTAGTGCCACCTTTCTGGGAAGCCCCAGTGGCTTACCGAATCCTTACCAGGTTAGTCAGTAATGCCATAAAAACATGTTATTTAATATTTCACATACAAATAATCTGTTCACACAGGATATTGATTGCAACGGTCTAGCTCCTGAACATTACAAATTCACACCTATTAAGTGTGAATTTCATGTCTGGCAAGGTCAGGTCAAGTGACTTTGCCTCTTGTTAGGCTGTTAATTGCAGAAGTTTTGCTTTCCATCAAACAAGCTGCTGTCTAGGTGTGGTTGGAAGAAAACCAGAGTATCTTCTGGTTCCCTCTTAAATACCTGACCAAGAGATTAAGAGGAGCCTCGTCACACCAGAGGTGTTCAAGCAGTAGCAGACCAGTCTACATAGGCCTGTCCCAGGCTGGAGGGGGGGGGGGGGGGGGAGGGGGAGATGGCCTTGGCCATCAGCCATATCCCCCCCACCCTACCCTTGAACCATTTTACACATAAAACTTTGACAAGTTGAAGTGTATGGTGAAGGTGAAGTATGGCATTTTCCATATGTTGTGGATATAACAGGGGCATCTAGGAGGGAAGCAGTCAGCCATATTTGCTCTATTATTATGTTGTGACATTGCTTTACTTAGGATACAGTGAAAGCTTTAGTAGAGAGCACCAAGTTTACTTACAAGCATGACTATGATTCTTTACTTTCTGCTTTAAGCACTTGCAGGTGTTGAACATTACTTAATATTGCTGAACAGAATTACCATTCTGGTCTTATAAATATCTAATGGATAGATTGTGGCAGTTCATCCTCCCACCTTCCTACTTTTCTATCTACTCTGAAATCACCTGTCACTATTATCTCACTTCAGAATGCCTCCTTTCTTTAAATGTATAGTGTTCAGTGCATTACAAGTCAACCTGTGCACTGTTCATCGGCTCTAAATCTGGCAAGCAAGATTGCTGCATGTGGAAACCAGGCCACCTGGGGGTAGCCTTTGGTTCTACAAGTTTTGCACTAATCTTTAGTGTTTCTTACTTTGTGTGAATCTGGATTTTGAGGATTTGGTATTTAGTCAACCCTTCAGTTGTGTGTAAAGCTTCAACTTTCTGGATGCTTTCACCATTATGGTGGCAAATTGGGTCTGGCTCCCTGCACCTCTGATGGGGCCATGCTTTGGCTCTGGTCCTCAGCAGTAGGCCAAAACAAAACTTTTCTGGCAGTGCAGGAGTTGTTTGCATTGCTTCTTGCATCAAGCAAGTATGAAATTAGTATGAAATAAAGTATTCAAATAGACAACAGAGCTCCAAGAACCTACTTTACATTCAAGGCAGGTTTTTTTCCAAGCATGCTCTTTTAGTTTAATTTTATAACCATTATAAAAATATATTTGGTTGCTTTTGGAGAACAAATACTTTAAGTCTAATTTTATATTATAACATCTTTAAAAACCACTTACCATGCCAGAAAGCACCTTTCCAAATACTACATGCTTTCCATCAAGCCATGTGGTCTTGTTAGTCGTGATGAAAAATTGAGAACCATTTGTATCTTTACCAGCATTTGCCATTGAAAGCCAACCAGCACCAAAGTGCTTTAGCTTGAAGTTTTCATCAGCAAAGCGCTCACCATAGATACTACGTCCTATGGAAAAAATATATACATGATTAACCATTTCAGGTGTGAAATTACACAGCCGTACATAGTTTTTGAACATTTATACAAGTTACTTTAACCAATGTAAAAAATTAGTAGACTTAATATTTACCACCTGTCATCAAATTTGTTAAGATACCAGTTTGTTCATTTCCCAAACATTTTTATACTAAAATCAATGTTTAATCCTATAAAATAGGTTTACCAATTTCTCTTTATCTAGCATTTAAGGTTCCTAATGACCAAGTCATCATTTAGAGAAACTTTACCTGTGCCTTCAAACCCTACAAGATTTCACTAATTTATCAAGTTCTGAAAGACATTTATGTAACAAAGGTTGCCATTTTCTGGCAAGCCTGCCTTTAGTGCATGTTTAGGTGTACAAAAACCAAGATTTATTTGTGAAAGATTTCCCCATTTTCCTACATTGCTGGGCTTTATAAATTTTTATTATCTAACTTTTAGAATCTAGGAGATTTCATTGTGTTTCTTGCAAGATTAGTATAGCAGACAGTGACTAATACTCATCCAGCAGAAGCAGATTTCTTCACTAAACCCACTGAATACAACTTTGAAATAAATCCTAATCATCTACACTGCATGTTCCCAGGGGATTTTACCAATTATAAATTAATAGACTGCATATGCATGTCTAGATAGGTCTATTTAGCACAAACTATAACATCAGTTCTTAAAACCAACTTAGAATAAAGAGCTCATATTTTCTAAAAGTAGTAGTGTTCATGGTGTATTAGAACCCTACTTAATCTTTGAAATGCAAGATACAGGAACCCTAATCATACCCCACAAGGACATTACTCTTCTAGAGTAGCATTTATAAATGGCCTGTGCTTATTGCACAAACTTTTCCAGCAATTTGCTTATTATACCACAGGGATTAGGTGCAATATTAACCAAGCAACATATGAACCATAATCTAGGTCCACAATGGCTTTAATAAGCTTGAAATTTCTTGCATTTTGCTTATGAACACTAACACCGATTGTTTTGTAGGCCAGTTTCCTAGTAAATCTGGTACACACAAAGCATCCAAAAATTTACATGTACATGTGATGTCACCATCTAAAAAGTCTGGCTAATGACCAAGTCATTATAGTCATTATTATTATTATTATTATTATTATTATTATTATCATTATCGATTATCCTGGCATATTGTACAGCAAATTGGCAAACTCTTGCTACAGAAAAATATACTTGGGTTACCTACCTAACCTGATTCAATGGGGGTTAATTAAATATACGGACATTGGTATTGCACAACATCCTTCTTTACTTTATTAATTAAGCTCTGAAACCCATAAAATGTATTCTGACGAGCATGTTTCTAGAGTAACTGTCCAAGTGACCATCTTATACACAACCGATTTATTTCACTGGTTAGAATTAGTAATTTTCAAATGCTCTTTATACTTCAGAATGTTAAATGCAAGTATAAAAAAAAAAAAAAAAGCATACTACAGTACTTGCCTCCAGTACCATCACACGGGTGAAGTCTCCACCTTGGATCATGAAGTCCTTGATAACCCGATGAAATACCGATCCCTTGTAGCCTTCACCTACTGGCTTTTGAGCCAATTCAAAGAAGTTTTGTGCAGTTCTTGGCACGGTGCTTCCAAAGAGGCCAATTACAACAGTACCCTTTGGCACTCCTCCAATGCTTATATCAAAAGACACCTACGGGGGAAAAAAAAATAAAAGGTTCGTCATTTCATAAATTATGCTACTGTACCAAGTTTCATAAATGATGTATTTGGACTGAAATTTATTTTCAATATTAAATGATCCTGCTAGAAGTATTAAAAACTTTCAAAACTTTTCAATTATGATTTAGAAAGAAAAAATGACTAAATATTGTCAGGTGTCAATCATAAAAACTGTACCTGTACAAAATTACTGCAGTTTTGCAAGTTAAAATATTTCATTGTAACAAAAATATGCATTTCCGAGCCAATTCATGCATTCATGGCACAAATTTAGAACCACACTTTGAGGTAGGGAGGGAGGGGAACCCGAGTGTGACTGGTACAAAACCACACTTTAGTACATTATAAACTTGTTCTATCAGCTGTTAGATTCTTTCCACCGCCCATATGCATTTGACTACCAGATCCGCTTAGGACAAGTTGTATTCCAGCTATACAGTATATGTTACGTTTACATTTTGCTTAATAATGCAAGTCTTCCAATTATGCAAGAATCATACTACCAACTTGAACATTTAAAATGGCTCAATAATTATTTTTAGTTAGTTTGAGAAAGAAAGATGCCTGTAACAAAGTCCCCCAACCCCTCCCCCAAATTCCTAATGGGTGCCTAGTTGAACATTTCTACTATGGCAACTGGAAAGTCATTGCAGAGAAGAATGTGGCATCAGGAGACAGGCATTTGCAGAGGCTCATCCTGGATAAAGGGGAGAAAAAAAAAAAAAAAAAATTGATGTTGCATACAGCCATCAACTAACTCCAGGAGTAACCCGAGGTCACGTGACCAGTGACTTTACGAGACCCTGCAAGTTAGGTTGCGTTACAGCCCAACCTCCATTAAACCTTTGTTCAGAGTGCAGTCCTCATCAACAAGAGTAAAGTTGAGCAGTGAATACCAAGTTACAATCCTGTTCCCCTAGACTGTGGCCAGCAAGGCAGCAAAGTGCCTGTGTCACAGATTATCTAGCAACAGTGAGCAGCGTGGCACAATGGTAGAGAAGTACAGCGAGTCCGTGCGAGGGTTACTGCATATCCGAGAATGCAAGACGTGTCGGTGCCTGAAGGTAAAAAAAAACAAGGTTCAATCTGTGTGTAGAGTAGTCCATAGACTGCTGTAGGGCCCAAATGGATGCCACTGCAATTGAAGATCAGCTTCACCAGTAGCCTCATGCCAAGGGGAGCTCTGTACTGGCTGCGCAACCCGTTCTTGCAAATTTAATAAGTCAATACTGACTTATTAAATATGTGCATAGGTAACATACTTAACATAATAGTTTCCCTTGAAAAGCTTCATAGAAAACACCGACCTTACCTAACCTACTTAGTATGTTAAGATAAGCATCTTATTGCTTCGTAATTACAATTATTACCTAACCTATACCTATAATAGGTTAAGTAACAATTGCAATTACAAAGCTATAAGATGCTTATTTTAACATACTAAGTAGGTTAGGTAAGGTCGGTGGTTTTCTATGAAGCTTTTCAAGGGAAACTATTATGTTTAGTATGTCCACCTATGCACGCAACTAATAAGTCAATATTGACTTATTAAATTTGCCGAGAACGGGTTGGGCTGCAGCAAGTCCCCGCAACTATCTTGTCGCCTGGAGGAGTGGCATGTGGACGAGTGTGTAGGTTACAAGGGTAAAAAAAAAAAAGGAAACCCTGGCCTTGGCTCGGGGAGTAGAACAACTCTCAGACCCCTCCCAGGTAAAGTCTTAAAGGAAGCTTCTGGATGTGACAAACAAGACACAGGCAGACTTCAAAAGTTTACTCAAATACAGGAAGGTGGATGTCTAGATAAGTTAGACAAGACTTAAAAGATTTACTAACAGCTTATCAAATAGGAAATCCTTGCCAACAGTCCAACCTAATGTACATATAGTTTTAGGATAAAAGTTGTCAAAGAGCACTTCACCATACCCAAGTCAAATAGGCAGGCATGAAAGTTGCTTAACTTTTTGTCTGCTTTATTGGAGGCAGTATCGGCAATTTCCTGCCCAGGAATCTATTCTGGTCTAATTGATAAAATTATCTACTGAACAAAAATTTTAATAACTAAATGGGGGGGAATAGTCATTTTGGAGAATCTATTCTATTTAGACTTTGTTCGTTCAAAGCATACCTCGTTATGATAGGCAATATTAGGTTAAGATACATTGGCTCAGTTGGGTTGAGCTGTTAGGTTTAGTAGGCTTTAAAAAAAAAAAAATCCGCTGGCGAATCTTCCTTCGTACGATGTGACTTATCCAACTAAACTACTGTATCCAATTTAAGTTAAGTTAATATATTATGCACCTGAGGCAAGCCACATCTTACACAAGATAGTCAACGGATTTTAAAACCAACCAAACCTTCCCCAAACTTAAGCCAACGCACCCTAACTGAATGATATTCAGTACTGTATACCCATTCTCATTTTTTTTTATTTAGAACAATTTTCTACGAATTCACTGTGCCGCTCCAAGTTATAGCAGCACCCCGCCAACCAAACCCACGAGAAGCTTTAATTTTCATTAAATCAATCTCATAACGGATAAAACTTGATTCATATATATTATATCCCCAAGTTTATATGTAACACCAAAAACTCTTCTTCTGTGAAGGACTTTAATCTTAAAAAGCAAGGTGCATCACACACGAACATTAAAATAGAAAAAAAATTATTAGCTCTGGAACAAATTCTAAAACAGCATTACCTTGTGTGTCACTTTGGGCCCTTGCTTTCGGCCGCCTGGCCATCGGCTCGGTTGAACACCGATAGAAGATTGACCAAGAGAGCAACGACGGCCACCAACGCCTTCATGATGAGTTTGAGCTTGGTTCTGGCCGCCACCTTCCTCGTTCAACACCAATACTATCTCCACCGCGGCCCTTCACCCGCGACCCCAGCGTCTCCCGCTACCTTCATCAGCCCCCTAGCGCTTGTCGCTACACTTCTTATATATATATATACTCCTGTCTAAATTAATCTCTCTTTTTCTTAAAACAGCCTCTCGGCGAGTAATTAATGTCAATAATTACTCTAGTTCATAATCATTTTCTTATTACGAACCCTTTTCTGTCATTAGCTCGAAAAGTTAGCTAAGGAAGCGCTGTTTATGCCGTGGCAATTTGCAATAATTTTCTCGGAAATTAATCTCACGAATGACTTTATTACAAGCATTCAAGACAAGATATTTTAGTGTAAAATACACTCAATATTGAAAATGCGATAGTTTACACTAGAAATGACTGTTATTATTGTTGACATACTAAGTATAACCATAAAATGAAGAGTTACCAAGGAGGGCCAGACACACATGGGACGCGCTGATTGGTCAACGGTGAGTGTTGCCATTCGAGCGAACATTGTTGTCTCGTGGACACCATGCACTTAGATTAATTATGTATTACTCTCCTATTTATATATACTGTATATATATGGATAATATTATATTACAGTACTAGCGTTTTTTTATGTAAAATTGTTTTTTTTTTTTAACCGCGAAAGGTGTGTGGACCACAAGAACGAATCTGACACGTCAGCAGTTGAGGACACAAACAATAATTTATATGTTTCAGAGGAAATGTATTTTGAAACTTGATTGCAGTGTTGATAAATAATTTATTTGCCACCGAATGACGAAATCAATGACGTTGAATAAATAAAATAAATATAACAAATAAATATATAATATAATAGTAGTTACTCAATTATAAACCTAAGTTAATTTATAATAATCATTTATGCGTCCCATATATTATATAAAGTGTTCCTTTCTTCATGATTTACACACGTTATATAATGTATAATGACCAGCCATTGCTCTTAGCTCTTGATGAGCTTAACAGATATAAATTCCTGACACAGGCAACAAATAATTAAACTAATAAAATAAATAAAATAATAATTAAGCTCCAATCGTTTAGGTAGAGGGAAGTTAATTATAACACTGATAAAAGTGGCTATAGAGTTTATTAACATATAAGCCTACACATCAACAGTCTACTTTAATCACCAATCAACTGGTTAATACAAGGATTTTTTTGTATAGTTTGGTAAGTTTTTTTTAAACATGTATCTTCTGTGCAGAAACATGTTCTTTCAACACAGAACAGAAGAAACATGTTCACAACAAATTGCCTACGTCCTCTGCTTATAAGTGAAGGGACCAGTGTTCAACTCCCGGGTAGGACAGACAGCCCGTCCTCCAAACAGACCCAAAAGTGATTCCATGCACCCGCCAAACCCCCTGTTTATGAATGAAAAGCGGTTTACACACGACTCACAACTGATGACGTTCGGACACTTCCGGAACAAGTGCTTCACTGACGAATTTTGTTCGAACCACAACGCTGTAACAGCCCGTCCTCCAAAACCCAAAAGTAATTCTATGTACCCACCAAACCCTCTGTTTATGAATGAAAAACGGTTTACACACGACTCACAACTGATGACGTTCGAACACTTCCGGTACTGACGAATTCTGTTCGAACCACAACAATATAAATGCTTCATCCACGTACTAAAAATACAAATAATCCAACCCAAACACCTAACCTAACTTAACCTATGCCTATATATGCACAATATGCTAATATATTATAATATTAATATATATTTGAGAAATTCCCGTTTTGAATGACAGCATGAAACATTTATGAATGCGTGTGTGGGGTCGACTGCTGGATGTAATGGACTTGTGGGTAGATTCACGAAGCAGTTACGGAAGTACTTATGAAATTATACATCTATCCTCAATCTTTGACATCTTTGGTTACATTTATTAAACAGTTTACACACATGAAAACTTCCCAATCAACTGTTGTAAACAGCCTCCTGGTGCTTCGGAGCTCATTACCTGTTTAATTATTGTAAACAAAGCAGCCAAAGATTGAGAAAAGATGTACAGGTTCGTAAGTGCTTGCGCAAGTGCTTCGTGAATCTGGCCCTTGGAGTCGAGGACGGGTTGAGGACAGAAATGGTTAGGCACGTTTACTTTTTACCTGATAATAAGCAACTGTTGTACGTTGCATCCTAGAGAAGGTCAGTTGTTGGCCTAATGGGACAACGGGAATTATACCGCCCACACACCCGTCCTGTCCATGAATGTCAACTAACAGCTTCCCAGCGGGTACCATATCCTAGTGGCGTGTGTTCAACGTTGAATCGACATTTTCGTTGAATCAATATTTTTGACTTTAATTCGGCGTTGTTCTTGGATATTGTGGCCATGGGAAACAGCTATTCTTACCGCTCTTGTTCTCTTAATATTACCTCAAGGGAAGAGTTGTGGCCAGGTTGTGGGGACGACCGCCGGAGTCCTGACGGTCTCCAGTCAAGCCCAACAATATTTATTTTGGGAGCCGGTCGGCCGAGCAGACAGCACACTGGACTTGTGATCCTGTGGTCCCGGGTTCGATCCCGGGCGCCGGCGAGAAATAATGGGCAGAGTTTCTTTCACCCTATGCCCCTGTTACCTAGCAGTAAAACACGTACGTGGGTGTTGAAATTGAAATTGAAATTGAAATAAGTTTATTGAGGTAAAATACACACAAAGGGATGAGGTAGCTCAAGCTATTCTCACCCCATTCAGTACAACGTGTTAATATATACATATACACACATCACAAATAAACACATTACCAAACATTTTGAGAGGTAAAAATATACATTTCCTCCTTCACAAGTAGTATGTTAACGTGGGTGTTAGTCAGCTGTCACGGGCTGCTTCCTGGGGGTAGAGGCCTGGTCGAGGACCGGGCCGCGGGGACACTAAAGCCCCGAAATCATCTCAAGATAACCTCGTCACTGCTGACTCAAATCTCTTTCCTTACTAGGTCCAAACTCGCAGCTGATTTCATTAGACAACTAATTCTGCACTATATAGATAGTGAATTTTGCTCAATCTACTGTATTTCATATTATTGCTGGTAGCCGATTCTATCCCATAGAATCGTCTAAGCCAAATTATGTATTTTTTTTTGTTTAAATGACTTCTTCTACACATTGCTTCAATTTATGAATATCTTTTTATATATTTTTACGTATGCCTAATTTTTATGTATATATATAAAAGCTAAAGTCAAACAGGCAAACATGGATGTCGCGCCTGGTGCTTTTGTTCGGCATCTGCACAGATCATTTAGTATTTGATGTAGGGATGTAGAGGGATGGGGATGCCCAAGGGATGGTGGGGGACTACCTAAGGAATGGGGAGGTCCCCAGAGAATAGGTAGGTGTCAAAGACACTAGCTTTCTTTCCTGGAGGCTAACCATAGCAACAAAAATCTGTTAATACCCAAGCTTTTTTTTACTGCTGCTCAATCATTGTAATTTACATTTCACAGCGTTGGCTTTCAGCAATCATTTATCAGATCATTTGTTAAGTCTGTAGATCCTCTTGTATTGTATCTCAGCCTTCCTAGGTATATATATCCCAGCTCTTGGCATGTACACCACCCACAGATGAGTAATGTACAGATGAGTAATGTATTACATAATAAAGTACAAATAATACCTACATGTTAACTAGATATGAGAGAAAAGCGAGGTAGCCTAGTGATGACCTATAAGACACGTCATCACTAAATTACCAACACCAACCGGTTCTACCAGGTGTGAAGTCACAGTTGGCATGACCCTGATATATACCGGAATGACACCTTCAATCCCCTTACTAACTTCTTATCTAAACATACTTAAAGTAGTATATATCAGGTTATAAATGTTAACTTAGATATTTGGGAGGGAAGGTTAGTCAGGCTGGCAATAGTCGCTTGTTGCAATAATAAAGCCAGGTTAAGGATCTTATTTTCCTCTTGTATACTGTACTTGGGCGCGAGGCGCCACGTTACAGCGAGGTTTTCCTGGGGCGGCTGCCACACTGCAGCGCCCGGAGTTAGACCGGCTTCCACTGTCAGGAATAAATTCCCATATGTAAGAAAATCTGTGGATTTATTTCGTTATTGTGTATAAATCGTTTAAACTAAAGAACAAAAGTACTTTCTTTTGTCATTGACTAATAGTTTGCTGTCACTGTTGTGAAACAGAACAGATATAAGAGATTGTTGTCATTAACAGCGACTAGATACAAGCTATGGAAAATACTGGAGGGCCAGGTCACAGCTCTACATAGTAAAATAACAAAATGCAGAATAGAGCCAGTGAAGAGCAGGGGTGCCATAGACACAGTCAGAGAACACTGTATAAACATCAGAGGTACACGGTTGTTCAACATCCTCCCAGTGAGTATAAGAAATATTGCCAGAACAACTGTGGACATCTTCAAGAGAAAACTAGATAATTTTCTTCAAGAAGTGCCTGACCAACCATAGTGGATATGTGGGCCTGCGGGCCGATCCAAGCAACAGCCTGGTGGACCAAACTCTCACAAGCCGAACTCCCCAAGCCCGGTCTGTCTTCAGGACGGGCTTGGGGAGTAGAAAAACTTCCAAAACTCCATCAAGCAGGTATGGTTGAATGCTCGCTTCCACATCACGCAACAAAGCAGCCCGTCCTCCTAAGATTTCCCAACGTCAAGAAAACGGTTAGTTTAAAGTGTCTTCTCCTAACCTACCAGAGGACCCAAAACAGAAAACTGGACAGTAGTCACTTTCGCCAGCCGCTTCTATTTTCTAGTACGACAATTTTTGGCCGTATGTAACGCATACGAGCGAAAAGCGATGCTCTTTGTAGGAGGACAAGTTGTACAGTTCTCTCATTATCATTCTTGATATGCTTCTCATCCAGATTATTTTACGGCTCTTCACTCGAGCTCAGCCAGAACAGTAACATTATGTATAAAGTAAAATTAATGAATGATTATTTGTGAGAATAGCATGCTTAGAGAGCATCATGATATTCATTGTTAGGCGTCTAAAAAAAAATATTCGGTAAACTAATGCACTAGAATACCTAGATATCCTCATCACGCTTGAATCTTTATTTTTTTTTTTTTACGTGTAATGTAAAGCTAGGCAAACCCCAAGAAAGAGCGTCTATAGAATTCCAAGTGAAAGTCTAAGAAAGAAACCCTTTCTTATCACCTGCCCAAGTGAAAGCACGAGCCCCAGGTGAGAGTGGACGCTGAAAGCCTCTGGGCCGATTTCACAAAGTGGGTATCAACTTAGGTGAATGAAATGTGGGGGTTCAGTCCCAGAGCCCATTATGTGCCTCTGTAACCCTTTCACCACTGCCCATAACACAGTGCACAGTTACAAACCCATTAACTGACCAGACCACACACTAGAAGTTGAAGGGACGTCGACGTTTCGGTCCGTCCTGGACCATTCTCAAGTCGAAGTTGAAGGGACGACGACGTTTCGGTCCGTCCTGGACCATTCTCAAGTCATCGAATTGAGAATGGTCCAGGACGGACCGAAACGTAGTCGTCCCTTCAACTTCTAGTGTGTGGTCTGGTCAACATACTTCAGCCACGTTATTGTGACTCATCACCTGCAAACCCATTAAGATTTCAACTTAGATTCAACAGAGCAGAAGAAGTTGTTAAACACATATGGCAAAATCTTACTGAAGCGACCATACACGAGTCATAAATACTCATACTCCGCCCAAGTAATAGGGTCGGCGCAGGAATATCCCTGCAAAATTACCATACTACTTGTGTAAAGGAGGAAATGTATATGTTTATCTCTTAGAATGTTTGGTAATATGTTTATTGTTTGTGATGTGTGTCTATGTATATATTAACACGATGTACTGAACGGGGTGAGAATAGCTTGAGCTACCTCATCCCTTTGTGTGTATTTTACCTCAATAAACTTATTTCAATTTCAATTTCAATCCCTGCAAAAAAAAGCACTGCCCACAAGATGGGTATGGGGTGCATAATAAATGAACTAAACTTGTAAGCCCTGAATATGTAATGCCATTTATCTCAAGGGGAAATCCATCAACTCTGAATGACTTTAGCAAAATAAATAAGGGGAGAAACGCAAGCAGTGGAGACTGGTGCCACGAGCTTAATGCAAAACTTGATATGAAGAAAGCATTGAGCAACAGTGAAAGTCAGATCCTACCAGCGGGTGACTTGTCGATGCTGACCCGGAAAAAAATAACAAGTTAGGATATTTCATTCTTTTCGGAACAAGTTTATTATTATTAATATCTTTATTGACAAAATTAATTACAATTTTGCCTAATCTGAGGATTTTGATTTTTTTTATTAAAGTGAGGATAATTAATTACAATTTTGCCTAATCTGAGGATTTTGAGAAAGTTTTATTAAAGTGAGGATAATTAATTACAAATTTGCCTAATCTGACGATTTTAAGAAAGTCTTATTAAAGTGAGGGTAATTAATTACAATTTTGCCTAATCTGAGGATTTTGAGAAAGTTTTATTAAAGTGAGGGTAATTAATTACAAATTTGCCTAATCTGACGATTTTAAGAAAGTTTTATTAAAGTGAGGGTAATTAATTACAAATTTGCCTAATCTGAGGATTTTGAGAAAGTCTTATTAAAGTGAGGATAATTAATTACAATTTGCCTAATCTGAGTTTTGAGAACGTCTTATTAAAGTGAGGATAATTAATTACAATTTTGCCTAATCTGAGGATTTTGAGAAAGTTTTATTAAAGTGAGGATAATGCTGGTAACAAGTTAACTTACAGCTGGAGAGTAGAAAGTGTAGCTGGGTCCTGTGTTATTTTGTCACTGATATGAATCCCTGGATATTACTGTAAAACCCAAGTGATACACTGCTCAATGTAGGTCATGAGGAAAATTGGGCATTATATATTTTTTTTGGTCCAAACTTCATTAAAAAAAATCCAGTTCAGTGTTTATTTATAAAATATAATTTGAAGGGACGATAGGTTTAGATTTTTTTCTGCAAGTGATTAATATATAATTTTCAGAGGAAAGCGCTAAGCTATTACATGACTAGCACCTGAAAGAGAAATGGGGACAGATTATGAGCTCTGCCGAAGTGAAAATGTTATTCCTGAGAGAAGCAGGAGAGGTCACCGCTTACTCATGGTGAAAGGAAACTTGTCTTTATTGGGATTGATTCAAAAGAAGTTATGCTTGTTATTAAATAACTTGTGTTATTATAGTGATGGGATAACTTATGTTTATAAATGAAGACAGACAGGAAAATGAATGCAAGCAGGAAAATGTCCACAGGCATAATAATTTGTTCTTTATATATTGTGAGCTGAATAATGTAATTTTTTTATTATTATTAACAAAATTGGGTATACACAGCAATGTGCTGCTACCCCATTCTGTATGAAAAATTACACAGTGTAGATAAAAAACTAGCTATAAATTCATCTAATATCCCCATTGGACAATTAATGCAATATTATTGTAATGTAACATTGATGGGCTATAATGTAAGAACCCATCAAGAATAAAACTGCGTGTGAAAGAGGCTACCTTCACATACATTAATTTGGTGTTTGCTTAAAATCTATCAAACCACGGAAGGGATAGTAAGACCATTTCCAACGCTAACACCAGAAGCACACACATAGGAAGGGTGACATCAGCAGCATATGCGACGCTGGCGAACATTAGAATTACCTAAGTTGTGTGTGTGTGTGTATATATATATATATATAATATATATATATATATATATATATATTATATATATAATTATGTCGTACCTAGTAGCCAGAACGCACTTCTCAGCCTACTATGCAAGGCCTGATTTGCCTAATAAGCCAAGTTTTCCTGAATTAATATATTTTCTCTAATTTTTTTCTTATGAAATGATAAAACTACCCATTTCATTATGTATGAGGTCAATTTTTTTTATTGGAGTTAAAATTAACGTAGATATATGACCGAACCTAACCAACCCTACCTAACCTAACCTAACCTATCTTTATAGGTTAGGTTAGGTTAGGTACCCGAAAAAGTTAGGTTAGGTAGTCGAAAAAACATTAATTCATGAAAACTTGGCTTATTAGGCAAATCGGGCCTTGCATAGTAGGCTGAGAAGTGCGTTCTGGCTACTAGGTACGACATATATATATATACACTGGCTGCGTGTCCCCCGACACAATGAATTATTATTACAATAAATATATATTCTGTAACTTTTTTAAATACTAAATATTATATAGAGGTACCACCTCACGCTTCGTTTGTAGGGACCCTCGGCCTCGAAGAAGAGGATATGTAGCATCTGGGGAAGCCTTGAGGGACACCCGCGTACGCTCACATAGACTTCTCCTCCCACCCCCCTATATATTGAATATTTTGTCATTTTATTTTATTTAAAACTTCATTACACAAAATGGGTAACGACATTGGTTACATGCAAGGTAACTACAAACTCAAGGAGGGAGGAAGAGAGAATGTAACCAGCCCACAGTCAACACGAGAGCAAGATCTCATGTTTACAATGGGCTGGTCAGTTACCTCACAGTAGCTCCTCTGTCGTTTGATTATGGGAGAGAAACGAGGGATGAAACAGAAATCATTCAACGCATCCTCCTGAAATTATAGTACTTAAAGTAATTATTTGGTCGAAAGTACCAATATGTAGTGAAGGACCTCCAGTAAACCAATTTTTGTACTATGAATTTAAGTATAGAAAAATAAAGATAAAAACCAAACTTAAAAATTTCCAGTCCTATTATAGCACATATTCCTATATTAGTCCAAAGATAGTACGAATTAGGCCTAGGATTGCTAGGAGAGGTAAATGTGTGAAGTAAAACATGTGTATGGGGCAAGTAACAAAGTAGACTAACAGATGTTGTCACAGCTCGTATAAGACTTGGCTACAAGTATCTCTGACAGTTCGGCTTGTATAGGGATCTAGATGAAGTAAAGTGTAAGAATTCACTACAAAATTTCAATATATCCAAGTATTTTTAGTGTGAAATGCTGTTATTATATGCATAAATTGTTGTTTTAATAATATTACGCTTAAGCACTTGGGCTGGACGGTAGAGCGACGGTCTCGTTTCCTACAGGTCCGCGTTCAATCCCCGACCGCCCAAGAGGTTGGGCACCATTCCTTTCCCCCGTTCCATCTCAAATCCGTATCCTGATACCTTCCGAGTGCTATATAGTCGTAATGGCTTGGCGCTTTCACTTGATAGTTCCCCCACCCCCTGAATAATATTACGAGCAGTATTTACGGGCTATTCATGCCCGTGCCACGTCTTGGGTGGCTTAATCTTCATCAATCGAGAGCAGTACGTCCTAACCAGACATTATATGATGATATCCTGAACAGTTGATAAATAAAAGTAATTGCAGAACTCCAGTTATCTAATACTTATCATAAATGGTATAAAACCTTATCATAAGCCAAGGGATTTGTAGATCAGTGTTTAAAAGGGAATTCGGAAGTAATAATAATACAGCTGATGCCATCTGTCGGCAGAAGAGAACACTATCAACTGGCTGGTCAACAGTGGCCATAAGATACAGCTTACGCCATCTGTTGACATCAAATTACACTTATAACAAATTACCCTACAAAATACAACTAACGCCATCTAGTTTTTTCCAACGCACTATAAATATCCAAACAGCAACCCATAAGGCGGGTTGTTGTGCTCGGGTAGGAGGTTCCAAGCTCCGCCCACAGATGGTATGGGGTGGGTAGATATTCTTTGTTGACATTCACACAACAGCCAATCACAGAAAGGGATCAGCTAAAGGCTCCAGCCACTTAATAAATCATCTTTATTCAGCACACCATCCTTGCTTATGACATTCTGCTTCAACTTTAATCTACCTAAAAAGTGAAATGTTAAGTATTTAAAAGTATTAATATTGTGATAATTAAATACTGCAGAATGTAACGAGTGTTACAGAAACATGGGCTGGCTACCTGACTTGTGACGTCATCAGTGGGAGTTGCCTCACACAAATAATATCGGCGATACAATGCCTCCGTCCTCTTATTGGTCTACATTATTCAGTAAGATGGAAATGTCTGTCTTGTACAAAACAGAAATTGTTGTTCTTTTGTACAACAACAAGGTTATTGAGCAAAAGGACGTATTTCTTATTTTGCATTTTATTCATATAAACGTTGACATTCACACAACAGCCAATCACAGGAAGGGATCAGCTATAGGTGCCATCCACTTATAGTAAATCATCTTAGTTCAGCCCACCAGTCCTGCTTATGGAATTCTGCTTTAACTTTAATTTACCCAAAAGAGTGTAGTGTTAATTATTTAAAGTGTTAATAAAGTGATAATTAAATATTGCAGGATATAACAGATGTTATATAAAAATGGTCTGGCTACCTAACTTGTGACGTTATTATTGGGGGTTGCCTTGACACAAATAATGATACACTGCTCTGCCCTCTTATTCCAGTAAATTATTCAGTTAGATGGAGATTTCTGTCAGGTGCAAAACAGAAATTGTTGTTCTTTTTCACAACAACCTTGTTGTTGTGCACAAGGACCTATTTCTTAGTTTAAATTTTATTCATAAAAGAGTGTTGGTATTCCCGGCAACAGCCAATCACAGGAAGGTATTTCTGGAAGCTCGGCCTCCTTATGGACTCAGCACATCGCTCTAGCTCATGGCTCTCTGTTTCATCTCTTGTATATACAAATTATGACTTTCTTCGATTACTGTTATAATTAATATGATATATAAAAGTTTTTTACACAAAATGGCTAAATTCTGCCATTAAATGGACATACAAACATACACCAATTTATTACTATTCATCCATTATTAATTTCAAATGTAATGTATACTGTCTAGGTTTTTCCTCTCGCCATTACTTGGTGCAATATGTGAAAGTTGTCTATTTATTTATCGATCTATCTATTATCTTGTATTTATATTAACAAGTTTCTGTGCTTGGAAGAAAACTCTGCATTGAATTGGGACTAATTTATTAAATAATATTATTTAGTATTAATTAATATTTACAATTATTATTAATTATAATTATTTATAGCTTAGTTACTTTCATGTAACTCGCAATCGTACATTCTTAACTTTAATAGCCCAAATTAGCACATCTTACTTTTAAATTAGCCGAAAAAGTAGCAAGTAGCGAAATTAAAAATTTGGGAGCGCGGGGCTCTCAAAAGTAGCCCAATTCGCTATTTGTAGCCCAATCTGGCATCACTGTCGGTTACCTCACAGTACCTCTGCCGTTTTCTTATGGGAGAGAACCGAGGGATGAAACGGAAGTCACTCAACCCATCCTCCTGAAATTATAGTACTTAAAGTAATTATTTGGTCGAAAGTACCAATATGTAGTGAAGGACCTCCAGTATACCACTTTTTGTACTATCAATTTAAGTCAGGAAAAATAAAGATAAAAACCAAACTTAAAAATTTCCAGGCCTATTATATTAAAAAATAATAATACATTTTTATTCAGGAAAAGTACATACATAGTTGAGTTACAAACATAATGTTGGATTTATATAAAAAACTAGTACATACAATACCTAAAACCACTAATACGCATAGCGTTTCGGGCAAAATATTATAGCCCATATTCCTATATTAGTCCAAAGATAGTACGAATTAGGCCTAGGATTACTAAGAGAGGCTAAGTTACCTTGCGATGATTTCAGGGCTCAACGTCCTCGCGACCCGGTTCTCGATCAGGCCTCCTTGGCCAAGTTGACTTAGTTTAGGTCTTATGTCTTATAGTCTTATAGTGTTGCTATTAAACGAAAAGTTTACAGTTCGTTCAAATTCAACAATAGTCGATTACAGGTGAAACACATTAATCGTCTTTAAATGAGGTTCAATTGGAGGTGATGTAGAGTATCCCGAAGTCCATCCTACAGGAGGCTTTGCGTCTACCACTGTACGCCAGCTGCTGTTGATGAGTGTTGACTGCGAATGAATGAATGAATTAAATATAGGTCAAGATACCCTAATGGGTGAGCGTGGAAGTGGGGATAGGGGAAGAATTAGTGGGGGTGAGAGGAAGGGTTTTCAGTATGAGGTAAAGTGCCAGGGTAGCTAGACCCAGCTGCATGGCATTGAAATCGTTATGACCAGACTAGGCAATGAAGGCAAGGAAACGATATACGTATGACTGCGTATATCGTCCCATGTATATATGCGAAGGTGGCATATTTCTCAGCCGGTTGAACAGGAATACCATTGACCAGGTTTCATGGGGAATCCCGATTACATGCGTGGAGACGGTCTTGCCATTTGTGAGCGGGACAGGCTGGACCAAGTGGGAGTTACTTTTTTAGCTTTGTTTTTTAAATTTATCTATGTATACAAGAGTTCTTACATTCTTGTACAGCCACTAGCATGGGCAGCGTTTCGGGCAGGTCCTTAATCATATGTCCCCCGGAATACGACCCGCCAAATCGTTTAACAACCAGGTACCCCATTTTACTGTTGGGTAAACAGAGGCTACAGTTAACGATTGACGCCTAGTAAATCCTCGCCGGCCAGGATACGAACCCAGGACAAAGCGTTCGCGATACGCCAGGCGAGTGTCATACCACTACACCACGGGGACCATTACCTTACCTTGTGATGGTTTCGGGGTTTAGTGTCCCAGCGGCCCGGTCATCGCCCAGGCCTCCTGGGTTCAGCCCAGGAGGGTAGAACTTGTAACATGGGAGAGTTGGGCTTGCCACGTGTTAAGGGCGTTCTTGCCTCATTCGTGAAGGGGGGGGGGCTTGCAATTAAGCTAGAATGACTAGCTTAAGCTAGAATGACTAGCTTAATTGTCACATAGATAGGCAGGCTTGCCACATGAGAGGAATGGGCTTGCCACATGAGAGGAATGGGCTTGCCACATGAGAGGAATGGGCTTGCCACATGAGAGGAATGGGCTTGCCACATGAGAGGAATGGGCTTGCCACATGAGAGGAATGGGCTTGCCACATGAGAGGAATGGGCTTGCCACATGAGAGGAATGGGCTTGCCACATGAGAGGAATGGGCTTGCCACATGAGAGGAATGGGCTTGCCACATGAGAGGAATGGGCTTGCCACATGAGAGGAATGGGCTTGCCACATGAGAGGAATGGGCTTGCCACATAATAGGGGGCGGTGTCCCCCAAGATTGAGTCTGGGGGCTCATGCTAAATATAAACGCAAGATGTGCGGGTGCCGGCAGGAGGGGCAGGCCGAGGCAGGCAGTGTGCCCATGGCTGGTGATCGGCGGCCTTTGCCTCTCCGCGCGCGTCTGTGTATGTGTGTGTGTAGTCCACCCCACCACTAGCCCTTCTTCCACACCAGCTGCCCCTCTCGCAGGTGCCTGGGGATTCTTACCTACGACTAGAGGCGGAGAGCAGCGGAAGTAGCTGTGGAGTGTGGAGCCTAAAGCGAGTCACAATGTCGTGCTGACCCTTACTGCATCTAGGGGCTCAACCCCCTCGCCCCTATCACACGTACACACACACACCTCCCTTAGGGCGCAGCCTCTTCTCCCATATTACTATTAATCTCTCCTACTGTCTCGTCGCCTTCGCCTGCCACCATGACTGTGGTAAGCTCCGTTCAGTTGTACTTTGACCACAACAGCATGTGTTGTACAAACGTTACACAGATTTAATTTTATTTTTCATTTCAATCGTTGATTCCACGGTGTTGTCAAGATGAGATGTCTTGGCACTCTTATATTCATGTTTCTGTCATAGAACCATTCTGAATGGCTTAGAGCCTTCTTTTAATAAATGCTCTTTAGTGTTAGTGTTGCGGTATGTAGCAAAAGAGCCACTTGGTGACAATGTTAGGCTTGTCTAATGTTACCCTGACACGTGTAGTGCTATTAAAAACACTTTAGAAAATCACATAAGTGACGTAGATGTGGTAACGAATGGTGTAGTTCCATAATGTTCTACCTAGGTGGTGTAACATAACTTATTATAACATTTTTCACGACAGTCCAAGGTCTCTTCACCTGAGGAAGCTAGCAACAGGAACCTCATGCACCACGCTGAGGCTGGCTGTAAGGCTATTTACCGGCAAAATGCACGTGGCTTCGAACTCGGCACAAAAGCAACTACAGCTAACGTATTGAACAATAAAGCACAGCAACAAATGCGGTAACAAATAAAAAAATAGGAGTTAACTCTGGACGTGGTGTTGAGCAGACGTGTTTGTCGTCACTCTCCGGCTGGCGTGTTTGGCTATTTAGCCTGTAGCCTCACTTGTGAGGTCAATATTGGGGTGGTGTATGTGCTGTCATGGGCTCCTATACACACCTCGACTTAAGCCGAAGGAGTGTGTTGGACTCACTGATTATGGTTTTGTTTGCACTACGATCTTCGATGTGGTACAGATCAAGATTGAGAAATTGTTTGGTTTCCAACCACTGTCAGGAAACAGAGTGGTGGTGAAATTTGAAAACAGTGTGACGTTTTCTTAGTTTCTGAAGAAGTATGATGATGACCTCAGTCTGCCTAATGGGAAAGGATCGGTGCAAGTGATTAATTTGAGCAAGATGTTTACATGTTTCTGTGAGGGATGAGCCCTTTGAAATGTCGAATGGAACTCGCATACTTGAACAATATGGAAAAGTGGACAATGTTCATTTCAATAAATATACTTGTGGAATAGGAAAAGGATGTTTCAATGGTACAAGAACAGCGAAAATGAAACTTCACCGTAATATCCCTTCATCAGTGTCCGTAGCAGGTCAATATATTAAATTTATCTACAATGGACAACTGAAAACTTGTTTCAAGTGTGGGCGTACTGGTCACTTGGGCTGCTGCCTGCCAGGTGGAGACAACAGAACGTATTAACATTTTTCGTGAACATGACTTTCTGCATTAATGGAGAACAGTGTACAGAACATGAACCCACTGAGGTAAGTGCTGCAGTCCCAGGAGGGGTGGATGAAGTAACCCAAAACTGTTCGTGAAACGTCTCTGGAATTGTCTCCCAGTGCGAGTGAAAACGGTGCAGGTGACTTAGATCAGGACGATAAAGGTGAAGCAGACAAGGACGGTGCAGGCGACACTGCTCAGGACACTATAACTGCTGTCATCCGTCCTGGTGAGGGTGAGGTAAGTCAGGACAATGTACATGTGGACGCCATAACATAGTCACGGCAGTTGCCCAGAGCTGCGATGCTGAAGCTGTGCAGAGGGTAGCTCCACCCTCTTCTGTAAGGTCCGATAGAATGGGTAAGGGTCGTGTGAAAGCTGGTTGTGTAACCAGTCATGTGAAGACACGTGGGAAAAAATTAACCCAGAGTATTGATTTGAAACGTATGAAGGACTGTGCTGCTAAATTAAAAGTTTGCGAAAAACTTGACCAGGTGGTTGCCCTTGAAGTTCACCGTGTCCAAGGTCACGAGGAGTTACTGAAAAGTAGCGAAGGCACAGTATAACCGGTGAGTGGTGATCATGTTAAAATAAGTAAGTAATTATCAAAGGAAGGCACCAAACCGGGAAGGCTATGTAGCAAAAACTATGTAGATCATGTTAAAGATGACAACGATAATGTGTGGTGGGATGTTGTGGAACATGAACAGAATTGAGCCGTGAGGGAAAATATTTAACTTAAAGTTTGAAAAGGGAAAGATGACATTCGGTGTCTAGTGAGATAATGCTCACTATAGAGTAATTTCTTTTCCCTCAAAATTACATTCTGGAAGCCTATTTATTTTAATTGTGCTACTCTAAACATTAATGGGCTCAATTGTAGAATCAAACAGCTGCAACTAATATTTATGTTTAAATATCATAAATTGGATGTGCTTTTAGTGTAAGAACACAATGTACAAGACGTTAAGAAACTTGAGGTGCTGCTTGTTTACTTTGAAATTCTAATAAATCCTACGAACCTGTTGAAAGGTGGTACGATGATATTGATTGCTAAACAGGCCCACATAAAGGTTCTTAATACCGAAATGGATGATAATGGTAATGTTTTTATATGCGAGGATTTCCTTTTTTGACACCATAATTCCTCTGCTTAATGTGTATGCTATCAAAAAAAGATGATTTGCATATTCTAACAAACTGGAGGCCACTTTTCTTGCTCAACCAGGATTACAAAATAATTTCGAAATTGTTGGCGAATAGACTTAAGATTGTAATGGATAAAATTATATCCAAGGAATAGTTTCTGTGGTGTGCCTGGAAGATCCATAATCAATTGTAATAATGTAATTAGGGATGTTATGTATTGTCTGAGAATAATGTTCTTTCATGATAAACCTCGACTGGTCGAAAGCTTTTGACCGTGTTGATGTTCAGTTTGTATTAGAAATATTGGATAGGGTAGGAGTGGCACAAGAATTTATAGATTGGATCCATATGCTTTATAAACAGTGTCGGAGTAGCGTAAGTATCAATGGTGTCTTCAGCAAACCATTTTCAATAGAACGATCGGTACGTCTGGGATGTGGCTTGGCAGTTGATGTAATAAAGTTACCTGGACAGGTTCATGGTTCACGATAGGTGAGTCTATTAAAGCTCTCGGGATTTGCTGGTGTCAAACATGGAACAATATTGATTACGAATTGGCAAGTACTATGTAGAAATATAATAGTAGCTACGAATATGTTGTCAATTAGTAAATTAACACTGTTTTAGAAGGCTGTAATAGTCAGTTGTAAAATTTTGTCTAAAGTGTGGGATTTGTCTCACAGTTTTCCAACTGTTAAGAAAATTGCTATGGAGATTGACAAATGTTCGTACGTCATCATTTCTGAGTCTTGTGTAAAGTGTTTTTTCATTTATAAACGGGGTTTGGCGTCTGCATTAACGAGCATTTGGCCTTTGTTTATGGGACGGGCTTGTACTCACAACTGATGACGTTTAAACTTTTCTTACCAAATAACATTACAGAAGTAAACATACTAGAAAGTTTCTAGATAATATACTAGAAAACATGCTGGATAAGGTGTGTGTATATGTATACATTATTTTGAAGCATGGACGAGAGTTCAGACTCACTGAACTCTGAATACCCGTGATTCCTCTCAGCCTTCCCCCCACAAGCTATTCCAGTTACAGCCCTGCTCCTGTGCCAGGTAAGTCCGCTACGGGCTCACCATAGCCCGTGCTATTTAGAAAGTTTTCTTCCGAGTAGCTGAATCTTAAACAACAACAACAAGCTATTCCTAGCATATGTTTTGAAAGTACTTATCTCAATGTTTACCTAAAATATTCCTGACTTTTTTTGTGTTGACATTTCGCTGTTTGTGAGTTAGCAACAAGGTAAATTCAAGTTCAAGTATGTTTATTGAGACAAGAAAATACATCTCAAAAGGATAGAGTAGGTTAGGCTATTTCTACTTCCCCCTTGACAAGGTAAACACCAGAGTTGGGTCGCGAGCTGTTCTACTACTGAATGGCAAAATTGTAATTCAATTTGTCAATAAATATGTTAAATAATAATAATGTCGCTTCCTCCATTTCCTCCCTCGACGATGTTGGCAAGAGCGATGTTTTTATCAGTAAATAGTAGTTTTACGCAGATGTTAATAATAGCAGCAGCGTACGTCACGGTCTATCTCAGTATCGTTAGCAACTGTTTTTATTATCAGCTTCGACGTTGCCGCAGTCCCTGATCCAACTGTGCTTGTTGAAAGAGTAGAAGAAAAGAAAGAAGGGGAGGGATTTATTTTTTAACTGGATCTATTATTAATCCATTCCTGTCCTGTGTGATAGTGAGCAATAGAAAGTTGCATTTACAAATTCGTAAATTAAAATGTCTGATATTTGATGCAGTAGTGTAATTTCGTTGAAATATGTTTTTAAATGTACAATTTAGACTAGCAGTAAATAGGTACCTAGGAGTTAGACAGCTGCTACGGGCTGCTTCCTGGGGATGTGTGTATGTGAAAATTAGGATTTAGGACTTTCCCGAAACGCTATGGGTGCTAGTGGCTGTACAAGAATGTAAAAACTCTTGTATATATAAATAAATAAATATGTACTGGATCCATCTGGGTGCCACACAACAGACGGAACACTGATGCCGTCTGGGTGCCAGAAGGCAGAGGAAGTACTGGTTCCATCTTGATGCTAGTGGTGCTTTCATATTTCGCCTGGACACTGCTCATTTAACTTAACATTAAGTCAGGGAGAAGAAGTAGAAGAAGAGGCAGAGCACTGAGAAGTAATCAAGGGAAGAGAGATATCACCAAGTGGTGTGTGGTCAGCGGGGCTAGGCTAGGTTAGGCTAGGGGTTGACGGCCTCCACCGGATCATCTGATGAGGCTTTTGATGGAAAAATATATTCGACGGAGAATATGGATTACTTGGAATTAACATCTCCCGCGTTATTTTCTTCACTTCCACATTTGTGTATAGACTTCAATCTTTGCGTTTGCACCACCATATCCGTGTTTACGTCGTCAGTTTACATTTGAGTTCAGGTCGCTACATGTTAGTTTATGTCGCTAGATAATTTACGTCGTCAGTTTGTGTGTATGTCGTTACATTTGACTTTACATCGCTAGATGTTAGTTTACGTCGTCCGTTTGTGTGTATGTCGTTACATTTGACTTTACATCGCTAGATGTTAGTTTACGTCGTCAGTTTGTGTGTATGTCGTTACATTTGACTTTACGTCGCTAGATGTTAGTTTACGTCGTCAGTTTGTGTGTATGTCGTTGCATTTGAGTTTACATCGCTATATATGTTAGTTTACGTCGCTAGGTGTTAGTTTACGTCGCTAGATGTTAATTTACATCGTCAGTTTGTGTGTGTATGTCTTCACATTTGAGTTTACGTCGCTACGTTTTAGCTTACGTCGTCACATCTGTGTTTACATTGCCACATCTTATTTACTCACACACCTCCGTCAGTCACTCTTCCCCCTTGAGCAGTCTCCTATATTCCAAGCCTTAGTGATGGTTGTTGTGGTGTTGTTGTTGCTAGTGGTGGTTGTTCTAGTAGTGGTTACACTAGTGGTGAGGGGCAGCCTGGCTAGTGGCCGCAATGGGGGGTGGGGAAAGGGGGGCGGCGGTCACCTGCTATTTTCGGATAGGTGCAGAATTTCTGGCCACCTCCCAACCAAGGCCCGTCTCTCATATTCCCTCCCTCCCCGCCTCCCACTTAATCTCTTTTCTATTTTTCTCACGTGTAATATATATATATATATATATATATATATATAATATATATATATATATATATATATATATATATATATATATATATTTTCACCTTCTGTGGGTGAGTTCTCAATAACTTATTTTATATGTTTTTATCAGAACAGAACGTTGAAAAGTAGTTAATGAATCAACTCTCTCTCTCTCTCTCTCAGATCAGCGAGAGAAAGTACATTACATTACATCTAAAACTAATGTTTAAACCTCAATGACACAATCCACTAGCATACTACTTTACTGGTTTACTCTGATGAAATATTCCGTTATCATATATCACTGGCACACGTCCATAGTATACCCCCTTAACGTCTGTCAGTCATACATCCCTGTCATACTCCGCTGATACAGTACCTCGAAGTACTCCATTAGCAGACTCCACTGGCATAACCAAACGCCAACGTGACAGACATCCTCCACTGATATTTACTATACCCCCCCACATTAAAGTGCCACGGCTTCTTCCTTTGCTTTTTTTGTGCTTTTCTTCTCCTCTCCTCCCTCTTTTTCCTTCCTTCCGTTCCTGTCCCTCCTACTTCCGCTTTCTCTTCTCTACCTCCCTGTCTCCCTACTCCCCACAGCACTACCTCACAGCTGTGTCTTTTTCAACATATGTCTTCCGTTGTGAGAAAAATGTCTCGTATCTTTATCTTTCCACCTTTTTTATTATTCCTCAAATTCTTTGGATTAGTGGAATCTTAATGACTGTATCTTCACACTAAAGAATAAGAGACGAGATGAGTTATTCAATAGCACTCGTAGTATTCCCACTAAAGAGAAAAGTTGTTATTTATGCTCCATCATCTTATTTTATATAGCAATGTTGGAAACGAATAATTCGCACATTATTCAGATATTCTTCACACTAAACATGACACGTCAGACATGTGTCTCGCTGACTGCCACTTTCTTCGCCTTGTTTAGCTCAACTTCACACAAGAAATTGCCACAGTTCGTTAGGTAAATTATAAGTCTAAAGAGTGGGCGGCTTTGATAATGTGTTTCCTATACCACGCTCTCACCACGATGCGTTGATGCTCAACCAGAAGTCTGTAATAGGAGTTAACAGGGAGTTATTGCCACACCTACACAGACCCACCCACATCCACTCAAACACCCACCCACATGTCATCAGGATCATTCCACAACAGCTGACTAACTCGGGTACTTATTTGCTGCTTTGTGGTTATCTTGAGGTTATCTTGAGATGATTTCGGGGCTTTTTTTTTTAGTGTCCCCGCGGCCCGGTCCTCGACCAGGCCTCCACCCCCCAGGAAGCAGCCCGTGACAGCTGACTAACACCCAGGTACCTATTTTACTGCTAGGTAACAGGGGCATAGGGTGAAAGAAACTCTGCCCATTGTTTCTCGCCGGCGTCCGGGATCGAACCTGGGACCACAGGATCACAAGTCTAGCGTGCTGTCCGCTCGGCCGACCGGCTCCCCCCTTGCACCGAAGTATCAGGTGAAAGAAACTGCCCATTTGTATGCCACAGAGAGAGGTGTAGTAAATAGGAGAGAAAAATACGTCGGGAGTCAATACATTAGACAACTGACGGTTTGAAAGGCGGGGTCCAAGAACTAAGCTCGATCGTGCGGGCACAAGTAGCAAATACAGAGTCAACACAGATCCTGGTATTTGGGGAAACACACTGATATTTTTGTGGGAGTGGGTGCAGGTGGCTCAGGCCAGCTGGGGAGGACAACACGTTGGTGGCCACCGTAAACCACCACTGCCACCAATCCCCGCCACCAGCACCGCCACTGCCACCATCACTACCACTGCCACCATCACCACCACTACCACCACCAATGCCGCCGCCACTATCACCACCATCACCACCGATACCAGCTTTACATTTTAAGTGATGCATTGTATTTACGGGGCCGGCATTTATGAGTGTGTGATTGAGAGAGATAGAGATATGTCGTCGACATAATTGACGAAAACAGGTCGGGTGTCTACATTAGACAACCAACGGGCAGAAAGGTGCTAACCATAAGCTAACACCTTGATCTTGCTGGCACAAATAATACTGTACACACAATCTGATATTTGTTATTGGCTTCTTAATATCAACGTATGCAGACGATGCAAAACCAATGAGAAGAGACAGGAGACAGAGGGGCTGTGATGCCTGGCAAACGGTTCTTGACACTGCAAAAGTGCTCTGAAAAAAATGCTATTAGAATTTAATCCAGGAACTAACTTTTCCGTAGTCTTCAGAAAATTGGGGAATAAGTACTTTCCAAGTTTTATACACAAGCTATGTGAGATTTACTTTTTGAATATGAACTCCAGGCATGGAGCTCTCTACTGAAGAAACATAAACACTCTAAAAGGTTCAAAGATATGCAACAAGTCTCCTTCCTGCACAGAAGATTTTGAGCAACGAAGACTGTACTTTATTAGAGAGAATTGTACCTGGCAACACTAGAGAAGAGGGGAAGTAGACTAGACATGATAACGACATGTAAGGTTCTACGGGGAATTGATAAAATATACAAATAAGCATTATTCAGAGATGAAATGCCATAAAGAATTACTTCAATGTTAGAGCCGTCAGTAATAGTTTAGAAAAATAAATTATCGAAGGAAACTTAATATACAATTTTAAATATAAATGTGATAATTCAAACGTGGGAACTGAATCTAAGCGTGAAACTCAGAACATTGGGAAAGCCGACTAGGAGCCTAGTCGTTCCCACAAACACATCAAGGGGACCAGACGCCAAAGCTTAATTTGGCTGTAACCTGCCGATATTTATCCCTAATTAAAAAAAAACCTTAACCAGAATAATTTCAGAATGGAAGAACTTCGACTGGAATTTTGTCAACAAGGGCGCCTCTAGCAAGCTCCAAGAGACGCAGCTCACCCAAACAGACGCTAGCAGCGACCTGCCAGCCTTCATAACTATTTTGGTGACTACCCAGAAACTCCAGCCAAATCTGTGATTAAGGAAAAAAAATAATGATCGAAAAGGGCCAAAAACAACAATAAAATAAAAATAAAATGTTAGCGTTGGATGATTTTCAGATAAAAGTTATTCTTGATCAATTTAAAAGTCCAACCACTTGGGCTGGACGGTAGAACGACGCGGTCTCGCTTCATGCAGGTTGGCGTTCAAACCCCGACCGTCCAAGTGGTTGGGCACCATTCCTTCCCCCACAACCCATCCAAAATCCTTATCCTGACCCCTTCCCAGTGCAATATAGTCGTAATGGCTTGGCGCTTTCCCTATAAATTATTATTATTGATCAATTTAAAAGTGTACTTGGCAACCCATCCTCCTGTTTACATAGTAGTTTTTGTAACTATGTGCGCTATACTACAAACGTTGACGTACTAAGAAACAAGATAGTAGAATTTGGTACTATTCACTAGATAGTCCGAAAAAAATGAAGCTAAAAAAACAAACTTAAATATCCGCAGGGCGCCTGACAGCTGAGTGGACAGCGCTTCGGATTTGTAGTCCTGAGGTTCCGGGTTCGATCCCCGGTGGAGACAAATGGTCAAAATGTTTCTTTCACCCTGATGTCCCTGTTACCTAGCAGTAAATAGGTACCTGGGAGTTAGACAGCTGCTACGGGCTGCTTCCTGGGGGTGTGTAACAAAAAGAAGGCCTGGTCGAGGACCGGGCCAAGGGTACGCTAAGCCCCGAAATCATCTCAAAATCCCTAGGCCTAGTACACTAAATTAGGCCTCAAATGGCGTGTATTATGCTTACGAAGGTTAGGTTAAGTTAGTTTAACCTAATCGACTGCTTTAACCTGATTAATTTAACCTTAATCAATAAGTTAGTTTAGTTTGTCTTTGCAGCATAAATAGAAACGTGAAAAATGCTGTCAGCATGAGCGTAAATGATCGAGCCGCAGACTTCCTAGAGGGTTCAGTTCCTGAACCGATTATGTGCCTCTGTAATCCTTTACACCACCGCCCACGGGATGGGTATGGGGTGCATAATAAAGAAATTGAATTGAATTGACTTCCTGCCCTCGTGGTGGCCCTCAGGTAAAGTCACCTACTTATACGTTATTTCACTTAATCCGCCTTGAATTTTTTTTTATCTTTAAGAAAATACAATATAAATCATATATACATAAGTTTTACAAGGCAATACTACATTATAATTCTCATTGAACAAGTGTTTCATTATTACAGAACATGATCTTTTAAAAACCCCTGAATGTTATACTTATTTTTTCTTTAAATGATTTACAAAAATTGGAGATTATATTTACATTAATTTACAGGGGAAATATAATTATATAATTATATAAATTATAATTATATAATTTATATAATTCTCAGTAAACAAATTTAGGATGGATTTGGTTCTTGGCAGATGGCGCCTGGTTACATAATCTTCGTCAGTTAGAAGGGTCTCACTGATTAATTAAACATATACCGCTGCCTTTTTATAGATTCCTTAAAAAATAATTTTTTTCTAGCAGTTAATAGCCTGACGAAGCGTTGATGCAACCCCAGAAATAAATGCTCGCATTTGAAACAAAATGTATACATAGGCTTCGTGATTTTTTTGCATTTACAAAATATAGTTTAGTGCTGCTTTTTTTTGGCAACAGTTCTAAAATGCAAGCTCAAAACTCGATGGATTGTGAGACAGACAGACCTACAGTTTCACATGCAACATGTGACAGAGTCCTCTCGCGGTAACAGCACGCAAGATCACACCATCAGGAGAAGGTACACTATTCTTTTCACTATACTTTAGTAATAATTTCTTTCGGTATTCTTTACCGAAGAATACCGACCGTCAGTCTTACCATCGTAAGACTGACGTCTTACGATGTCGTCAGTCTTACGATCGGTCGTCAGTCTTACCATCTTTAAATAGGGCTGTTGGTTTGGTAATAATACTGGCTTCAAGAGTTCTTGTTATTCATTTTTTCATTAACCTGCCAGTCATTCTTTATCGTTCCCGTTCATTCACTCTTCCGTTCCCGTTCATTCACTCTACCGTTCCCGTTCATTCACTCTACCGTTCCCGTTCATTCACTCTACCGTTCCCGTTCATTCACTCTACCGTTCCCGTTCATTCACTCTATCGTTCCCGTTCATTCATTCAATCGTTCCCGTTCATTCACTCTATCGTTCCCGTTCATTCACTCTATCGTTCCCGTTCATTCACTCTATCGTTCCCGTTCATTCACTCTATCGTTCCCGTTCATTCACTCTATCGTTCCCGTTTATTCACTCTATCGTTCCCGTTCATTCACTCACCCTATTTACTTCATTCCCCTCTCGCTCACTCACTCATTCACTCACATGTCATCCCAAAGTGCACGTGTCTGACCTTGTCCGTGTTGAACGACGTTGCATTTACCGATGCAGTCATGGCTCTTTTTTCCCCGCCTCACCTGTGATACATGTGAGGGAGGGGAAATACGAGGTTTTGAGCCCGCCTCAACATCCGGGTCGCCCACGACATGACGCCGCCGCCCCCGCCGGTGCCAAGGGCTTGCCAAAGTTGGCATTACTATATTTCAATTGAGTTCCAAAAGCCCTCACTAGATGGCGACAATGTTGTTCAAATTCAAGTATGTTTATTGAGATAAGCAATAAATACATCTCAAACGGATAGAGTAGCTTAGGCTATTTCTACTCCCCTGACACAATGTTGTTGTTGGTGGTGGTGGTTGAGGGGAAAGTACAGAGGGGATGTATGCTGCTTATAATATTATTCCAAGGACAAGGTTGAGCATCTTTTTATTTATTCTGTAGAACTTATTTTGAGATTTTGATGAAAATCGAAAATTTGATAATTTAAAGCCTCATTAGTTGGCTACATTTACCAATGTAATTTAAAAGCTTCGTTTTGCGATTACATTTTATCATGCAAACATTAAAATAGTTGACTATGTAAATAAAAGAGTCTTAAGTTCAAGGAATACTTAATTATTGAATTAATTATTTTTTCATATTGTTATTCCCAAAATGAATATGAAGAATATGTATGATTTTAAAGTTAGATTTGAGTATACTCGTTCTCTCTGTGCCAAATATATGACGAAACTTTGGAATCAAATGGAAAGACAGAGTGATTTAGATATGAATATACTTAATTGAAAATTGATTGCCTTATACAGTGCATGACATACACACTGAATAAAGCCCATCCATGGACCCCTTCAACGGATCCCAGGTTGAGAACTCCCTGCTCTAGATGGTAGAAGGTTTTTACGAAAAATGGAAAACAGCAAAATTGACAATTGTAATGATGCTGTTGTGTTTAATTCCATGTGGATAGAGGGCAGACGCTTAGGGCTAGTCCCATCTAAATGTGCAGGGAAAATGGTCTGGGGTATAGGACCGACATAAGCTAGTCGGGGTAGGCTTATGTTAAATGTTTTAAGAAATATTAGCAAATGTAAACACGCGTAGGACATGTTCATTGAATCAAATATGAAATATGGTGTACGATTAACGTGGAGTTTGTATTCATAAAGGAATATAAAAATAGAGAAAGGGATTGAAAGATAGATTAATAGATAGATGGATGGGAGATAAACAGAGAGAGCAGAGCATCGCTACCTAATACTAAAAATAAGAGTGATATAAAAAGCAGTGTTAAGTGGAGGAAGCAGGAGGGTGCCGGTGTTTGCTTCCCTGTGACCAAGTTGGCACTGGCATCCTCTCCTGGTGACCCACATGATACACCTCTCTGTCTGTCTGTCTGTCTGTCTGTCTGTCTCTCTCTCTCTCTCTCTCTCTCTCTCTCTCTCTCTCTCTCTCTCTCTCTCTCTCTCTCTCTCTCTCTCTCTCTCTCTCTCTCTCTCTCTCTCTCTCTCTGTCTCTTTGTCTCTCTCTGTTCCTCTCTGTCTGTCTGTCTGTCTGTCTGTCTCTGTCTCTCTCTCGGCCACGGATATTAGAAGATAGCCACGGATATTAGAAGATAGCCACGGATATTAGAAGATAGTCACGGATATTAGAAGATAGTCACGGATATTAGAAGATAGCCACGAATATTAGAAGATAGCCACGGATATTAGAAGATAGTCACGGATATTAGAAGATAGCCACGAATATTAGAAGATAGTCACGGATATTAGAAGATAGTCACGAATATTAGAAGATAGTCACGGATATTAGAAGATAGCCACGAATATTAGAAGATGGCCACGGATATTAGAAGATAGTCACGGATATTAGAAGATAGTCACGGATATTAGAAGATAGTCACGGATATTAGAAGATAGTCACGGATATTAGAAGATAGTCACGAATATTAGAAGATAGTCACGGATATTAGAAGATAGTCACGGATATTAGAAGATAGTCACGGATATTAGAAGATAGTCACGGATATTAGAAGATAGTCACGGATATTAGAAGATAGCCACGGATATTAGAAGATGGCCACGGATATTAGAAGATAGTATGATGATAGAAGGGGTATGGGGTGCATAATAAATGAACTAAACTAAAAACTATTAGAAGAAAGCCACGGATATTAGAAAATAGCCACGGATATCAGAAAATAGCCACGGATATCAGAAAATAGCCACGGATATCAGAAAATAGCCACGGATATCAGAAAATAGCCTCACACTGTAGTAAAAGTTTGCCAGGACAGGTTAACAGCCATGCTGTGAGATGGGGGACATACGGGTAAGCCACTACGGGCTCACCATAGCCCGTGCTACTTGGAACTTCTTGTTCCAGGTAGCGAATCTTAAACACAACACGGTACGTATAGGTAGCTCTAGAAGCATACACACCATGGTCATATCTCTTACAGAATAGTGCCAACACTGCTGTGTACCCGAGCTCTTTAATAAGTCATAAAAACGACTACAATGAGGCAACAAAGAGTGTGTGTGTGTGAGAGAGAGGGCCAAAGTGTGGGAAGTGTCACGATACAAGGGGCTCCACGATTGGGCACAGTGCCACCAAGGTCGGGGAGTGGCACTGTCTTCCCCACGACGTGCAGTGCCCTTCCCTCCCTCCTCTCTCTCCCCCACCACAGATCATTAGGATATACCCCCATGTTTATCAACTTTTGACTGGTCGGTACAACGGGTTGTATCTAAAACCTGAACGCTACACACAGCCCCGCTCCTGTGCCAAGTAAGTCCACTACGGGCTCACCATAGCCCGTGCTACTTGCCCCGCTCCTGTGCCAGGTAAGTTACGGGCTCACCATAGCCCGTGCTACTTGCCCCGCTCCTGTGCCAGGTAAGTCCACTACGGGCTCACCATAGCCCGTGCTACTTGCCCCGCTCCTGTGCCAGGTAAGTTACAGGCTCACCATAGCCCGTGCTACTTGGAACTTGTTCCGAGTAGCTGAATCTATAACAAGAACAAAGAACTGAACACTACAACAGGCTGTAGTGGGTTAGGTTGGGTTAGGGCAGGCCAGGATGGGATAGGTTATATATGGATGTAGCGTAGCAATGATTGATGAAGGTTAAGCTACCCCAAGAGGTGGCACGGGCATGAATAGCCCCGTAATGCGTGGCAATGACGTAGAGAAATACATATATTTCTCTACGTCTATATTTCTCTTTAAGGTGGTGAAGGGTAGGGAAGGTGGTGAAGGGTAGGGAAGGTGTGAAGGGTAGGGAAGGTGGTGAAGGGTAGGGAAGGTGGTGAAGGGT
>NC_091208.1:18647760-18806919 GCF_040958095.1 Procambarus clarkii | reverse complement strand
AACCTGGAAAAAAAAAGGGGAGGATATTAATTGCAGTAGAGCACAACACCTATAGCTTTTGCAAGTCAAAAAGCCTGGGACTGTACTAACCTCTCTTGATAGCCAGGGTTATTCCTCAAGTTGCAAAGGATATTAGTTTGTATTTATATATTACAAAAAGGCACATACATACTTGAAAATAAATTTGTCCATCTGTACAGTACTGCATATTAATGTATCCCACAAATGCAAACAAACACACACATGGAAAAACACACTTTTTTTAAAACCTCTGTGAAAGAATTCCACATTCAAGTACGGCCAATGTAAAAGGGAAGAACTCACTAATCACTTGCATTGGGAGACAAGACTGTGGAAATTTTAAAGTATTAATGTAGCAAGAGCACACAAGTGTGAAAGAATGAGGACTGCCCTCAACAAGTGTACACAAGTGAGAAAGAACGAAGACGGCCCTTAACAAGTGTACAAACACGACACAGAATGAGGACTGCCCTCAACAAGTGTACATATGCGACAAAGAATGAGGATTGCCCTTGACATGCATACAAGTGAGATAGAATGTGGGCTGCACTCAGCATGTACTCCAGTGTAGGAAGAATGAGGACAGTCTTCGGCAAGCATGCACACTTACAAGATGAGATGAGAAGAATTATTGAAAAACATATAAAGGGCAAGTCATATAAAGGAAAAAATGCAAGGAAAAAAGAATATACTGAATAGGTGATGTAATGGATGAGAAAATAGATTAGAACACCACCTAGAACTAGAGTACAAGAATAAAAATGGAGAAAAAAAGGTTACCAGAAAAAATGTACTTTTAACCAAACTGTGAGATTACTTGATATACAATGTATTTGATATACAAATATTTACAAACATGTATTTGTGTGTGTATTACAATACTAATATTTCAGAGACACCACCACGAGTCCATTCACACAATCCTAGTTATATACGGGCAATTATAAGAAAAGGTTTGCAACAGTTACATTTTCATTACAATTAAATCGACAAGCACACTCATTTCGTCCTCCCACGTCTTAGAAACACTGCATGACATTCTAACACACTTTTAGAACTTTTGGCTTAATTAAAATACATCTATAAAGTTCATTCATAAAAGACAATACTTTCTGAGCTTATGGAATGAAGTTGTTTAAAAATTATTTTGAAATATTGCACTATACAGTAATAAATCACTTTGTATGGTAGAAATTACAGATTGGTTAATGGAATTTTAGCTTCTTTCCTTAGAAAAATAGTAAGATGAATTTCTTAATCTTTTGCTGATACTGTATACTTAAACTACTCCAATTTATACATTTAATATAAATCAAGTACTGCAGTGATATCAAAGATTGCATTTCAGTATTTAGTGTGCAGTACATATTGTGAAAATGGCATTATAACAGTGCCAAGATTAAGGTGCAACCATTACGTTAGTGTCTCGGTGACAGCTTTGTGCATGACACACGACTAATCTATAGCCCAGGTACAGACCTAATTTCTACACATGTAAACAGACAAATATTATTTTTCAACTATTCTCTTGATTAATTGCTGTCTTTTAGTATACATACTTCTAGCCCTTCTAATCCATTTTGCTGCTAAAAAATACAAATGACTTAACAAAAAAAATTTACTGTTATTTTATGATTCAAACAATGACTGAACATCAAATATGGTTTATAAACACAAGCACAACACTTTGGAATTTATAACAATCCCTTTGAACCTTAATTTGAAAAACTAATATGTATAAATAATTGGCTCATAAAATATTACTTATATGGTCTTGGGTACAGGCCAATAGATCTATACAAATATAGATATGATTATTTCCCCGTACAGTATTGCAATATTCAACCATTTTTCAATATCAAGTATACCACAAAATACCATCTTTCTTGGTACTGTATAGAATTCAGGAAATGCAATATACCCAGTTGAATGAATGGCTGACTTAAGCTGAAGAGAAGCAAGTACAGTACAGTATTTGCTTTTCTTCATATTTCTGCAATTAAACAACTCCAGTTGGCTTGCTTTATCCTATTATTATTAAAGAACATTCAGTTCATTCAGGGTCAAAAGCCATACGTGAGATAAAAGTCATAAGCTTATATAAGAGCAATTTTAGAAATGTCGAAACATCTGCGTAATATATGCTTATTCAAGATATTCTCTAAGTGTATTATGTACAGAATGTTTATACAATTATACACATCAATCATTCTCATTACAACAATCACCTAAGCCAATCACCTATTAAAAAGGGGAAAAAAAAAAAAAATCAACATAATTTTTTAGTTTTATGGTATTTTGTAAATAAAATGATAAATATTAATGAATGCATTGAAACACTTCAGGGAAGACAATCTTGATTGAACTTCTTCGTAAGAGTCTCCCTATTCATAGAAAAATGGACACCTAATGAATGACTGGGGAAGGTAAGTCAATGTAAGAGTTTTAACATTATATACAGAGGTTGCACTTTTGTCTCCACTATACTGTGAGAAACTACACTCACATATGACTCCAACCAATTAATCATTCAGGAAGAGGTGGCAGCTTATCCTAAACCTCTGAAGACAAAACATACCAGAGTTGTTTCCACAAAAATATTAGTATGGCGTATGTATGACAGGTTCCCACATCTGTGGCTTAAAGAATGCCTCCATAAATCAAGTATGCACTATAACTGTCCTTCATGTACATTCAGACGACAATGGTCATATAAAAGCACTGTATAAAAGAAAGACAATTAATAGCATGTTTCATATCGGGGAGTTAGACTAGTTTGTGGTCATTGTCATCATTAGTATGTATACACTGCATTAGTACTTTCCTAGTTATGCTATCCCATGAACAAGTAATTAGTTGTTAATGGTTATATGAATTTTGGTACAATAAGTAGCAAACATTTCTGTGGAATGATGCACCATTAACAAAAGAAATATAACAAGTTAACAGGAACACAAAGTTTAACATATTTATAAAACTTGTTGTGATCTTTGGTTGTATCACTGGCTAGTCCATCAAGTGCTCAGCCCTTAATCAATTTTTCTGTATGCATGAATATCTGTCCAAAGAGATAACTTGCCATGTTAAGAAGTGCCTTCATAGTAAAAAAAAAAAAACTTCATAAGTAGAAGTGGCACAAGATAAATTTCTGAACATGCACGAAACTTCTTGGCTCATCATTCAAGAAAAATAATAAAAATGCACGAATTTTCTTCAGAATAATTAAATAGTTTCACATTAGTAATACACTAAAACTACATATGTCATTGGATATTAAGCTAGCTATAATGCGAGTATTATCATCATCAACTTATCCACTTTAACATGAATATCTTCATAATATTAACACAATAAGTATGAGTAATATGATAGGTGGTGATGACACTTTTCTTAATATTTTGCTACGAGTTATTAAACTAATCAAAATTTTGATATACACAATACCGTATTTATTTTCCAATTTCAATTTCCTCCCAAAATTATAGAAACAGTATTATAAAAAGTAAAATGGTGTTTGAACTTTAAACCCTTTTATCAGTGAATGACCAAAATATTTTCATTTTGTAAAGATAGCTTTTTTTGTTATGACTATATTTTCAATTGCTACCAGAAATTCCTACTCTGGTCCAACAATAAGGCAACTTGCACCTGCGCTGAAGGAGCACAGGAAATCGGCATGACAAGCCCACTTACTGCAGGAACAACTGTACAGTCAAACGTGGCTGGTCCATCTACTGCAGCAGTAATCCATACTGGTAAAAACACTACACACACGCACGCACACACACATGTACACACACACACACACACGAGCAGTATGGCTGACCTATCTGCACTAGTGAAAACCAGAAATAAAATACGTCCTTGTGTTAAGTTCACTTCATCGTCATTTCTTGTTTGCCGCGTCATTAAATATAAAACTATCCTTCAATAGTTTTATTTCTTCATTTGCCTTCAATGGCAAATGAAGTTACTACTAAATTTAATCATTAACTGTCTAAGTCTAGCACCTCTTTGCCACATATAGCCTCTTTCTGTGTGATAGTTTAGTGAAGGGATTTGTAGATGAAAAGGACTTGTGTACTCACTCCAAGAAATAAACATGCCACATGCTAGGTAAATGTGAAAAAATATCATGGGTCAACTAGAAAAAAGTGTAAACATCTCACATTAAAAATTAAGTATTTACATTCTAACTATTACAAAAGTATTTAAGAGTGAATGTATATATGTATGTATATGTGTATGTATATGTGGATGTGTGTGTGCGCGCGCACGCGTGCACGCATGAGTCTGAGAGGGAATACACTTACCCACATAATCAAGCAGATAATAATTACATAAATGAAAAGTTCAACCAAAATAAGCAAATTTTAAAGTAAACAAAATTATTTATTATATAGTACTGAAGAAAATTTAAAACGACCAATATATAAACTGACTGGTTTTGAAAGTACTGTATTTACTTTACAGTACTCTACAAAGAAACTAGATTTGCACTAATATATTAGTTGAAGGCAACTTACAGAAGCTCAATATTCTGAGGACTTTTTACTTTTTAATATGTATTAAAAAGAAAATATTGCAGATAAAAAAAAACAATCTAGTATTAACAGGCCACAGTGAATACTGGTCTACAGGGCAGGAATTCTATTTTTGGTTGTTATATACTGTATATTATATATATTATATATATTATATATATATATTATATTATATTATTATATATATATATATATATATATATAATATATATATATATATATATATATTATATATATATAATATATATACTGTATATAAAAGGAATATGCCAAGGCTGTGATTACTACTTTTCCAAGATATAGCGTATCAAGTGATGAAGATCAGTAAGGTATGAGATCTACTAGATTCCCTCTGGGCTGTGTCATGTGCTCAGGGAAAAATTGAGTTAGTTGATCAAATAATTGTGAACGAGAACTATGTTGCCATCCTAGGTCGGTGCCAAATAAATTTGAGCTGCTGTCTTCATCCTCTGATAAAGAATGTGCTTGACCATATATTGAATCCTCGTGGGGTTGAAAGAGCGTTGTGGCAAGTGCTTGGAATTCCTGCACTTGTTGTGGGTCAGTATGGTCAACGGCATTATGAAGTTTCGTCTGAAGGTACTTCAGCGCCAGTACCGAGTTATCCCGAGCTAATTCACTAAACCTGGGAGAAAAAGTAACAAAGGTGATTACTCAAGACAGCTGTAGAAACTAATATAATAATAATACAATATATACAATAGAATTTCATTCTCTTATTCAAAACACCATTTGAAAGCTGATAAAACAAAATTAAATTTGTCCTAATTTGACTTATTTAATTTGACTTTTATCAATTTAACTTTACTGTACTAATATTGAAACATACTTTAACCTCCGTGCTGCGCGGTTTGTGCACCTCACCACATTCTGGTGGTGCACGGAAATTGAAGCGTCCTCCCCAATTTTTTTTTTTTTGTAAATTGTTAAAATCCCTTCCCTGAACATGTACATTAAAAAAAAAAAAACTTACTCTGGTTGTGGTGACGTGGAGAAGATGCGATGTGACGTCACCAATACGTGTTCGCCCATACAGAAAGCTTTCAGAGGCGGTCGTGCGGGCGATTCAAGACTCGCGAGTTGCCATAAATATATTTTCATGAATTTTTTCCAATGCATTTTCAATGCTTTCTAATTACTTCTTTTATCATATCTGATGCACATGTGTGTCCTTTACAATAGGTACACAGTAGAATGTTCATAATGTTCCAAGGAACTGTGATACCTGTGTCAATAATGTGTCCACAATTTTTTTTTATTGTCGCAATATTACTTGTTCAATATTCAATGTATTTAAACTATGTACACTCTCACACACTATTTACATAGTCATACACTGTATTACACATTCAGTACTTCGGAAGTGAGTGATAATCAAAACAGCAGTCCATGGTACACAGCGCGACTTTGCACATGATGCACCAGGTACACACAAATTTCCACTTCCTGTTTCTTTGTTCTGTGCACTTGCAAACAATGCACTCACATACACCTTTGGCTTTAGTTCCTGTAGGTGGTATGTAGTCAAGCTTGTGAAGTGTAAGGTAGTCTTAAAAAGATCTAGGAAAAGATAATGACAAAATTCTGTCCTGGTACAAAGTAATCGCAAACTTTTTGTCTGGTATCGCTGAACACTTTTGGCACTTTCCAAAGTTGATAATTTTTATCAACATTTATAATGTTTTCAAAGTGTAGGCACCTTAGAAATATCAGGAACCTGTCTCATGACATGTAGTTGTTGAATACGGCTTGGAACAGCGCAAATATTTTTCCAATAATCCTGTACTAAGTGTTTCATGGAATGTTTAATAGGAAGACACAGAGCTAAGAACACACAATTTAGCCACAGTGGTGTCCTTCCATCGTGTCATACGTGAAGGATGTAATAAACCATCTGCAATAAGTTGCAGTTGCATTGCAAACCTGTTAGTTTTGTCAAGATGATTTTGCATGAACCTAGGTGACTAGGAGGCCTGGTAGAGGACCGGGCCGCGGGGACGCTAAGCCTCGATATCATCGCAAGGTATGAATGGCTCATCAAAATAAGCCATAAAATATTCAATTTCACTCATCTTCACCTGTATATGGTAAAGTGGGTTCAACACCAACTTCAATATCATCAAATTGTGCTTTTGTGTGGAGCAAAATTATCACAGCCCTCCTTTGTAAATTCACCCATGCTCCTTGTGCTGGCATGACCACCACCACCATGGAAGCCACTAACACACTGACTAAACTATGCTACTTGTATCAAAAGTATCACCACAACCCAGAAAACAATTCATCTATAGTATCACTTTCTTCAAAAATTGGAGATGACACAAATGGTGATAATAATGGCGAGGGAGATGGCCCGGGAGGCCGCAACATACCAGGCGCTCACCCTGTACTGGATATGCTCTCTGTATCTGTATCCTCATCTGTGCTTTATCACTTGTATCCGACACTTGTGTTAAGTCTTTATCGTGCCTTGCTTCATCAATATCACTATTCTTAACTTCTTCAAACCATAAGATCTGAATTTCATCAACGGAGAGCGATCTTTCGACACCGCATCCAACAGGAGATTGGTTGCTCACTCAGAACTGAGCCAACCCATGGCCCTGGGGCATGCTGGGAATTTTATCAAGATGGCTGCCACTCAATGGAGGTCTCAGGCACCCATCTCGTAACCAACGTTCCGCGTATGCGTTTTGAATCTTATGATATCCTAACATCGCTCCTGAGTCGGGTGGCACACCGCCATACCCAGTGTTATGTCAGGTGGCCCAGTGCAGTGGTTAAGCTACAATTAAAACTAGAAATCACCTGAAATTCATTTCTGGTTACCGAGATATGGCATTTTAAAAGAAGCAAAACTTTGAACGAGTTTTTCTTGTTTCATTTGTTTAGGGTGCTTAGCCAGTTATGTTAGTAAACGTCATACTTCACCTTTATTCTACATTCACTACATGACAACACAAATCATGCATCCATATACACTGTATACTATTTTGTATCATAATATTATGCTGTTAATATAAACTAGCACCATATGTGTTGCAGCATTCTATAAACATCTCTACTCACAACATGAAGAGGATTAATTAAACATAGCTAATGAAGTGGACAAACATTATTTTACCAGGGGCCATGAAACCGGATAAGTCAGAGACAAAGCTTTACGTAACCAATTTTAGCAAGCTAGAATACACACTTACCTATGTTTCCGGATAAGGAGGACGCAAGTGTGCAAAAGCTGTTGAGTTGAGGGACGACATAGTCTCAGTGACCAAAAATCATCCAGTCGCATCTTGGGAAGAGAAGCTTTACCTGGGTTACCGCCAAATAAGTAGTGAACCTAGGAAAAAATATACGAATGAAACTATGCATTTCATAAATAGATAAATATGAAGGAAAAACTTATCCAGTTTTAAAATATTGAATTTTAGCCAAATTTCACTTGGACTACCATTTTTTATTGATCTTATGATGAATCTTTAAGTGTCGGTATAAAACCTCTGTTTATATAAACCTTTCAGAGATAATTTGAAGAATTCTCCTTATTAAACTGAATGAATGAAAATTCTCATAAACACCATTTTTTTAACTCTAGACATGCAATTATTGTTATTTGTTAATCAGCTGGGCCTCTGCAATTATTGTCATTTGATGATTATTACTACCTGGTTTATACACCAATAATATTAATATAGTTATAATAACTAAATGTGGATGTACTAAAGTTAATCAAGGATCATGAAAAATTTCTGCAATCGTTTTGTAACAGCGATGAGGGAATCATGGACAACATTCCCCAACAGAAATGCAGCAAAACAATGGGTTACAAAGCACTTCTTTGAGTTATGTCAGGAACAGATTTGAGTACAATAGGTGTACATATTTATTACATTGTAGACCTATATAGAGAACGCAATCATTGCTTTTGCCAATTTTATATACATAAATTGAGTTATTCAACACAAACACTACATCTTGTAATGTAATAAATAAAATATAAAACCATCCAAGGTGAACATTCCCTTACATAGGCAAGATGAAAATTTTGATGACAGCCTCATTTTCAGGGTTAAAAAAAAAAAAATATTCACAAACTTCAGCTGCATATATCTATGATGACGATGGGTCACAATAATGTGGCTGAAGATACGATGACCAAACCACACATCAGAAAATTAAGAAACAGTGACAATTCAGTCCATCCTGCACCATTATCAAGTCATGTAATAAAAAATCGTCATGTCTTCATTTTCTGATGTGTGGTTTGGTCATTATATCTGTGATATTTACATGTAGACGAGGAATCACAATAACGTGGCTGAAATATGTTGACCAAACCACACACTCGAAAGTGAAGCGATGACGACGTTTTGGTCCCTCCTGGACCATTCTCAAGTCGATTGTGATGAGGGAAGGAGGCGAAGGCAATAAATAGGCAAAAGAGAGGCGAGGAGAAGGAAATCTTAAAGGAACAAGTTTGTGTAAATATGATATTTACACAAAATTAGTCATCCCATCAACAAACAGCACTGACCTTTTTTGTATCATCATAGACTAGTTGGTGAGCGAATCGAGGACAGGGCTCTACATGTTGCATTTTGCTCCAATATGACTCCCCGGTCTGCTCATTGCGATATATACATGACCTGAAGAAAGAAAACATGATTAAACTTGGAATAATTTCATTATATATAATTTGCTTCAGATTTGTATAATTTTATTTACTTTGTGTTCCTACTACTTACACAATATTTTAACTCCAAGAATAACCATTTATAGTACTTGCTGATACTCTCTTTCTTTTAAGAGATATTCCTGTGAGAGTCCTAAGCCTCGGCCTGCCCTACTATACACAGTGGTTTAGTGCTAAATGAAGAAATGAGGGAATGCACAAGGGTTAAGATTAAACATTCTTGTTTTCTTTCAAGATGCAGAATCAGCTTCAGCTAAACCATCCACTTTGGGTATATTAACATGTTATTCTTACACCACTGTGCAGTGTCCTTTAGCCAAACTATACAGTATCTCCTACAAATCTTTCACTCCACAGCTCTTATCTGCCAATGAACTGCAATTATGAAAACTTTTCCATTATCAGTAGCCTCCCAAAATGTTACATTATGTATTTTCTTTAGTGAAATTGCATCAATAACCCATTACATAAAGCAAGATGCCTTTTTTTTTTAAGATTTTAAACCTATCTACTAGCAATGAATATTTCAGCAAAAAATTACAAATACAGTAATTCATAAAGCCCAATAATTAATGCAGGCATTTGGCTTTAAATAAACTTTTTATATTAATTCACAGTTAGGATTTTCTGGCATGCCACTCTCTGAAGTGAATCCGGTATAATGAACTGGCAAATTGCTGCACATGAATGTTTAAAAGAGTAATCATTTTCAGTTTGTTCAATAGCTTGTCATGTTGACCAGACCACACACTAGAAGGTGAAGGGATGACGACGTTTCGGTCTGTCCTGGACCATTCTCAAGTCGATTGTCCAGATTGGTCCAGGACGGACCGAAACATAGTCGTCCTTCTACCTTCTAGTGTGTGGTCTGGTCAACATACTTTAGCCACGTAATTGTGACTCATCGCCTGCAATAGCTTGTCATGTCTTTCTTTTAGTTAAAAAATTAATATATTATTACATAATCAACTTATCTTCCCCAAGTTTTCACAACAAATGCAGCTGTATGTAACTTCATCAATAACATATGTTCTTTTCACAACAGCTGCTCCTTGGGGAGGGTTATATGCAATATTCACTTAATATTGTAACAAAGTTACTGTACCACTAGATTCCAAAAGAAATTACTACAAATACATGAGAAGGTACAGTATGGGCAACAACACCCACAGAGTTCAACAGGGTACTTAAGAGCACGACCTGTTCACAGCATGGCCTACTGAGGACCTGCCCACGGCATGGCCTGCTGAGGACCTGCCCACGGCATGGCCTACCGAGGACCTGTCCATGGCATGGCATGCTGAGGACCTGCCCATGGCATGGCCTGCCGAGGACCTGCCCACGGCATGGCCTACCGAGGATCTGTCCATGGAATGGCCTGCCGAGGACCTGTCCACGGCATGGCCTGCTGAGGACCTGCCCACGGCACGGCCTGCTGAGGACCTGCCCACGGCACGGCCTGCTGAGGACCTGCCCATGGCACGGCCTGCTGAGGACCTGCCCACGGCACGGCCTGCCTGCTGAGCTCCCCCCCCCCCCCACGTGAAGCATGAAATCTGAACAGTGTGCATCATGATACAAAATTCACTTATAGAGTTAATGACACATTTTTTAATTGTCAAAATACAAGCATAAATTTTTGGAATGAACACTATAGCATCACTGGATTGCAAGTATTAAAAATGGCTTACATTTTTAATTATGACAAGTTTGTACTTTTATTAAAAACAATCTATCGATAACCTCAACTCCTTATTCCCTCTTAGGAGTTTCCTATTAGGGAGGTGTTAATATCTACCAAATAACTCTCAGAATGCATTTAGCAATTGCAAAACTTACCATTTATTTTGAGATATATCATACACCCAGAATGAATTCCGAACATTTTCATCTCTTTTATCCTTGTCCTTACTAAGGCCCTGAAAAAATGTTAATAAAACCAATTATATCATCATTACAGTACTCCAGAAGCATCACCCAGTAAAAAAAATGGGGGCCAATATGGAAAAAAAAATTACAAATATTAAAAATAGCCGTCCCTTATTCATTATATTATCCACAATATAGAGCATCATAGCTAAACAATCCGCAACATACTCCAGTAGAATCACTGCTTCACAAAGTGTATGGTGCTCCACTGTAATATCTTCTTATGTATATTTAATGAATACAATTACTATATATTACTATTATACATATATACTACAAAACAAATAGATTCACTCTCTTCTTAAAATCAATGCCTTGTCAATTACCTGATCCCATGCATTGTTCTTGCTTAAGGGGGCCAGGAGTTCAAAAAATATTTAAATTATATGAAAATTTATTGAAAATGTTAAACGCAGCTCCAATTATTTGCCATTAGCATTGTGAAAGTTTCATCCCAATATGTTAAGAAATGGATTTTATAGGATTAAAAAAAGAAAATTGATGATAAGGAGAACAGCTCCTGTTAAATGGAACCGTGAGATAATGAAGTAATAAAGAGATGCAGGCACCTGTCCGACGCACAAAAGAAGAATAGTACTGTAGTAAGAAGGCTTCACAAAGTGGATATGCAGTTGGTACCTTTCTATCATTGCTGAGTATTACATGATAACACAAATAATAATGAGTAAGTACTGTATGTTACAATACTGTATTTTGTTATATATCATATAAATACATTGCCCTATGCCAATGTCTGTTATTTCCACCAATGTCCAACACTCTTATTTTTAATGGGATTTTTTTTCCTCTCCTTTGTTTCTCATCTGATTTTGTTGTGGCTTCTAAATCTTGGAGAATACATATCCATCACTAAGGATGTGAAGATAGAATGAAATTGGTCAACACGTAAATCAGCCACAGGTGGCAGAACTTGTCACTCTTAATTTTTTTTGACTGAGTTATTTACAGATTTTAAAACTATTTTTTTTTGTATATTTAGGTTATATTAATAAATGGGGGACCAGATACGGGCCTCACTTATATAAAGTATACTTATTATCCTTATTAACCCATTATCCTCATCCCAAAATATTTAGTTTTTATTTTATGGGAAGAGTGGGGGTATTTTTTCTTGACTCCATTTCAACACATATTGACCTGCAACTTTCACATATTCAAGTATGAATGCCAAGCAATGTTTATTAGAACATACAAGAACATTCATGAATTAGAACTACCATATTCGTTGTTGATAACTTCGATAATAACGACAATGTCGATAATAACTTCAATTTTCTCTAAAACTGGAATTTCAACTTTGAGACGATGTCAAAAATCCAGTTTTGAGACTGATTCTCAACATTTTTATATATTATGTGCATAGTTTTTAGTTCCAAGGTTTCCATAATGGCATTTATTCATAAACCCATAACTTTGGAAGTTGTAAATTTTTGCGTCTAAATTTTGTGCATATTTTGAAGTCCACACTAACTTTTTTTTTTACAGTAAACTATACTCTCAAATTTATATTAAGGAAAATGAATATTATATGCCATTCAGAACCCATAATGAATAAAATAAAAATTGGTGAAATATTAAATTCGTCAGCTTAATTTGAAATTGTGAAATTTTCAGTTTTTAAAACAAAACATTCTTGTATTTTTTCCTGTTCATGTTATGATATTGATCCATTATGAAAAGTTGGAGTATTTATCACGTACACTATGCACAAAAATTATGAGTGTTTGAGGAAGGTTGAGAAATTGTCGACCTAGCCCCTCAAGCCTTATGAACTTGTACACTAACTCACCACATTCCTCCATCTTCCTGACATTCATCCCCTCTTCCTGCACTCTTACTACATGCACTTCATCAATCATTCATTTAAACTGAGCAAAGCATCTTGGTACACATTCTAAAATCTTGTGACTCATTGATTTTTGGACTCTCACATTTTTGCATATTTTTAATTCTTTTTCTCTATTCTCCAAACAAAACACTTGAAAACTTTTTAATGGTCCAGGATGGGCCAAAACTTTGTCGATTTACTTTCAGTTTATATGTATGCAATGCTTGCGACTTATTCTCTGCAATACATATACTTCTCTATTCCAACTGCTCTACTGCTTGACCTTTCATGTTTATATCATGCCATCATCACACATCTGTTCATGAGAGTCGGTACTTTCATTCCTTGCAGACCTCTGGTTACATTTCTTTTTATCTGGGTTTTCTTCTAACTAGAGCTACATCAACATGAGTTTCACGAATTTACATTTTAACACATACCAAAGGGATTACACTTTTTTTTTTGCAGGGATATTTTCATATGGGCCCCTAGAAACAAAGTTATATAGTAAATACAATTGAGAAATAACTAACCGATAAAACATGTATCTCATTAAGGTGAGGATCTATGGTCGCCTTTTGAGTAAAGCCAGCAGCAGGCACAGATGAGGAGTCCTTACGTGTTCCATCACTTATGTAACTTACTGTATCTGTGTCTATATTGTACATGAAAAAGTCTGTCAGGTATTCCTTATTTCGCTGACCAGCCAAAATGAAGAGCTGACGACTTCCCTGCAGAAGAAAATAATATGCCGTTTTAAATATGAATATACTATATTACATAAACCTTTAAAATGGATATACTGTACAGAATAACCACAAAAATCCATAATTTCCACATATGGAAGCCTTAAAATCAGGAAGGATTTTGCTATAGGCAAAATTTTTCAAAATTCGAAAGAGGTACAGTACAAGAAAGTACAAGAAACTTAAAAATTGGTCAATGTGTATATGAGAGTTTGTGGAGGGTGAGTGGGGCAGGAATTCAGACTATCAAATTGATGCATTGTGATTCAAATACAATATCTCATGAGTGGGCAGATATTATGTCCTCTACTTCCCAGTCCCCACAACCTAGTGCTAAGTTAAAACACTTGACTGCTTGCTCAAGAAGCAAATTATGCTTTACTTTAAAAATTTATTGAATAAATATTATTAAATTACTTTTTTTGCTTCTTTCTACATCAATATAGATAAATAACTAATATAAAAATGCAAGATGTGATGCTAAGAGAAGAAGGCAAAGCTCCCTGGTGTCCCAGGGTAAAAAAAAAAATCCCCAAGGAAAACCGAGTAACATATTCATGGATCTGGGGTACATCATTCGAAAACCAGAAAACTAACACAATAACACACCCAAGGAGCTTGGTGGCATATGAACCTGTAAAACTAGGGTTCATCTGGGATACAAGGGGTGACCCAGTCTATCTGCCAAATATACACAAGGATCAGTTGGCTTCCCACATCCGGTTAGTGTTTTAGAAGCATCAACTTTCGCGTCAGGTTTTCGAGCGGCTCATTAGGAGTCTCAATTTTGCCTGCATAGTTTCCCTATGAGTTGGTTTTGGCTGAAAGTGATGAACCACTTCCTTTGTTTGACAGCTGGTTTTGTCGCGTGCTATTTATTGACGCACCCAGTGCTATTTGTTGAGCTGTTTCCAACTGCTACCAAATATTTTTTGGGTCATTTATGTTTGGAGATGATGCATCTTCATATGCTGGGAGAAAGATGCTGTATGCATTACTTTGAAAGCATCTCTCTCTTTCTCTCCCAGGGGGCACTTCCGCAAGGCTTCACTCCGAATGTTCCCGTAGTTCTCTGTTTGAATTGTGGAGGGTTTTTTGTCTCTTCTATTGTTGTATTTTACTGTGGCCATAACACCTCATCTGACTTCACAGCTTTTTTTCCTCTTGGCAATTCACTTTCATGAGGATAAGTAACGTCTTATGGATGACCTCTTCCATTTCCATCTGAAGAGGATGATAATGGGAGGTTGACAAGGCCTCCTTAAGTAGAAAATGTATACCTTTTTGCATGCCTAATGTGGATATGTTTGCATCTATGTGGAATCACAAACTTCTGCTAATGTGGCTTTGTTTTCCAATCATGATATTTTTACATTGAACACACTGTCTCAAATGAACCAAGTGGAAGACAACTTATTGGTTTCCTCTAGTTCAGATACTGTTGCCTGTATTGGCAAAGTTAGAGAGATTTGTGGGCTGTTTGCCTCCATTAACTTCCATGTGACTGATTCTACTCAGATTCTCAACCCCTGTTTACTATTTGACCTAACTTCTTCCTTTCTGAGCCTTCTACTCATGTATAAGATTGGTCTCTGGAAGTTTTGTGGGGTATTTCCAGGCTCTCCATCAATCTTTATGTCAGTGGTTTTTAGCCCAGATCTACTGGTGCTTGTATGAAGACAGCCTTCATCACCATCTTTAGGCATTTTCTTGATAGTATGAAGTGACCTGACATTCATTCCAGTAGTTTCTAGCCCCTGCCATCCCTTGTCTATGTTGGTGTCTTTTCTGATTTGGTTGTCATTTGAAGCCCAGCACCATAGCAGACAGTTTCAAGGGTCATGTTTGAGGCTCAATATTCTTACCGGATCTGTTCTAGTCCTTCTATTTCCTGCTAGCTCCTAGACACCATACTTTTCCAAACTTTCTAGATGAGTTAAACAAGGTTTGGTTTGATTAGGATAAGATCATGATGGGTTATGTTGATTAGTTTAGGTTAATATTGGAAATAGAGTAATTCATTAAGTAACTCTCTTATCTTGACTGTTCATAGGTATAGTTTGTATTATAGTATACTATATATAGCATGTGAAATAATCTCATTTAATATAAATAATTCTAGTCTTACCTATGAGAGTACAACTGAAACTAAACTTATAATTTCACTGAGCTGACTCCACACTACATTATTTAATTATCCCTTAATGAAGCACTTGTAGGTTTCCATGTTCAAAAGCTGATATATGCCCACCCATTTTCTCCAAGAAAAATGTGATACTTAATACAATACAAACATATCTCCATGACTTCCAAGCTTCAGCATTGTACAGTATCACATTTTATATTGTTGTTAAACTGCACATCAGGATCAAGAATGTTGCAATTACTGTATTTTTTTTTTTTTTTTTTGAGATATATACAAGAGTTGTTACATTCTTGTACAGCCACTAGTACGCGTAGCGTTTCGGGCAAAAAACGCTACGCGTACTAGTGGCTGTACAAGAATGTAACAACTCTTGTATATATCTCAAAAAAAAAAAAAAAAAAAAAGTGGTATTCTTTACATCAACATTTTAATTTTAAACTTAGCCTTTCTTATGAACCATATTAGGATGCATATAGTGTGACAACTCCTGAGGTGAAAGATATCTTCACCACCAATGTTAGATTCCATAATAAAGCTTATCATTCACAACATAGGCTGTATACTTGTCTAATGGTTTTGACACTCAAAATGGCAATGTAAGCTTAAAACATGGGACATCAATGCAAAAAGTCCATTTGAAGCAACAATTAGTAAATGACAAATAATGCAATATACCCTGTAAACCTACACTATGAAACAGCATAGAGTGGCCAATGCGTGATTTGATGTCTTGAGGACCAGAAGAGTTGCCAGAACAATCATCTCTCAGTTTGGTCCAGGTGTTTGTGGCTACGTGGTAGGCATAAAGACCCGAGAAAATAGCTTCACTGGGAGTGTAGTTACTGCTGCGTAGTTCATCCAGCCCTAGCCTATAGGATGAAACATAGTGAAGGATCATAGGTTAAAACTACATGAACTGGATTTTCGTTCACACACACACACACACACACAAATCATATTCATGAGTTCATTCATCGTATGAAGTAATACTGTACAAGAAAACTGAATCAAGAACAAATATCTGAGCATATACAACTTGATTATTAAAACATATTTATAAGAGCAACATCTTAGGTTAGAAAGCATGTTTTGCTAAGAAACAGATATTTGACCCAAGCAACTATAGAAGCAAAGAGGAAATCTTTGAGTGGAAATACTCAAAAGTGGAAGAATATGTTATATAGAAATAAATAATGCAGTTATCATTAAATATATCACACACACACACTGCAGTTATCATTAAATATATCACACACACACACACACACACACACACACAGCTGAAGGAATGGTCAAACAAATGGTTGTTAGAGTTTAACCCAACCAAATGTAATGTAATGAAGATAGGTGTAGGGAGCAGGAGGCCAGATACAAGCTATCATCTGGGAGAGGAAATTCTTCAGGAGTCAGAGAAGGAAAAAGACTTGGGGGTTGATATCACGCCAGACCTGTCTCCTGCAGCACATATCAAGCGGATAACATCAGCGGCATATGCCAGGCTGGCCAGCATACGAACGGCATTCAGAAACTTGTGTAAAGAATCATTCAGAACTTTGTATACCACATATGTCAGGCCAATCCTGGAGTATGCAGCCCCAGCATGGAGTCCATATCTAGTCAAGGATAAGACTAAACTGGAAAAGGTTCAAAGGTTTGCCACCAGACTAGAACCCGAGCTGAGAGGTATGAGCTACGAGGAGAGACTACGGAAATTAAACCTCACTTCGCTGGAAGACAGAAGAGTTAGGGGGGACATGATCACCACATTCAAGATTCTGAAGGGAATTGATAGGGTAGATAAAGACAGTCTATTTAACACAAGGGGAACACGCACAAGGGGACACAGTCGCCCCCCACAACCAACACCTCCCTCTGACCTTCAACACACGCCCTAAAACTTCCTTGACAAATATTATTAGTTCCAAGAGCTTAGATGCAAGCATATGAGCTCATTTATTTTCTGCTTCTGTTATCATTTGGATAAAATAATCACGAGCACATTGATTATATTATGTGATATTAGGTACTATCTGACTACTGGTTTTGGCGTATGAATGCTGGGACATTATATGCATCCAAGCAAGCACATGCAAGTTCGTACGTCGTTAGGCAAACACACAAGCACTAGTACGCAATCATCCAACAAGCACAAATGCACGGTTGATATCACGCCAAACCTGTCCTCCTGAAACTTCAAAAGAATATCATCAGCGGCGTGTGCGAGGCTGGCTAATATCAGAACTGCCTTCAGAAACTTGTATAAGGAATCATTCAGAACCTTGTATACCACGTATGTAAGACCAATCCTGGAGTAATAGCCCTCTATGCTTTGTTAAGCACAAGACAAAGCTGGTGAAAGATTATAAGTATTTCTCTAGACCCAGAACTAAGAGGCATGAATTACGAGGAAAGGCTGCGTGAATTGCACCTCACGTCGCTGTATACCAGAAGAGCTTGGGAAGACATGACCACCAGACACAAAATTCTCAGGTAGCAGGAATTAACAGGTAGACACGGATGGATTATTTAAATATAAATAAATAAATATGTTTATTCAGGTAAGGTATATACATACAAGTGATGTTACATTAATGGATTGATATATAGATAGAGCTAGTACATACAATGCCTAAAGCCACTATTACGCAATGCGTTTTCGGGCAACAACACAGGCGGTACACGCACAAATTGATACAAGTGGAAGCTGAGTACCCAAAATGAGTCACAGAGACGTCGTGTCAGAGTAGTTAGTAAAATGGAACGCACTAGAAGTGATATGGTGGGGGCAGACTCCATACACAGTTTCAAATGTAGATATGATAGAGCCCAGTAGGCTCGGGAATGTATACCTTGTATTCCACATATGTTAGACCAATCCTGGGTATGCGGCCCAGCATGGAGCCCGTACCTTATCCACACAAGGCGAAGCTTGAAAAAGTTCAGAGATATGCCACTAGCTAGTCCCAGAACTAAAGGCATGAGTTGCGAAGAAAGGCTGCGAGAAATGCACCTCACGACACTTGAAAACAGAAGAGTAAGGGGAGACATGATCACTACCTACAAAATTCTCAGAAGCATTGACAGGGTAGATAAAGGTAAACTGTTTAACACGGGTGGTACGCGAACACAGGGACACAGGTGGAAACTGAGTACCCAAATGAGCCACAGGGACGTTAGAAAGAACTTTTTCAGTGCCAGAGTAGTTAACAGGTGGAATGCATTAGGCAGTGATGTGGTGGAGGCTGACTCCATACACAGTTTTATATGTAGATATGATAGAGCCCAGAAGGGAGCATCGCTGGCGGCGGCCGGGACGCGCCGGACGCCGCGCAAGCCCCTAGAACCGCCGCGACGACGAGGGTGTTAGATTCTTATTGTGGGTGGCGTCTATGACACTACACACGGGTCTCCGAGTTTATACATTTCCATAGCGGGGAATTTGTATTATTATTGGTAAAGTAAACAAATCAAGTTATTCATCATAACTTGTTTATAAAAGCTATTTTGTCTGTTTCACCTTATTGTATTTACCTAGTTGTGTTTGCTCTACTGTGCGTGTTCTGTGGTCTAACAAACATTGCATAATATCCTGTAACACACGTATCAATACAATGTAACCCACGCACGTTTGATTTCACTTAATGATTATATAATAATAATAATTATAATTCATTGTGTCGGGGGACAGGAAGCCAGAGTGTATTCATACACGTTAGGCTTCTATCGCGGTCGCCCCCAACTCCAGGTCGAATTACTGACCCCGCCCAGGATGCCACCCCACAACACGCTATAACTCCTGAGTACTTATATTGCTTTAACAAGACATTAGTCAATTCAATTTCTTTCTTTATTATGCACCCTATCCCATCCCGTGGGCGGTGGTGTAAAGGATTACAGAGGCACATAATTGGTTCAGGAACTGAACCCTCTAGTTCGTTTAGCTAAGCAAATAAAAAATTTTTGACACTAGTTACAAAATTATTAATGTTATATATACATGTACACATTCTCATACATACATGTACATATATATATATATATATACGTATACATATATACATGCACATACATATTTAATCACCCACACAAATACACACATCAATAAGCTTTTGTGTCACAAGTGATCAACAAGAGGCTCACAACAGTCACTATACAAGGCACTTTACATCTATGGTGAGTCACACAGTTACTAGTCTTGCTGCACACCCACCCAACTGGGCGGCAGCTTTACAGTCATGTGCATGCATTACAGTCATGTGCAGTAAGCAAATTTTGGATACTTCGCTAAGATTTCGGGCAGCACATCATTATGAATGATGTACTTACACATTTCTTGGACACTATTGATGGTGTTATCTCTAAATTCCGCGATTTTTTCACATTCCATTATATAATGACGCAATGTATGCGAGTAGTTCTGCTGACAGAGTTTACATTTAGTCAAATCTACATCAGCAGATGTTACAAATTCTTAGAGGTACTTGTAGCCGAGCCTAAGCCTAGCAGTGGTAACATCTAGAAGTCTGCTAACATTATTGGATGACCCATAGACGTGCGGTTCTTCCTGCATAATAGAATGATGATAGATGGAGTAACTGGTGTGAATTTCACGTTGCCTCCAGTCTCCGAAATTTAGTTGATGTTCCTGGGATATTGCTGCCCTCAGGCTGCTCAAAGGCAGTCCAAGTTGGTAATCAATTCCCTCTTTACGAGCAAAAGTCTTGGCCAACTCATCAGTTCTATCATGCATTCGGAGACCAATATGGGAAGGAATCCACAGGAGACAAACTCTGACTCCATCATTGATTATTTCATTATAACTGTGTCTAGCTTCAGAGATAAGCACGTCACAGTTATGCCTTAGGGAGCTGAGGGCAGTCTAGGATGACAAGGAGTCACTTACAATTAGCGTGTCAACTTTGGATTCATATACGTGCTCGAGTGCAAGGATTATGGCAACCAATTCTGTTTGAAGAGTGGAGGCCCAGTTACTGAGACGCGCTCCACACTCATGGGAGAAGGAACCATCTCTCCCTGTCACAACAACTGCACTTCCAGCTGCGCCATAGGAACGATGCAAGGATCCATCAGTGTAAATAATATTAGGTAAAAGGAAATGTGGCCAGCCATTTCTGTCCAGCCCGGCATTCAAACCCAGAAGTCTCGATTGTGCTGCCCGTCCTCCAAACAAAGACCCAAAAGTTGAAATTGAAATTGAAATAAGTTTATTGTGGTAAAATACACACAAAGGGATGAGGTAGCTCAAGCTATTCTCACCCCGTTCAGTACATCGTGTTAATACATACATAGACACACATCACAAACAATAAACATATTATCAAACATTCTGAGAGATAAACATATACATTTCCTACCCAAAAGTGATTCCATGCACCCGCCAAACCCCCTGTTTATGAATGAAAAACGGTTTACATACGACTCACAACTGTTGACGTTCGAACACTTCCGGAACAAGTGCTTCATTGACGAATTTTGTTCGAAGCACAATATCTTGAGATCTTGAGTTTATCTTGAGATGATTTCGGGACTTAGCGTCCCCGGGGCCCTGTCCTCGACCAGACCTCCTTTATGTTACACACCCTCAGGAAGCAGCCCGTAGGAGCTGTTTAACTCCCAGGTACCTATTTACTGCTAGGTAACAGGTGCATCAGAGTGAAGGAAACTCTGCCCATTTGTTTTTCCGCCGACTGCCGGGATCGAACCCGGGTCCCTAGGTGCTAGGTGAACAGAGGCATCAGGGTGAAAGAAACTGCTCACTTGTTTTCGCCTCCACTGGAGATCGAACCCGGAACTTCAGGACTACGAATCCGAAGCGTTGTCCACTTCAGTTCAAAATCCAGCTGGATAAAATGAAGACAAATGGGAGGATCGCTGACAAGCCCCCGGCTTTCTAATCCGCGTCGTAATCACTAGACGGATGGCAGCCCTTAGGTAAATTCCTGATGAAGGTCTCCATAATGTCAGAACTCTTCCAGCTCAAAAGCTAGAAATCACGAGTATAGAGAGCTTTGACATGTTCAGAACTGAGATTTATGTGTAGCATAAAACATCCGCTAGATAGCGTGACACTGTAATTGTCAAAATTAGGCTGGGATATCGATATCTCTGACAGGTGGCTGCTAGCCGAAGCCGTAAATACAAAAGTCGGTTACCTTTTAAGGTACAGCTGGAAAAGATCATCAAATGAGATCAGCAAATGAGGTGACCTTCGGCAATCCGCCGGCTTCCTGTCCTCGTGGAGGCCACTAGTGTTAGTGGTTCTCAGGTAAACTCAGGTAAGAAAATGAATCCCCCAATGGTGAACATTCCGAATGTTCATTCATTTCATCGGGGGGAATGTTACATTCCAATTGTAAACTATGTGAACAAGAGCTGGGACATACTTTCCAACACTATATCTGTGATTGCCCTGTTATCAGTGATTACAGACCAAATGGTATGCGGTACTTTGATCTCTGTAACTACTTCATACACTCGAATATTGGAAGATATTCTTGTGCTGTAGTGTGGTAGTGCAGGCTAATAGATCAGCCTCGCATTTCGTGTTCTCGTCTGATTCCATGTATGACTATCCTGTGAGATGGGGATATAGATGAACCTGTAGCTAGCTTTTTATCTACACTTTGTAATATTTTTTTTCATAGAATAGGGTAGCAGCACATTGTTGTGTATACCTATGCTAAGATGTGTATACCTATGCTCGTTTTATTTGTATTTTAATGTTAACAATAAAATATATTTATCCCTGCTCTACAATTGAACTATTTAGCCAAGCCTATCGTGTTTAAAGCCTAGTTAGAAAAAAAAGTGTGTAGGCTTGTTAATTAATAAAAATATAAGCGGCTTCCACTTTTCCTCAACTTGGTCCAGTCTTCAAAACGCCGCACAACATTGACCTTCTGCGGCTCCTAAGTTATTTCAATTTGTATTTGTAAAAAAATAATGTTGTTATATATATTTAGAACTTAAATCTTTTATTACAACGAATTTTTTATTAGCAAAATTAGGTATACACAGCAATGTGCTGCTACCCTATTCTGCATTAGATAATACACGGTGTAGATCAAGAACTAGCTATAGGTTCAACTATTATTACCATCTCACAGGATGGTTAGTCATACACGGAATCAGGGGAGATAATACCTACCTTAATACAAAAACAAATCAACTCTGACTACAGGAGAGAACATCTATTAGCCCCCACTAGCACACTCAGGGTACAACACAAGAATATCTTCCAATATTCCTGAGTATATGAAGTAATTACAGATCTCAAAGTACTTCATATCATTTGGTCTGAAGTCACTTATAACAGGACAATCACAGATATAATGTTGGATAGCACTTGTTCAATTGGAATGTTCACCATTAGGAGATTCATTACCTGCAGCCACCTGCCATAGATTTCGATATCACAAAGAAAGACGTGATAATTTAATATAAAAGAGATATTACAAAGAAAGACGTGATAATTTAATATAAAAGATTAATTTCCAATAAGGGAGCGCGTTGTCGGAACTCATCCAGCTGGGACTGAACTTTCTCGTACTTTGTTAAGTCTCCAAAACGGCGCACAATATTAATATTTTGCAGCTCTTCTGAACTATATAAACTTAATTGTAATACAAAATATTCAGTGCTTATATATTTACCCCAAAATGTTTGTTTACAAATAGAAAACAGAAACTGCACCTGAAATATAAAAATGTCCCTTGACTATAATATGAGGTATATGGGATATAATTCTTTATTGGTTGCGTGACCCAGTGACCCAAGCAAGACAAGAGCGGGGAGTCAGCGAGAGCAATTTAGGAAGACGAGCGCGGTAGTCAAGTGTCTCTCAAGCTTCAGTTGTCTCCCTCGCTAAGCTATGGGTAACACAAATAGCGCAAAGGGATCCAAGAGGAAGTTAGACGAGTGCCAGGAACACAATGTTCCCAGGAAAAGGCTCAAGATTGGGGACAAGACAGTTGGATATGAGGTTAGCCACAATGGTGAAGTCCTCACTATATACCTTCGTCATCCTCCTATACCCACTAGACCCCCATTAATGAAGGGCTTGAAGAAGGCCAGCTTAGAGGGCCATAACTATCTCAAGGTCAAAGTCAATGGAAAATCCTGCACAATGTTTGTTGATTCCGGGACAACAACCAACTGTATAGAGAACCGTACAGCACGAGAACTTGGCTTGGATAAAATGCCATCGTCCAGTCAACGCTTCACAACAGAGTTCTATAACGAATAAAAAACAATGGACTTTAGAATAGTAAAAAATGTTAAGATTCACCCTAAAAATGGCAAAAAGGTGGTTGCCGACGTAGAAATCTTCCCCCCAAACATGGATAACTACTTTGAACCCGACCCCACACCCGTATTTTTTGTTTAGTTATCCACTAATGACAGAATACCACGTCATTCATGTAGTTCCATCACGGAAAGTCGACACTTTATTTTAAAAGACTGAGAAAATTTAAATACAAAGGGTTTGGATTGGCCGAGTCCAAATAGCCATACTTAAGGATAGATCTATAAACCCCTAAAGAACATAACAGCTAGTAATAAAATACTTATTGATACAGGCACTCCAGACACGATGGTCTCAGAGCTGTTTCTTAGGAGCATTAATCTACACCATTTTCCGCCCAAAACCCTTCGCATACACGTGGAATCCGATATATACCTGGAGGATAACCTACATGTGCATCCACATCCAAGAGAAGCGTTTCCATTCACCATAGGAACAGTTTTGATGGAGAAGTATCAGTGCATCCTGGACGCCTCCTCATTTTATTGTATTTAATGTAACAATAAAACATATTTATCCCTGCTCTATTGATGAGCCATTTTGCCAAACCTGTCGTGTTTAAAGCTAGTTAGAAAAAAAGTGTGTAGGCTCCCAAAACCCTTTCACGCCGAGAGGGTATATAATAATAATAAAATAATATAATAATTAAGAATAATACTAATAGTAAAACAATATTAATGATAATAACTAATAACAATTAGTTAATAATAACTAATAACAATTGCTAAATCACAACATTATAAAAGGACAACATTTAACTTCCCTGGCAATCTACGCAATTTATACGCTGTGGACAAAGACAGACAATTTAGCACGGGTGGCACACGAACAAGGGGACACAGGTGGAAACTTAGTACCCGAATGATCCACATAGACATTAGAAAGAATTTTGTTCAGTGTCAGAGTAGTTAACAAATGGAATGCATTAGGCAGTGATGTGGTGGAGGCTGACTCCATACACAGTTTCAAATGTAGATATGATAGAGCCCAATAGGCTCAGGAACCTGTACACCAGTTGATTGACAGTTGAGAGGCGGAACCAAAAAGTTAAAGCTCAACCCCATAAGCACAACTAGGTGAGTACACATGCACTTCAAGCGCAAAGGATACGATTGGTATCAGATGTATACATTTACCAATGTCAATGCTCTATATAAAGACCATATTAATGAAGTAACACAGTACTATGTCGAATGGGTGATAAGAAGAACATACCTGCTTTGGAGAAAGTACAATATAGAGCGACATGGGATGATCAAATAGGGTGGCTATTTTCAAATCCCCAAAAATAATATACTCATAAAAGAAAAAGACCCACCCTAAATATACAGAATAACGACTTCGATGCCTTGCCTTCTCTCAGACCCAGATCTCATCATACAGCACCGGATGACATCTTTGCAGTTCTACCCGCCCACCACCTTACCCAGTGTTTGATTGACTATTATTCCCCCTATTTCTTCACCTTTGCATGATTAATTCACCCCCCCCCCCACACTTGGTGGAAGCCAAGACCGTCAGAAGTTTCAAAGCGTTATACGACAAAGAGTGCTGGGAAGACGGGACACCACGAGCGTAGCTCTCATCCTGTAACTACACTTAGGTAATTACAACTTCACCTCTTTCACATGTTTATTTAAGATAAATATAACCCTTGTATATTCATTCCTTACCTGAAGATGTTTCGTAATGGAACGAAACGTAATTGTAGAAAACATATCCTTTAATAATCATTAGTTTCTTTACCATGAATTTCGGTAACTTGATTGCTCTTCTTAATCCCGAAAGTAGGTGCGTAGTGTCCTAGGGGACTTCAATTGAAGTGAATCCTTAGGAGTCACTTAAATCCCAGGTTCATAGCTATAGACCGTGGTGATTAGTGGTCCAAGGCGTTTACTTGGGAGTACCCAGAACAGATTCGAATCCTCCTCGTGTCTCCTACTCATTTTCTCAAGTAACCTAATCCTGTTAAGATGGAGTTGAAAATAATTGTTGTCTAGGGCAATTGCCGACTAGACAAATATTCCAACGCTAATGCAATATCGTTAATTGATAATTAAGAACACTTATCACCGATGAGAATATGCATGCCTAGGACGTGGTTCTCTTGTCCAGGACTGAGGTGGTTGCTTTTTTGTCACTTTTTTTAAGACATAAGTGGTTGGTAGGGTTATCTGGGTTTAGTTTGTTAGATGACCAATCCACACCCGAGAAACTGGAAAAACTACGACGTTTCTGTCCGGCCTGGACCATTAGTCTTCAGCCACGTTATTGTGACTAATCGTTTGCTTATCCAGTTAGCAAAAGGCATGAGAACGTATTTTGTAAAAGCGTTATTATGGGTGTGTGCTGGTAATGGAATCGTTGTGAAGTGAACGAAAAATGCTTGGGTAAAAATATAGTATGTGGACACTGCCATAACACCCTGAAGGTGTACCACACACAGCAGCATTAGAAATACAATATTAAATTTAATGCAAGTGTACAGAAACATTGCACTAACTCTGAAGATTGTAGAACGACTAAGGTTTGTATCTAATATTACACCAGCTCTTGTCTTTTTGACAAGTGCTCTACTTACCCAACCACTTGGGCAGGACGGTAGTGTCTCACTTCATGCAGGTGGGTGTTCAATCCCCGACTGTCAAAGTGGTTGGGCACCCTTCCTCCTGTCCCATCCCTATTCCTTATCCCCTTCCAAGTGCTATATAATCGTAATAGCTTGGCGCTCTCTTTATAGATGAAAAGTATGTACATGCCAAACAGAGAGGACCCCTCTGTTGTCCTCAACACCACGAATTACGCAATGCTCGACCAGCCCCACAGGACGAGGAGGATGTCCCCTCCAACAAAGGGTAAGAAGATACATCCACGACAGAGCCTACCACAGGCCCGGATACTAACCAACCTATCAAGATGACGAATGGCACCCACCAGCCCCACTGTACACCCAAGTCCTACGACCTGAAACCCACCGATTAAAGATTAAAACAACTCCACTCAACCACTGATCATAAACCAAGCACAGCTCCCCAGGAAAAACTGCGAGTGGCTACTTAATCAACCACCACTGGCACTATTACTATTCGCCGACAGCTGATCAGTGGGAAAAAAAAAAAAGAAAAAAAAGAGCTCCCTACTATCACTTCATCACAAAGCCCAAAGTGGTTGGGCCACTTACCTGTAACCCCCTCTTCCTCATACCCTAATCCTTTTCAAGTTTTCCTACATCCTCCCCCATTCTTCTTTTCCAGACTTGCCAATCCTACGGTCGTGGAACTACGAACACTATTGTTCACTTCTGTGGTCTTTCTGAAATGTGGGTGGTACTCTGAAGAATGAACTCTCTAAAATTCTCTAATTCTCACATTTTGTCATTCAAATATATTAGGATTCAAACAAACATGTGCGGTCATAATTACTAAGACATCTGGCATTCTTGTATCACTGGGTTTCAAGTACATTGTTAATAGGGTACAAAGAGTCCGGCATAGTTTGGCCTTATGATTTCGTGCTTCCTTGTCCAAGAAATATATTACAAAAGGAATAATCTCTGACAATTAAGTAGGTATAACCTTAAGATGGGTTGCTAGTTTGTACACATGCTAATACTGTGGATTACTCTCATCACAGGTTTCCTCCAGATCCCATGTGTTGAAAGAAAATTGAATCGAGATGGGGATACAAGATGAACTTAAAAGCTAGCACTTACATGTATTTTGTAATCCCTCACAATAGGGTAGCAGCACTTCTGTACATAAAACTTCCCATATTTTATATAAAGAGGAAGGGGGTGCCCGTTTTTCAGAGATGTTTATTTCGGCATGTAATGAGAGATTGGGTGTACATAACTCCGTTTTCTGAATCGTGGAAACTAAGGCACTATATAAAAAGGATGGAAAGACGTTTTGCAGGCTTCGCTTCATCACCCCTTTCACTTCAGACATCTAGGTTTTTGTCTTTCTCCACACCATGTAGGTTTTCAATTAACTTTGGCAAGATCAAAAGCCAAATCGAACAGACGTCTGCTATCCCACGTTTAGTCTATATACACAGTATATGGTTCTTTAATTATGGTAGCAGTTTCCTTCATTAGAATGTAATGTTTCCGTGTCCAGGTACTTCAAGACATTCAAACTTCAGAAAATGAATTTTCAACAATGCTTCCTAAACCTTTTGAAGGTGTCTGTACAAGAAACACTTCCTTACAAGCCACTAGTATATGACAATTTTGACAAGATATATGAATTTTCTGTATCACGTTAAGTGCATTTTTAAATATATTTAAAAAAATTGCCCTTGCTTGGAGACGTCCATACCCCCATGGGGCCATCTGAACCATTTCACTAAACAGCTACTGCACCAGATAACATTGTAGGCATCTACCCGCTTCAAGTTTCAATTGCACTTTAAACAAAACCCAGTTAGCTAATGTATTTGGCATTTTGCAGTTTTTCCATGATCAAATTGCTTATGATTTTGTTGCTAGCTGTCCATACACAGCAAGACAAAGTTAAGACATTGTTTTAATCATACTGGTACCCAATAGAACTGATTATTTCTAATTTGGCACATTATGCTTAGATTACAAATCCTTGGGTTAAGAAGGCCTAAAGTATATGGGTCATATATGGGTCATACTAGCATATATGCATACTAGTATATACTAGCATACTAGTATATGGGTCATACTAGCAGTAATCCAAGGTTATTTTCTTGACAAGGTATATTTTACATTACCATTGCTTACAACAGTAGAGAAAACTCATGTGGAATAGTTCTACTCGTGGGTGAAGAGCAAAAAAATTAAGAAAAGGAATAGATGCAACACACTGGTAGAAAAATTTATTGCATATTCAATTAAAATCTCTTGCATCTTACACTGGAATGCATACAATTCCACCAATTCATTTTGGTGGAAAGTTTACATATTTTAAATTAACATACAATTACATCATAATTCTAGTACTAACATGCACCTCAATCAGTAGCATCTTCTTTTGCAACAGACTCGAAGGGTTGTGATAAAGCCTCTCCACGGGAGTCTACGATCTTCACTTCTGCCACTGGACGGTCACGGCCATCTGTTGCAGAAGCCTCTATTTCACGAATAATAGGCTGCGGAAAAAGAGTAAAGAAGCATTTAAGGTCTACTAATGGTTATCATTAATTATGTACACAATGTGCAAACTAATTATTTACAAAACTTAAATCTCTTGTATTGTGCAGTTTCATTCAAGGGCATCCTCTAAAATTCTAATCTTACTGTTCAGTATCCAGATTTTTTGTTGCAAATAAGTTTCTGGACATTTACATTGGAAGGGGGCCACTCCTCCCCCATTTTGCAAATTACCCGTAGAAAAGCAAGTAAAAATTTCTTAAGAGTGAAATACAAATTACATCACAAAACACGTGGAATCACGGTGTGTACATGAAACCTGGACAACATTTCAAAACAGGACACTTGCCACAACTACACACTTTGATGCCAGGTTAGACTAGCAAAATGCCAATTTGACATCTGTCAAAAGCTTGACAAATGTAACAATGGTGTTATTGCACAAAAGGCAAAGTAGGAAAATTTAACATTAAATTCTTAATGAGCAGAATCCAGAGTAATACAGTAGTTTACAAAACAACTGGATCCAGTGAAAATCTGTCTTGCTCCAGCCAGCTACTGTGATTACCCTGGTACTTTCTCGTCAGACAACACCGATTTACGAGCAAGCAAACAGGAAACGGCAAAACTTCCAAACAAATGTGAATCGGGTTGTTCCATGGGCTACAGAAAAATGTTATTGAAGAAAAGTGCCAGCTACAGTTTTATGGAAAAATATTGGGAAACTAGAAAATGCAGCCAAATTACACTCAAATATAAAAGATTTAAGACTAATAAGGTCTTACTTCACTTTTAAGAACACAGTAGCTGTCAATTGCAAGAAAGATGGTTGGATAACAAGAATCTTAAATAAGAGATACTAGACAAATAATACTTAAAGACACTAGTGCATTATACAACTAATGTTGCACACTAACAACCCCATTCGATGCCAATTAAAACTGCCGATCTGAAGATCCATAAGGTGTTACAGTACAGTACTACCCAAATCTAGCCTATAAACATTAAATTATTGGGACTTTTTTTAAAGTACAGGCAAAAAATTAAATTTCTAAATATTACTAATTACAAATCTGTACTCTGAAATAACTCATCAGGAGAGCAGAAGGTGCAACAAGCATCCCATGCAAAATATCAATATTACAGGTCCAAGACTTCAACTTCCTCTAAACATAAGGTTAGCTAGCCAATCTCTAGTGTTAACGAGAACATTATAAGCTTCTCCAAAGGATGCCCTATTAACTGGGTAGCGACTTTACATCAGACTGAGGAGCTGTGTTCAACAGCCTGGTTGATCAGACCAACCAGGAGGCTTTGCCAGAGACTTGAATCAACAGGAGGTAGCGAGGATTCCCGAATGGCCTACAGTAGTGCCACCTTTCTGGGAAGCCCCAGTGGCTTACCGAATCCTTACCAGGTTAGTCAGTAATGCCATAAAAACATGTTATTTAATATTTCACATACAAATAATCTGTTCACACAGGATATTGATTGCAACGGTCTAGCTCCTGAACATTACAAATTCACACCTATTAAGTGTGAATGTTCATGTCTGGCAAGGTCAGGTCAAGTGACTTTGCCTCTTGTTAGGCTGTTAATTGCAGAAGTTTTGCTTTCCATCAAACAAGCTGCTGTCTAGGTGTGGTTGGAAGAAAACCAGAGTATCTTCTGGTTCCCTCTTAAATACCTGACCAAGAGATAAGAGGAGCCTCGTCACACCAGAGGTGTTCAAGCAGTAGCAGACCAGTCTACATAGGCCTGTCCCAGGCTGGAGGGGGGGGGGGGGGGGGGAGGGGGAGATGGCCTTGGCCATCAGCCATATCCCCCCCACCCTACCCTTGAACCATTTTACACATAAAACTTTGACAAGTTGAAGTGTATGGTGAAGGTGAAGTATGGCATTTTCCATATGTTGTGGATATAACAGGGGCATCTAGGAGGGAAGCAGTCAGCCATATTTGCTCTATTATTATGTTGTGACATTGCTTTACTTAGGATACAGTGAAAGCTTTAGTAGAGAGCACCAAGTTTACTTACAAGCATGACTATGATTCTTTACTTTCTGCTTTAAGCACTTGCAGGTGTTGAACATTACTTAATATTGCTGAACAGAATTACCATTCTGGTCTTATAAATATCTAATGGATAGATTGTGGCAGTTCATCCTCCCACCTTCCTACTTTTCTATCTACTCTGAAATCACCTGTCACTATTATCTCACTTCAGAATGCCTCCTTTCTTTAAATGTATAGTGTTCAGTGCATTACAAGTCAACCTGTGCACTGTTCATCGGCTCTAAATCTGGCAAGCAAGATTGCTGCATGTGGAAACCAGGCCACCTGGGGGTAGCCTTTGGTTCTACAAGTTTTGCACTAATCTTTAGTGTTTCTTACTTTGTGTGAATCTGGATTTTGAGGATTTGGTATTTAGTCAACCCTTCAGTTGTGTGTAAAGCTTCAACTTTCTGGATGCTTTCACCATTATGGTGGCAAATTGGGTCTGGCTCCCTGCACCTCTGATGGGGCCATGCTTTGGCTCTGGTCCTCAGCAGTAGGCCAAAACAAAACTTTTCTGGCAGTGCAGGAGTTGTTTGCATTGCTTCTTGCATCAAGCAAGTATGAAATTAGTATGAAATAAAGTATTCAAATAGACAACAGAGCTCCAAGAACCTACTTTACATTCAAGGCAGGTTTTTTTCCAAGCATGCTCTTTTAGTTTAATTTTATAACCATTATAAAAATATATTTGGTTGCTTTTGGAGAACAAATACTTTAAGTCTAATTTTATATTATAACATCTTTAAAAACCACTTACCATGCCAGAAAGCACCTTTCCAAATACTACATGCTTTCCATCAAGCCATGTGGTCTTGTTAGTCGTGATGAAAAATTGAGAACCATTTGTATCTTTACCAGCATTTGCCATTGAAAGCCAACCAGCACCAAAGTGCTTTAGCTTGAAGTTTTCATCAGCAAAGCGCTCACCATAGATACTACGTCCTATGGAAAAAATATATACATGATTAACCATTTCAGGTGTGAAATTACACAGCCGTACATAGTTTTTGAACATTTATACAAGTTACTTTAACCAATGTAAAAATTAGTAGACTTAATATTTACCACCTGTCATCAAATTTGTTAAGATACCATTTTGTTCATTTCCCAAACATTTTTATACTAAAATCAATGTTTAATCCTATAAAATAGGTTTACCAATTTCTCTTTATCTAGCATTTAAGGTTCCTAATGACCAAGTCATCATTTAGAGAAACTTTACCTGTGCCTTCAAACCCTACAAGATTTCACTAATTTATCAAGTTCTGAAAGACATTTATGTAACAAAGGTTGCCATTTTCTGGCAAGCCTGCCTTTAGTGCATGTTTAGGTGTACAAAAACCAAGATTTATTTGTGAAAGATTTCCCCATTTTCCTACATTGCTGGGCTTTATAAATTTTTATTATCTAACTTTTAGAATCTAGGAGATTTCATTGTGTTCTTGCAAGATTAGTATAGCAGACAGTGACTAATACTCATCCAGCAGAAGCAGATTTCTTCACTAAACCCACTGAATACAACTTTGAAATAAATCCTAATCATCTACACTGCATGTTCCCAGGGGATTTTACCAATTATAAATTAATAGACTGCATATGCATGTCTAGATAGGTCTATTTAGCACAAACTATAACATCAGTTCTTAAAACCAACTTAGAATAAAGAGCTCATATTTTCTAAAAGTAGTAGTGTTCATGGTGTATTAGAACCCTACTTAATCTTTGAAATGCAAGATACAGGAACCCTAATCATACCCCACAAGGACATTACTCTTCTAGAGTAGCATTTATAAATGGCCTGTGCTTATTGCACAAACTTTTCCAGCAATTTGCTTATTATACCACAGGGATTAGGTGCAATATTAACCAAGCAACATATGAACCATAATCTAGGTCCACAATGGCTTTAATAAGCTTGAAATTTCTTGGCATTTTGCTTATGAACACTAACACCGATTGTTTTGTAGGCCAGTTTCCTAGTAAATCTGGTACACACAAAGCATCCAAAAATTTACATGTACATGTGATGTCACCATCTAAAAAGTCTGGCTAATGACCAAGTCATTATAGTCATTATTATTATTATTATTATTATTATTATTATTATCATTATCGATTATCCTGGCATATTGTACAGCAAATTGGCAAACTCTTGCTACAGAAAAATATACTTGGGTTACCTACCTAACCTGATTCAATGGGGGTTAATTAAATATACGGACATTGGTATTGCACAACATCCTTCTTTACTTTATTAATTAAGCTCTGAAACCCATAAAATGTATTCTGACGAGCATGTTTCTAGAGTAACTGTCCAAGTGACATCTTTATACACAACCGATTTATTTCACTGGTTAGAATTAGTAATTTTCAAATGCTCTTTATACTTCAGAATGTTAAATGCAAGTATAAAAAAAAAAAAAAAAGCATACTACAGTACTTGCCTCCAGTACCATCACCACGGGTGAAGTCTCCACCTTGGATCATGAAGTCCTTGATAACCCGATGAAATACCGATCCCTTGTAGCCTTCACCTACTGGCTTTTGAGCCAATTCAAAGAAGTTTTGTGCAGTTCTTGGCACGGTGCTTCCAAAGAGGCCAATTACAACAGTACCCTTTGGCACTCCTCCAATGCTTATATCAAAAGACACCTACGGGGGAAAAAAAATAAAAAGGTTCGTCATTTCATAAATTATGCTACTGTACCAAGTTTCATAAATGATGTATTTGGACTGAAATTTATTTTCAATATTAAATGATCCTGCTAGAAGTATTAAAAACTTTCAAAACTTTTCAATTATGATTTAGAAAGAAAAAATGACTAAATATTGTCAGGTGTCAATCATAAAAACTGTACCTGTACAAAATTACTGCAGTTTTGCAAGTTAAATATTTCATTGTAACAAAAATATGCATTTCCGAGCCAATTCATGCATTCATGGCACAAATTTAGAACCACACTTTGAGGTAGGAGGGAGGGGAACCCGAGTGTGACTGGTACAAAACCACACTTTAGTACATTATAAACATGTGTTCTATCAGCTGTTAGATTCTTTCCACCGCCCATATGCATTTGACTACCAGATCCGCTTTTAGGACAAGTTGTATTCCAGCTATACAGTATATGTTACGTTTACATTTTGCTTAATAATGCAAGTCTTCCAATTATCAAGAATCATACTAACCAACTTGAACATTTAAAATGGCTCAATAATTATTTTTAGTTAGTTTGAGAAAGAAAGATGCCTGTAACAAAGTCCCCCAACCCCTCCCCCCAAATTCTAATGGGTGCCTAGTTGAACATTTCTACTATGGCAACTGGCAAGTCATTGCAGAGAAGAATGTGGCATCAGGAGACAGGCATTTGGCAGAGGCTCATCCTGGATAAAGGGGAGAAAAAAAAAAAAAAAAATTGATGTTGCATACAGCCATCAACTAATCCAGGAGTAACCCGAGGTCACGTGACCAGTGACTTTACGAGACCCTGCAAGTTAGGTTGCGTTACAGCCCAACCTCCATTAAACCTTTGTTCAGAGTGCAGTCCTCATCAACAAGAGTAAAGTTGAGCAGTGAATACCAAGTTACAATCCTGTTCCCTAGACTGTGGCCAGCAAGGCAGCAAAGTGCCTGTGTCACAGATTATCTAGCAACAGTGAGCAGCGTGGCACAATGGTAGAGAAGTACAGCGAGTCCGTGCGAGGGTTACTGCATATCCGAGAATGCAAGACGTGTCGGTGCCTGAAGGTAAAAAAAACAAGTTCAATCTGTGTGTAGAGTAGTCCATAGACTGCTGTGGGCCCAAATGGATGCCACTGCAATTGAAGATCAGCTTCACCAGTAGCCTCATGCCAAGGGGAGCTCTGTACTGGCTGCGCAACCCGTTCTTGCAAATTTAATAAGTCAATACTGACTTATTAAATATGTGCATAGGTAACATACTTAACATAATAGTTTCCCTTGAAAAGCTTCATAGAAAACACCGACCTTACCTAACCTACTTAGTATGTTAAGATAAGCATCTTATTGCTTCGTAATTACAATTATTACCTAACCTATACCTATAATAGGTTAAGTAACAATTGCAATTACAAAGCTATAAGATGCTTATTTTAACATACTAAGTAGGTTAGGTAAGGTCGGTGTTTTCTATGAAGCTTTTCAAGGGAAACTATTATGTTTAGTATGTCACCTATGCACGCAACTAATAAGTCAATATTGACTTATTAAATTTGCGAGAACGGGTTGGGCTGCAGCAAGTCCCCGCAACTATCTTGTCGCCTGGAGGAGTGGCATGTGGACGAGTGTGTAGGTACAAGGGTAAAAAAAAAAAGGAAACCCTGGCCTTGGCTCGGGGAGTAGAACAACTCTCAGACCCCTCCCAGGTAAAGTCTTAAAGGAAGCTTCTGGATGTGACAAACAAGACACAGGCAGACTTCAAAAGTTTTACTCAAATACAGGAAGGTGGATGTCTAGATAAGTTAGACAAGACTTAAAAGATTTACTAACAGCTTATCAAATAGGAAATCCTTGCCAACAGTCCAACCTAATTGTACATATAGTTTTAGGATAAAAGTTGTCAAAGAGCACTTCACCATACCCAAGTCAAATAGGCAGGCATGAAAGTTGCTTAACTTTTTGTCTGCTTTATTGGAGGCAGTATCGGCAATTTCCTGCCCAGGAATCTATTCTGGTCTAATTGATAAATTATCTACTGAACAAAAATTTTAATAACTAAATGGGGGGGAATAGTCATTTTGGAGAATCTATTCTATTTAGACTTTGTTCGTTCAAAGCATACCTCGTTATGATAGGCAATATTAGGTTAAGATACATTGGCTCAGTTGGGTTGAGCTGTTAGGTTTAGTAGGCTTTAAAAAAAAAAAAATCCGCTGGCGAATCTTCCTTCGTACGATGTGACTTATCCAACTAAACTACTGTATCCAATTTAAGTTAAGTTAATATATTATGCACCTGAGGCAAGCCACATCTTACACAAGATAGTCAACGGATTTTAAAACCAACCAAACCTTCCCAAACTTAAGCCAACGCACCCTAACTGAATGATATTCAGTACTGTATACCCATTCTCATTTTTTTTTATTTAGAACAAATTTTCTACGAATTCACTGTGCCGCTCCAAGTTATAGCAGCACCCCGCCAACCAAACCCACGAGAAGCTTAATTTTCATTAAATCAATCTCATAACGGATAAAACTTGATTCATATATATATATATCCCCAAGTTATATGTAACACCAAAAACTCTTCTTCTGTGAAGGACTTTAATCTTAAAAAGCAAGGTGCATCACACACGAACATTAAAATAGAAAAAAAATTATTAGCTCTGGAACAAATTCTAAAACAGCATTACCTTGTGTGTCACTTTGGGCCCCTTGCTTTCGGCCGCCTGGCCATCGGCTCGGTTGAACACCGAGAAGATGACCAAGAGAGCAACGACGGCCACCAACGCCTTCATGATGAGTTTGAGCTTGGTTCTGGCCGCCACCTTCCTCGTCAACACCAATACTATCTCCACCGCGGCCCTTCACCCGCGACCCCAGCGTCTCCCGCTACCTTCATCAGCCCCCTAGCGCTTGTCGCTACACTTCTTATATATATATATACTCCTGTCTAAATTAATCTCTCTTTTTCTTAAAACAGCCTCTCGGCGAGTAATTAATGTCAATAATTACTCTAGTTCATAATCATTTTCTTATACGAACCCTTTTCTGTCATTAGCTCGAAAAGTTAGCTAAGGAAGCGCTGTTTATGCCGTGGCATTTGCAATAATTTTCTCGGAAATTAATCTCACGAATGACTTTATTACAAGCATTCAAGACAAGATATTTTAGTGTAAAATACACTCAATATTGAAAATGCGATAGTTTACACTAGAAATGACTGTTATTATTGTTGACATACTAAGTATAACCATAAAATGAAGAGTTACCAAGGAGGGCCAGACACACATGGGACGCGCTGATTGGTCAACGGTGAGTGTTGCCATTCGAGCGAACATTGTTGTCTCGTGGACACCATGCACTTAGATTAATTATGTATTACTCTCCTATTTATATATACTGTATATATATGGATAATATTATATTACAGTACTAGCGTTTTTTTATGTAAAATTGTTTTTTTTTTTTAACCGCGAAAGGTGTGTGGACCACACGAACGAATCTGACACGTCAGCAGTTGAGGACACAAACAATAATTTATATGTTTCAGAGGAAATGTATTTTGAAACTTGATTGCAGTGTTGATAAATAATTTATTTGCCACCGAATGACGAAATCAATGACGTTGAATAAATAAAATAAATATAACAAATAAATATATAATATAATAGTAGTCACTCAATTATAAACCTAAGTTAATTTATAATAATCATTTATGCGTCCCATATATTATATAAAGTGTTCCTTTCTTCATGATTTACACACGTTATATAATGTATAATGACCAGCCATTGCTCTTAGCTCTTGATGAGCTTAACAGATATAAATTCCTGACACAGGCAACAAATAATTAAACTAATAAAATAAATAAAATAATAATTAAGCTCCAATCGTTTAGTTAGAGGGAAGTTAATTATAACACTGATAAAAGTGGCTGTAGAGTTTATTAACATATAGGCCTATACATCAACAGTCTACTTTAATCACCAATCAACTGGTTAATGCAAGGATTTTTTTTGTATAGTGTTTGCTAAGTTTTTTTTTAAACATGTATCTTCTGTGCAGAAACATGTTCTTTCAACACAGAACAGAAGAAACATGTTCACAACTAATTGCCTACGTCCTCTGCTTATAAGTGAAGGGACCAGTGTTCAACTCCCGGGTAGGACAGACAGCCCGTCCTCCAAACAGACCCAAAAGTGAGTCCATGCACCCGCCAAACCCCCTGTTTATGAATGAAAAGCGGTTTACACACGACTCACAACTGATGACGTTCGGACATTTCCGGAACAAGTGCTTCACTGACGAATTTTGTTCGAACCACAACGCTGTAACAGCCTGTCCTCCAAAAACCCAAAAGTAATTCCATGTACCCACCAAACCCTCTGTTTATGAATGAAAAACGGTTTACACACGACTCACAACTGATGACGTTCGAACACTTCCGGTACTGACGAATTCTGTTCGAACCACAACAATATAAATGCTTCATCCACGTACTAAAAATACAAATAATCCAACCCAAACACCTAACCTAACTTAACCTATGCCTATATATGCACAATATGCTATTATATTATAATATTAGTATATATTTGAGAACATTCCCGTTTTGAATGACCAGCATGAAACATTTATGAATGCGTCTGTGGGGTCGACCGCTGGATGTAATGGACTTGTGGGTAGATTCACGAAGCAGTTACGGAAGTACTTATGAAATTATACATCTATCCTCAATCTTTGACATCTTTGGTTACATTTATTAAACAGTTTACACACATGAAAACTTCCCAATCAACTGTTGTTACTGTTATAAACAGCCTCCTGGTGCTTCGGAGCTCATTACCTGTTTAATTATTGTAAACAAAGCCGCCAAAGATTGAGAAAAGATGTACAGGTTCGTAAGTGCTTCGTGAATCTGGCCCTTGGAGTCGAGGACGGGTTGAGGACAGAAATGGTTAGGCACGTTTACTTTTTACCTGATAATAAGCAACTGTTGTACGTTGCATCCTAGAGAAGGTCAGTTGTTGGCCTAATGGGACAACGGGAATTATACCGCCCACACACCCGTCCTGTCCATGAATGTCAACTAACAGCTTCCCAGCGGGTACCATATCCTAGTGGCGTGGGTTCAACGTTGAATCGACATTTTCGTTGAATCAATATTTTTGACTTTAATTCGACGTTGTTCTTGGATATTGTGGCCATGGGAAACATCTATTCTTACCGCTCTTGTTTTCTTAATATTACCTCAAGGGAAGAGTTGTGGCCAGGTTGTGGGGACGACCGCCGGAGTCCTGACGGTCTCCAAGTCAAGCCCAACAATATTTATTTTGAGGAGCCGGTCGGCCGAGCGGACAGCACACTGGACTTGTGATCCTGTGGTCCCGGGTTCGATCCCGGGCGCCGGCGAGAAACAATGGGCAGAGTTTCTTTCACCCTATGCCCCTGTTACCTAGCAGTAAAATACGTACCTGGGTGTTAGTCAGCTGTCACGGGCTGCTTCCTGGGGGTAGAGGCCTGGTCGAGGACCGGGCCGCGGGGACACTAAAGCCCCGAAATCATTTCAAGATAACCTAGTCACTGCTGACTCAAATCTCTTTCCTTACTAGGTCCAAACTCGCAGCTGATATCATTAAACAACTAATTCTGCACTATATAGATGGTGAATTTTGCTCAATCTACTGTATTTCATATTATTGCTGGTAGCCGATTCTATCCCATAGAATCGTCTAAGCCAAATTATGTATTTTTTTGTTTAAATGACTTCTTCTACACATTGCTTCAATTTATGAATATCTTTTTATATATTTTTACGTATGCCTAATTTTTATGTATATATATAATATATATATATATATATATATATATATATATATATATATATAACTCACACCCCAGAAGTGACTCGAACCCATACTCCCAGATGCCACGCAACTGGTATGTACAAGACGCCTTAATCCACTTGACCATCACGACCGGACATAATGAGGTGATAGCCGAGGCTATTTGAACCACCCCACCGCCGGCACTCGGATAGTAATCTTGGGCATAGCATTTTACCAAATCACCTCATTCTTTGGGGCACACGTGAGGAACACAAATGCGAACAAGCCTGAATGGTCCCCAGGACAATATGCAACTGAAAACTCACACCCCAGAAGTGACTCGAACCCATACTCCCAGATGCCACGCAACTGGTATGTACAAGACGCCTTAATCCACTTGACCATCACGACCGGACATAATGAGGTGATAGCCGAGGCTATTTGAACCACCCCACCGCCGGCACTCGGATAGTAATCTTGGGCATAGCATTTTACCAAATCACCTCATTCTTTGGGGCACACGTGAGGAACACAAATGCGAACAAGCCTGAATGGTCCCCAGGACAATATGCAACTGAAAACTCACACCCCAGAAGTGACTCGAACCCATACTCCCAGATGCCACGCAACTGGTATGTACAAGACGCCTTAATCCACTTGACCATCACGACCGGACATAATGAGGTGATAGCCGAGGCTATTTGAACCACCCCACCGCCGGCACTCGGATAGTAATCTTGGGCATAGCATTTTACCAAATCACCTCATTCTTTGGGGCACACGTGAGGAACACAAATGCGAACAAGCCTGAATGGTCCCCAGGACAATATGCAACTGAAAACTCACACCCCAGAAGTGACTCGAACCCATACTCCCAGATGCCACGCAACTGGTATGTACAAGACGCCTTAATCCACTTGACCATCACGACCGGACATAATGAGGTGATAGCCGAGGCTATTTGAACCACCCCACCGCCGGCACTCGGATAGTAATCTTGGGCATAGCATTTTACCAAATCACCTCATTCTTTGGGGCACACGTGAGGAACACAAATGCGAACAAGCCTGAATGGTCCCCAGGACAATATGCAACTGAAAACTCACACCCCAGAAGTGACTCGAACCCATACTCCCAGATGCCACGCAACTGGTATGTACAAGACGCCTTAATCCACTTGACCATCACGACCGGACAAAGGCTTGTTCGCATTTGTGTTCCTCACGTGTGCCCCAAAGAATGAGGTGATTTGGTAAAATGCTATGCCCAAGATTACTATCCGAGTGCCGGCGGTGGGGTGGTTCAAATAGCCTCGGCTATCACCTCATTATGTCCGGTCGTGATGGTCAAGTGGATTAAGGCGTCTTGTACATACCAGTTGCGTGGCATCTGGGAGTATGGGTTCGAGTCACTTCTGGGGTGTGAGTTTTCAGTTGCATATTGTCCTGGGGACCATTCAGGCTTGTTCGCATTTGTGTTCCTCACGTGTGCCCCAAAGAATGAGGTGATTTGGTAAAATGCTATGCCCAAGATTTCTATCCGAGTGCCGGCGGTGGGGTGGTTCAAATAGCCTCGGCTATCACCTCATTATGTCCGGTCGTGATGGTCAAGTGGATTAAGGCGTCATGTACATACCAGTTGCGTGGCATCTGGGAGTATGGGTTCGAGTCACTTCTGGGGTGTGAGTTTTCAGTTGCATATTGTCCTGGGGACCATTCAGGCTTGTTCGCATTTGTGTTCCTCACATGTGCCCCAAAGAATGAGGTGATTTGGTAAAATGCTATGCCCAAGATTACTATCCGAGTGCCGGCGGTGGGGTGGTTCAAATAGCCTCGGCTATCACCTCATTATGTCCGGTCGTGATGGTCAAGTGGATTAAGGCGTCTTGTACATACCAGTTGCGTGGCATCTGGGAGTATGGGTTCGAGTCACTTCTGGGGTGTGAGTTTTCAGTTGCATATTGTCCTGGGGACCATTCAGGCTTGTTCGCATTTGTGTTCCTCACGTGTGCCCCAAAGAATGAGGTGATTTGGTAAAATGCTATGCCCAAGATATCTATCCGAGTGCCGGCGGTGGGGTGGTTCAAATAGCCTCGGCTATCACCTCATTATGTCCGGTCGTGATGGTCAAGTGGATTAAGGCGTCTTGTACATACCAGTTGCGTGGCATCTGGGAGTATGGGTTCGAGTCACTTCTGGGGTGTGAGTTTTCAGTTGCATATTGTCCTGGGGACCATTCAGGCTTGTTCGCATTTGTGTTCCTCACGTGTGCCCCAAAGAATGAGGTGATTTGGTAAAATGCTATGCCCAAGATTACTATCCGAGTGCCGGCGGTGGGGTGGTTCAAATAGCCTCGGCTATCACCTCATTATGTCCGGTCGTGATGGTCAAGTGGATTAAGGCGTCTTGTACATACCAGTTGCGTGGCATCTGGGAGTATGGGTTCGAGTCACTTCTGGGGTGTGAGTTTTCAGTTGCATATTGTCCTGGGGACCATTCAGGCTTGTTCGCATATATATATATATATATATATATATATATATATATATACATATATATATATATATATATATATATATATATATATATATATATATATATATATAAGCTAAAGTCAAACAGGCAAACATGGATGTCGCGCCTGCTGTTTTTGTTGGGCATCTGCACAGATCATTTAGCATTTGATGTAGGGATATAGAGGGATGGGGATGCCCAAGGGATGGTGGGGGACTACCTAAGGAATGGGGAGGTCCCTAGAGAATAGGTAGGTGCCAAAGACACTAGCTTTCTTTCCTGGAGGCTAACCATAGCAACAAAAATCTGTTAATACCCAAGCTTTTTTTTACTGCTGCTCAATCATTGTAATTTACATTTCACAGCGTTGGCTTTCAGCAATCATTTATCAGATCATTTGTTAAGTCTGTAGATCCTCTTGTATTGTATCTCAGCCTTCCTAGGTATATATATCCCAGCTCTTGGCATGTACACCACCCACAGATGAGTAATGTATTACATAATGAAGTAAAAATAATACCTACATGTTAACTAGATATGAGAGAAAAGCGAGGTAGCCTAGTGATGACCTATAAGACACGTCATCAGTAAATTACCAACACCAACCGGTTCTACCAGGTGTGAAGTCACAGTTGGCATGACCCTGATATATACCGGAATGACACCACTCAATCTCCTTACTAACTTCTTATCTAAACATACTTAAAGTAGTATATATATCAGGTTATAAATGTTAACTTAGATATTTGGGAGGGAAGGTTAGGCAGGCTGGCAATAGTCACTTGTTGCAATAGTAAAGCCGGGTTCAGGATCTTTTTTCCTCTTGTATACTGTACTTGGGCGCGAGGCGCCACGTTACAGCGAGGTTTTCCTGGGGCGGCTGCCACACTGCAGCGCCCGGAGTTAGACCGGCTTCCACTGTCAGGAATAAATTCCATATATAATGAAATCTGCGGATTTATTTCATTATTGTGTATAAATCCTTTAAACTAAAGAACAAAAGTACTTTGTCATTGACTAATAGTTTGCTGTCACTGTTGTGAAACAGAACAGATATAAGAGATTGTTGTCATTAACAGCGACTAGATACGAGCTATGGAAAATACTGGAGGGCCAGGTCCCAACTATACATAGTAAAATAACAAAATGCAGAATAGAGCCAGTGAAGAGCAGGGGTGCCATAGACACAGTCAGAGAACACTGTATAAACATCAGAGGTCCGCGGTTGTTCAACATCCTCCCAGTGAGTATAAGAAATATTGCCAGAACAACTGTGGACATCTTCAAGAGAAAACTAGATAATTTTCTTCAAGAAGTGCCTGACCAACCGTAGTGGATATGTGGGCCTGCGGGCCGATCCAAGCAACAGCCTGGTGGACCAAACTCTCACAAGCCGAACTCCCCAAGCCCGGTCTGTCTTCAGGACGGGCTTGGGGAGTAGAAAAACTTCCAAAACTCCATCAAGCAGATATGGTTGAATGCTCGCTTCCACATCACGCAACAAAGCAGCCCGTCCTCCTAAGATTTCCCAACGTCAAGAAAACGGTTAGTTTAAAGTGTCTTCTCCTAACCTACCAGAGGACCCAAAACAGAAAACTGGACAGTAGTCACTTTCGCCAGCCACTTCCATTTTCTAGTACGACAATTTTTGGCCGTATGTAACGCATACGAGCGAAAAGCGATGCTCTTTGTAGGAGGACAAGTTGTACAGTTCTCATGATCATTCTTGATATGCTTCTCATCCTGATTATTTTACGGCTCTTCACTCGAGCTCAGCCAGAACAGTAACATTATGCATAAAGTAAAATTAATGAATGATTATTTGTGAGAATAGCATGCTTAGAGAGCATCATGATATTCATTGTTAGGCGTCTAAAAAAAAATATTCGGCAAACTAATGCACTAGAATACCTAGATATCCTCATCACGCTTGAATGTTTATTTTTTTTTACGTGTAATGTAAAGCTGGGCAAACCCCAAGAAAGAGCGTCTATAGAATTCCAAGTGAAAGTCTAAGAAAGAAACCCTTTCTTATCACCTGCCCAAGTGAAAGCACGACGAGCCCCAGGTGAGAGTGGACGCTGAAAGCCTCTGGGCCGATTTCACAAAGTGGGTATCAACTTAGGTGAATGAAATGTGGGGGTTCAGTCCCAGAGCCCATTATGTGCCTCTGTAACCCTTTCACCACTGCCCATAACACAGTGCACAGTTACAAACCCATTAACTGACCAGACCACACACTCGAAGTTGAAGGGACGACGACGTTTCGGTCCGTCCTGGACCATTCTCAAGTCATCGACTTGAGAATGGTCCAGGACGGACCGAAACGATGTCGTCCCTTCAACTTCTAGTGTGTGGTCTGGTTAACATACTTCAGCCACGTTATTGTGACTCATCACCTGCAAACCCATTAAGATTTCAACTTAGATTCAACAGAGCAGAAGAAGTTGTTAAACACATATGGCAAAATCTTACTGAAGCGACCATACACGAGTCATAAATACTCATACTCCGCCCAAGTAATAGGGTCGGCGCAGGAATATCCCTGCAAAATTACCATACTACTTGTGTAAAGGAGGAAATGTATATGTTTATCTCTTAGAATGTTTGGTAATATGTTTATTGTTTGTGATGTGTGTCTATGTATATATTAACACGATGTACTGAACGGAGTGAGAATAGCTTGAGCTACCTCATCCCTTTGTGTGTATTTTACCTCAATAAACTTATTTCAATTTCAATTTCAATCCCTGCAAAAAAAAAAAAAGCACTGCCCACAAGATGGGTATGGGGTGCATAATAAATGAACTAAATTACATTTGATGGGGTAAGCCCTGAATATGTAATGCCATTTATCTCAAGGGGAAATCCATCAACTCTGAATGACTTTAGCAAAATAAATAAGGGGAGAAACGCAAGCAGTGGAGACTGGTGCCACGAGCTTAATGCAAAACTTGATATGAAGAAAGCATTGAGCAACAGTGAAAGTCAGGTCCTACCAGCGGGTGACTTGTCGATGCTGACCCGGAAAAAAATAACAAGTTAGGATATTTCATTCTTTTCGGAACAAGTTTATTATTATTAATATCTTTATTGACAAAATTAATTACAATTTTGCCTAATCTGAGGATTTTGAGAAAATCTTATTAAAGTGAGGATAATTAATTACAATTTTGCCTAATCTGAGGATTTGAGAAAGTTTTATTAAAGTGAGGATAATTAACTACAAATTTGCCTAATCTGACGATTTTAAGAAAGTCTTATTAAAGTGAGGGTAATTAATTACAAATTTGCCTAATCTGAGGATTTTGATAAAGTCTTATTAAAGTGAGGATTATTAATTACAATTTTGCCTAATCTGAGGATTTTGAGAAAGTTTTATTAAAGTGAGGATAATTAATTACAATTTTGCCTAATCTGAGGATTTTGAGAAAGTCTTATTAGAGTGAGGATAATTAATTACAATTTTGCCTAATCTGAGGATTTTGAGAAAGTCTTATTAAAGTGAGGCTAATTAATTACAATTTTGCCTAATCTGAGGATTTTGAGAAAGTCTTATTAAAGTGAGGATAATTAATTACAATTTGCCTAATCTGAGTTTTGAGAACGTCTTATTAAAGTGAGGATAATTAATTACAATTTTGCCTAATCTGAGGATTTTGAGAAAGTCTTATTAAAGTGAGGATAATGCTGGTAACAAGTTAACTTACAGCTGGAGAGTAGAAAGTGTAGCTGGGTCCTGTGTTATTTTGTCACTGATATGAATCCCTGGATATTACTGTAAAACCCAAGTGATACACTGCTCAATGTAGGTCATGAGGAAAATTGGGCATTATATATATTTTTTGGTCCAAACTTCATTTAAAAAATCCAGTTCAGTGTTTATTTATAAAATATAATTTGAAGGGACGATAGGTTTAGATTTTTTTCTGCAAGTGATTAATATATAATTTTCAGAGGAAAGCGCTAAGCTATTACATGACTAGCACCTGAAAGAGAAATGGGGACAGATTATGAGCTCTGCCGAAGTGAAAATGTTATTCCTGAGAGAAGCAGGAGAGGTCACCGCTTACTCATGGTGAAAGGAAACTTGTCTTTATTGGGATTGATTCAAAAGAAGTTATGCTTGTTATTAAATAACTTGTGTTATTATAGTGATGGGATAACTTATGTTTATAAATGAAGACAGACAGGAAAATGAATGCAAGCAGGAAAATGTCCACAGGCATAATAATTTGTTCTTTATATATTGTGAGCTGAATAATGTAATTTTTTATTATTATTAACAAAATTGGGTATACACAGCAATGTGCTGCTACCCCATTCTGTATGAAAAATTACACAGTGTAGATAAAAAACTAGCTATAAATTCATCTAATATCCCCATTGGACAATTAATGCAATATTATTGTAATGTAACATTGATGGGCTATAATGTAAGAACCCATCAAGAATAAAACTGCGTGTGAAAGAGGCTACCTTCACATACATTAATTTGGTGTTTGCTTAAAATCTATCAAACCACGGAAGGGATAGTAAGACCATTTCCAACGCTAACACCAGAAGCACACACATAGGAAGGGTGACATCAGCAGCATATGCGACGCTGGCGAACATTAGAATTACCTAAGTTGTGTGTGTGTGTGTATATATATATATATATATATATATATATATATATATATATATATATATATATATATATATATATATATATATATATATATATATGCAGAATAACCACATATGAAAAAATAGAAAATGCTTAACGCGTTTTCGGCTAATTCGCCTTCATCAGAGCAAAGTAGAATCACTGATGAAGGCGAATTAGCCGAAAACGCGTTAAGCATTTTCTATTTTTCATATGTGGTTATTCTGCATACTTGGATCAGTGTTTTTGTGATCATTGTTGCATATATATATATATATATTATGTCGTATCTAGTAGCCAGAACGCACTTCTCAGCCTACTATGCAAGGCCTGATTTGCCTAATAAGCCAAGTTTTCCTGAATTAATATATTTTCTCTAATTTTTTTCTTATGAAATTATAAAACTACCCATTTCATTATGTATGAGGTCAATTTTTTTTATTGGAGTTAAAATTAACGTAGATATATGACCGAACCTAACCAACCCTACCTAACCTAACCTAACCTATCTTTATAGGTTAGGTTAGGTTAGGTACCCGAAAAAGTTAGGTTAGGTAGTCGAAAAAACATTAATTCATGAAAACTTGGCTTATTAGGCAAATCGGGCCTTGCATAGTAGGCTGAGAAGTGCGTTCTGGCTACTAGGTACGACATATATATATATATATATACACTGGCTGCGTGTCCCCCGACACAATGAATTATTATTACAATAAATATATATTCTGTAACTTTTTTAAATACTAAATATTATATAGAGGTACCACCTCACGCTTCGTTTGTAGGGACCCTCGGCCTCGAAGAAGAGGATATGTAGCATCTGGGGAAGCCTTGAGGGACACCCGCGTACGCTCACATAGACTTCTCCTCCCACCCCCCTATATATTGAATATTTTGTCATTTTATTTTATTTAAAACTTCATTACACAAAATGGGTAACGACATTGGTTACATGCAAGGTAACTACAAACTCAAGGAGGGAGGAAGAGAGAATGTAACCAGCCCACAGTCAACACGAGAGCAAGATCTCATGTTTACAATGGGCTGGTCAGTTACCTCACAGTAGCTCCTCTGTCGTTTGATTATGGGAGAGAAACGAGGGATGAAACAGAAATCATTCAACGCATCCTCCTGAAATTATAGTACTTAAAGTAATTATTTGGTCGAAAGTACCAATATGTAGTGAAGAACCTCCAGTAAACCAATTTTTGTACTATGAATTTAAGTATAGAAAAATAAAGATAAAAACCAAACTTAAAAATTTCCAGTCCTATTATAGCACATATTCCTATATTAGTCCAAAGATAGTACGAATTAGGCCTAGGATTGCTAGGAGAGGTAAATGTGTGAAGTAAAACATGTGTATGGGCAAGTAACAAAGTAGACTAACAGATGTTGTCACAGCTCGTATAAGACTTGGCTACAAGTATCTCTGACAGTTCGGCTTGTATAGGGATCTAGATGAAGTAAAGTGTAAGAATTCACTACCAAATTTCAATATATCCAAGTATTTTTAGTGTGAAATGCTGTTATTATATGCATAAATTGTTGTTTTAATAATATTACGCTTAAGCACTTGGGCTGGACGGTAGAGCGACGGTCTCGTTTCCTACAGGTCCGCGTTCAATCCCCGACCGCCCATGAGGTTGGGCACCATTCCTTTCCCCCGTTCCATCTCAAATCCGTATCCTGATACCTTCCGAGTGCTATATAGTCGTAATGGCTTGGCGCTTTCACTTGATAGTTCCCCCACCCCCCTGAATAATATTACGAGAGCAGTATTTACGGGCTATTCATGCCCGTGCCACGTCTTGGGTGGCTTAATCTTCATCAATCGAGAGCAGTACGTCCTAACCAGACGTTATATGATGATATCCTGAACAGTTGATAAATAAAAGTAATTGCAGAACTCCAGTTATCTAATACTTATCATAAATGGTATAAAACCTTATCATAAGCCAAGGGATTTGTAGATCAGTGTTTAAAAGGGAATTCGGAAGTAATAATAATACAGCTGATGCCATCTGTCGGCAGAAGAGAACACTATCAACTTGCTGGTCAATAGTGGCCATAAGATACAGCTTACGCCATCTGTTGACATCAAATTACACTTATAACAAATTACCCCACAAAATACCACTAACGCCATCTAGTTTTTTCCAACGCACTATAAATAGCCAAACAGCAACCCATAAGGCGGGTTGTTGTGCTCGGGTAGGAGGTTCCAAGCTCCGCCCACAGATGGTATGAGGTGCATAATAAATGGCATATCATTGGTAGAAACTCTTTGTTGACATTCACACAACAGCCAATCACAGGAAGGGATCAGCTAAAGGCTCCATCCACTTAATAAATCATCTTTATTCAGCACACCATCCTTGCTTATGACATTCTGCTTCAACTTTAATCTACCTAAAAAGTGAAATGTTAAGTATTTAAAAGTATTAATATAGTGATAATTAAATACTGCAGGATGTAACGAGTGTTACAGAAACATGGGCTGGCTACCTGACTTGTGACGTCATCAGTGGGAGTTGCCTCACACAAATAATATCGGCGATACAATGCCTCCGTCCTCTTATTGGTCTACATTATTCAGTAAGATGGAAATTTCTGTCTTGTACAAAACAGAAATTGTTGTTCTTTTGTACAACAACAAGGTTATTGAGCAAAAGGACGTATTTCTTATTTTGCATTTTATTCATATAAACGTTGACATTCACACAACAGCCAATCAGAGGAAGGGATCAGCTATAGGTGCCATCCACTTATAGTAAATCATCTTAGTTCAGCCCACCAGTCCTGCTTATGGAATTCTGCTTTAACTTTAATTTACCCAAAAGAGTGAAGTGTTAATTATTTAAAGTGTTAATAAAGTGATAATTAAATATTGCAGGATATAACAGATGTTATATAAAAATGGTCTGGCTACCTAACTTGTGACGTTATTATTGGGCGTTGCCGTGACACAAATAATGATACACTGCTCTGTCCTCTTATTCGAGTAAATTATTCAGTTAGATGGAGATTTCTGTCAGGTGCAAAACAGAAATTGTTGTTCTTTTTCACAACAACCTTGTTGTTGTGCACAAGGACCTATTTCTTAGTTTAAATTTTATTCATAAAAAGAGTGTTGGTATTCCCGGCAACAGCCAATCACAGGAAGGTATTTCTGGAAGCTCGGCCTCCTTATGGACTCAGCACATCGCTCTAGCTCATGGCTCTCTGTTTCATCTCTTGTATATACAAATTATGACTTTCTTCGATTACTGTTATAATTAATATGATATATAAAAGTTTTTTACAGAAAATGGCTAAATTCTGCCATTAAATGGACATACAAACATACACCAATTTATTACTATTCATCCATTATTAATTTCAAATGTAATGTATACTGTCTAGGTTTTTCCTCTCGCCATTACTTGGTGCAATATGTGAAAGTTGTCTATTTATTTATCGATCTATCTATTATCTTGTATTTATATTAACAAGTTTCTGTGCTTGGAAGAAAACTCTGCATTGAATTGGGACTAATTTATTAAATAATATTATTTAGTATTAATTAATATTTACAATTATTATTAATTATAATTATTTATAGCTTAGTTACTTTCATGTAACTCGCAATCGTACATTCTTAACTTTAATAGCCCAAATTAGCACATCTTACTTCTAAATTAGCCCAAAAAGTAGCAAGTAGCGAAATTAAAAATTTGGGAGCGCGGGGCTCTCAAAAGTAGCCCAATTCGCTATTTGTAGCCCAATCTGGCATCACTGTCGGTTACCTCACAGTACCTCTGCCGTTTTCTTATGGGAGAGAACCGAGGGATGAAACGGAAGTCACTCAACCCATCCTCCTGAAATTATAGTACTTAAAGTAATTTGGTCGAAAGTACCAATATGTAGTGAAGGACCTCCAGTATACCACTTTTTGTACTATCAATTTAAGTCAGGAAAAATAAAGATAAAAACCAAACTTAAAAATTTCCAGGCCTATTATATTAAAAAATAATAATACATTTTTATTCAGGAAAAGTACATACATAGTTGAGTTACAAACATAATGTTGGATTTATATATAGAGCTAGTACATACAATACCTAAAACCACTAATACGCATAGCGTTTCGGGCAAAATATTATAGCCCATATTCCTATATTAGTCCAAAGATAGTACGAATTAGGCCTAGGATTACTAAGAGAGGCTAAGTTACCTTGCGATGATTTCAGGGCTCAACGTCCTCGCGACCCGGTTCTCGATCAGGCCTCCTTGGCCAAGTTGACTTAGTTTAGGTCTTATGTCTTATAGTCTTATAGTGTTGCTATTAAACGAAAAGTTTACAGTTCGTTCAAATTCAACAATAGTCGATTACAGGTGAAACACATTAATCGTCTTTAAATGAGGTTCAATTGGAGGTGATGTAGAGTATCCCGAAGTCCATCCTACAGGAGGCTTTGCGTCTACCACTGTACGCCAGCTGCTGTTGATGAGTGTTGACTGCGAATGAATGAATGAATTAAATATAGGTCAAGATACCCTAATGGGTGAGCGTGGAAGTGGGGATAGGGGGAAGAATTAGTGGGGGTGAGAGGAAGGGGTTTCAGTATGAGGTAAAGTGCCAGGGTAGCTAGACCCAGCTGCATGGCATTGAAATCGTTATGACCAGACTAGGCAATGAAGGCAAGGAAACAATATACGTATGACTGCATATATCGTCCCATGTATATATGCGAAGGTGGCATATTTCTCAGCCGGTTGAACAGGAATACCATTGACCAGGTTTCATGGGGAATCCCGATTACATGCGTAGAGACGGTCTTGCCATTTGTGAGGGGGACAGGCTGGACCAAGTGGGAGTTACTTTTTTAGCTTTGTTTTTTAAATTTATCTATATATACAAGAGTTCTTACATTCTTGTACAGCCACTAGCATGGGCAGCGTTTCGGGCAGGTCCTTAATCATATGTCCCCCGGAATACGACCCGCCAAATCGTTTAACAACCAGGTACCCCATTTTACTGTTGGGTAAACAGAGGCTACAGTTAACGATTGACGCCTAGTAAATCCTCGCCGGCCAGGATACGAACCCAGGACAAAGCGTTCGCGAAACGCCAGGCGAGTGTCATACCACTACACCACGGGGACCATTACCTTACCTTGTGATGGTTTCGGGGTTTAGTGTCCCAGCGGCCCGGTCATCGCCCAGGCCTCCTGGGTTCAGCCCAGGAGGATAGAACTTGTAACATGGGAGAGTTGGGCTTGCCACGTGTTAAGGGCGTTCTTGCCTCATTCGTGAAGGGGGGGGGGCTTGCAATTAAGCTAGAATGACTAGCTTAATTGTCACATAGATAGGCGGGCTTGCCACATGAGAGGAATGGGCTTGCCACATGAGAGGAATGGGCTTGCCACATGAGAGGAATGGGCTTGCCACATGAGAGGAATGGGCTTGCCACATGAGAGGAATGGGCTTGCCACATGAGAGGAATGGGCTTGCCACATGAGAGGAATGGGCTTGCCACATGAGAGGAATGGGCTTGCCACATGAGAGGAATGGGCTTGCCACATGAGAGGAATGGGCTTGCCACATGAGAGGAATGGGCTTGCCACATAATAGGGGGCGGTGTCCCCCAAGATTGAGTCTGGGGGCTCATGCTAAATATAAACGCAAGATGTGCGGGTGCCGGCAGGAGGGGCAGGCCGAGGCAGGCAGTGTGCCCATGGCTGGTGATCGGCGGCCTTTGCCTCTCCGCGCGCGTCTGTGTATGTGTGTGTGTAGTCCACCCCACCACTAGCCCTTCTTCCACACCAGCTGCCCCTCTCGCAGGTGCCTGGGGATTCTTACCTACGACTAGAGGCGGAGAGCAGCGGAAGTAGCTGTGGAGTGTGGAGCCTAAAGCGAGTCACAATGTCGTGCTGACCCTTACTGCATCTAGGGGCTCAACCCCCTCGCCCCTATCACACGTACACACACACACCTCCCTTAGGGCGCAGCCTCTTCTCCCATATTACTATTAATCTCTCCTACTGTCTCGTCGCCTTCGTCTGCCACCATGACTGTGGTAAGCTCCGTTCAGTTGTACTTTGACCACAACAGCATGTGTTGTACAAACGTTACACAGATTTAATTTTATTTTTCATTTCAATCGTTGATTCCACGGTGTTGTCAAGATGAGATGTCTTGGCACTCTTATATTCATGTTTCTGTCATAGAACCATTCTGAATGGCTTAGAGCCTTCTTTTAATAAATGCTCTTTAGTGTTAGTGTTGCGGTATGTAGCAAAAGAGCCACTTGGTGACAATGTTAGGCTTGTTTAATGTTACCCTGACACGTGTAGTGCTATTAAAAACACTTTAGAAAATCACATAAGTGACGTAGATGTGGTAACGAATGGTGTAGTTCCATAATGTTCTACCTAGGTGGTGTAACATAACTTATTATAACATTTTTCACGACAGTCCAAGGTCTCTTCACCTGAGGAAGCTAGCAACAGGAACCTCATGCACCACGCTGAGGCTGGCTGTAAGGCTATTTACCGGCAAAATGCACGTGGCTTCGAACTCGGCACAAAAGCAACTACAGCTAACGTATTGAACAATCATAAAGCACAGCAACAAATGCGGTAACAAATAAAAAAATAGGAGTTAAGTCTGGACGTGGTGTTGAGCAGACGTGTTTGTCGTCACTCTCCGGCTGGCGTGTTTGGCTAATTTAGCCTGTAGCCTCACTTGTGAGGTCAATATTGGGGTGGTGTATGTGCTGTCATGGGCTCCTATACACACCTCGACTTAAGCCGAAGGAGTGTGTTGGACTCACTGATTATGGTTTTGTTTGCACTACGATCTTCGATGTGGTACAGATCAAGATTGAGAAATTGTTTGGTTTCCAACCACTGTCAGGAAACAGAGTGGTGGTGAAATTTGAAAACAGTGTGACGTTTTCTTAGTTTCTGAAGAAGTATGATGATGACCTCAGTCTGCCTAATGGGAAAGGATCGGTGCAAGTGATTAATTTGAGCAAGATGTTTACATGTTTCTGTGAGGGATGAGCCCTTTGAAATGTCGAATGGAACTCGCATACTTGAACAATATGGAAAAGTGGACAATGTTCATTTCAATAAATATACTTGTGGAATAGGAAAAGGATGTTTCAATGGTACAAGAACAGCGAAAATGAAACTTCACCGTAATATCCCTTCATCAGTGTCCGTAGCAGGTCAATATATTAAATTTATCTACAATGGACAACTGAAAACTTGTTTCAAGTGTGGGCGTACTGGTCACTTGGCTGCTGCCTGCCAGGTGGAGACAACAGAACGTATTAACATTTTTCGTGAACATGACTTTCTGTCATTAATGGAGAACAGTGTACCAGAACATGAACCCACTGAGGTAAGTGCTGCAGTCCCAGGAGGGGTGGATGAAGTAACCCAAAACTGTTCGTGAAACGTCTCTGGAATTGTCTCCCAGTGCGAGTGAAAACGGTGCAGGTGACTTAGATCAGGACGATAAAGGTGAAGCAGACAAGGACGGTGCAGGCGACACTGCTCAGGACACTATAACTGCTGTCATCCGTCCTGGTGAGGGTGAGGTAAGTCAGGACAATGTACATGTGGACGCCATAACATAGTCACGGCAGTTGCCCAGAGCTGCGATGCTGAAGCTGTGCAGAGGGTAGCTCCACCCTCTTCTGTAAGGTCCGATAGAATGGGTAAGGGTCGTGTGAAAGCTGGTTGTGTAACCAGTCATGTGAAGACACGTGGGAAAAAATTAACCCAGAGTATTGATTTGAAACGTATGAAGGACTGTGCTGCTAAATTAAAAGTTTGCGAAAAACTTGACCAGGTGGTTGCCCTTGAAGTTCACCGTGTCCAAGGTCACGAGGAGTTACTGAAAAGTAGCGAAGGCACAGTATAACCGGTGAGTGGTGATCATGTTAAAATAAGTAAGTAATTATCAAAGGAAGGCACCAAACCGGGAAGGCTATGTAGCAAAAACTATGTAGATCATGTTAAAGATGACAACGATAATGTGTGGTGGGATGTTGTGGAACATGAACAGAATTGAGCCGTGAGGGAAAATATTTAACTTAAAGTTTGAAAAGGGAAAGATGACATTCGGTGTCTAGTGAGATAATGCTCACTATAGAGTAATTTCTTTTCCCTCAAAATTACATTCTGGAAGCCTATTTATTTTAATTGTGCTACTCTAAACATTAATGGGCTCAATTGTAGAATCAAACAGCTGCAACTAATATTTATGTTTAAATATCATAAATTGGATGTGCTTTTAGTGTAAGAACACAATGTACAAGATGTTAAGAAACTTGAGGTGCTGCTTGTTTACTTTGAAATTCTAATAAATCCTACGAACCTGTTGAAAGGTGGTACGATGATATTGATTGCTAAACAGGCCCACATAAAGGTTCTTAATACCGAAATGGATGATAATGGTAATGTTTTATATGCGAGGATTTCCTTTTTTGACACCATAATTCCTCTGCTTAATGTGTATGCTATCAAAAAAAGATGATTTGCATATTCTAACAAACTGGAGGCCACTTTTCTTGCTCAACCAGGATTACAAAATAATTTCGAAATTGTTGGCGAATAGACTTAAGATTGTAATGGATAAAATTATATCCAAGGAATAGTTCTGTGGTGTGCCTGGAAGATCCATAATCAATTGTAATAATGTAATTAGGGATGTTATGTATTGTCTGAGAATAATGTTCTTTCATGATAAACCTCGACTGGTCGAAAGCTTTTGACCGTGTTGATGTTCAGTTTGTATTAGAAATATTGGATAGGGTAGGAGTGGCACAAGAATTTATAGATTGGATCCATATGCTTTATAAACAGTGTCGGAGTAGCGTAAGTATCAATGGTGTCTTCAGCAAACCATTTTCAATAGAACGATCGGTACGTCTGGGATGTGGCTTGGCAGTTGATGTAATAAAGTTACCTGGACAGGTTCATGGTTCACGATAGGTGAGTCTATTAAAGCTCTCGGGATTTGCTGGTGTCAAACATGGAACAATATTGATTACGAATTGGCAAGTACTATGTAGAAATATAATAGTAGCTACGAATATGTTGTCAATTAGTAAATTAACACTGTTTTAGAAGGCTGTAATAGTCAGTTGTAAAATTTTGTCTAAAGTGTGGGATTTGTCTCACAGTTTTCCAACTGTTAAGAAAATTGCTATGGAGATTGACAAATGTTCGTACGTCATCATTTCTGAGTCTTGTGTAAAGTGTTTTTCATTTATAAACGGGGTTTGGCGTCTGCATTAACGAGCATTTGGCCTTTGTTTATGGGACGGGCTTGTACTCACAACTGATGACGTTTAAACTTTTCTTACCAAATAACATTACAGAAGTAAACATACTAGAAAGTTTCTAGATAATATACTAGAAAACATGCTGGATAAGGTGTGTGTATATGTATACATTATTTTGAAGCATGGACGAGAGTTCAGACTCACTGAACTCTGAATACCCGTGATTCCTCTCAGCCTTCCCCCCACAAGCTATTCCAGTTACAGCCCTGCTCCTGTGCCAGGTAAGTCCGCTACGGGCTCACCATAGCCCGTGCTATTTAGAAAGTTTTCTTCCGAGTAGCTGAATCTTAAACAACAACAACAAGCTATTCCTAGCATATGTTTTGAAAGTACTTATCTCAATGTTTACCTAAAATATTCCTGACTTTTTTTGTGTTGACATTTCGCTGTTTGTGAGTTAGCAACAAGGTAAATTCAAGTTCAAGTATGTTTATTGAGACAAGAAAATACATCTCAAAAGGATAGAGTAGGTTAGGCTATTTCTACTTCCCCCTTGACAAGGTAAACACCAGAGTTGGGTCGCGAGCTGTTCTACTACTGAATGGCAAAATTGTAATTCAATTTGTCAATAAATATGTTAATAATAATAATAATGTCGCTTCCTCCATTTCCTCCCTCGACGATGTTGGCAAGAGCGATGTTTTTATCAGTAAATAGTAGTTTTACGCAGATGTTAATAATAGCAGCAGCGTACGTCACGGTCTATCTCAGTATCGTTAGCAACTGTTTTTATTATCAGCTTCGACGTTGCCGCAGTCCCTGATCCAACTGTGCTTGTTGAAAGAGTAGAAGAAAAGAAAGAAGGGGAGGGATTTATTTTTTAACTGGATCTATTATTAATCCATTCCTGTCCTGTGTGATAGTGAGCAATAGAAAGTTGCATTTACAAATTCGTAAATTAAAATGTCTGATATTTGATGCAGTAGTGTAATTTCGTTGAAATATGTTTTTAAATGTACAATTTAGACTAGCAGTAAATAGGTACCTAGGAGTTAGACAGCTGCTACGGGCTGCTTCCTGGGGATGTGTGTATGTGAAAATTAGGATTTAGGACTTTCCCGAAACGCTATGGGTGCTAGTGGCTGTACAAGAATGTAAAAACTCTTGTATATATAAATAAATAAATATGTACTGGATCCATCTGGGTGCCACACAACAGACGGAACACTGATGCCGTCTGGGTGCCAGAAGGCAGAGGAAGTACTGGTTCCATCTTGATGCTAGTGGTGCTTTCATATTTCGCCTGGACACTGCTCATTTAACTTAACATTAAGTCAGGGAGAAGAAGTAGAAGAAGAGGCAGAGCACTGAGAAGTAATCAAGGGAAGAGAGATATCACCAAGTGGTGTGTGGTCAGCGGGGCTAGGCTAGGTTAGGCTAGGGGTTGACGGCCTCCACCGGATCATCTGATGAGGCTTTTGATGGAAAAATATATTCGACGGAGAATATGGATTACTTGGAATTAACATCTCCCGCGTTATTTTCTTCACTTCCACATTTGTGTATAGACTTCAATCTTTGCGTTTGCACCACCATATCCGTGTTTACGTCGTCAGTTTACATTTGAGTTCAGGTCGCTACATGTTAGTTTATGTCGCTAGATAATTTACGTCGTCAGTTTGTGTGTATGTCGTTACATTTGACTTTACATCGCTAGATGTTAGTTTACGTCGTCCGTTTGTGTGTATGTCGTTACATTTGACTTTACATCGCTAGATGTTAGTTTACGTCGTCAGTTTGTGTGTATGTCGTTACATTTGACTTTACGTCGCTAGATGTTAGTTTACGTCGTCAGTTTGTGTGTATGTCGTTGCATTTGAGTTTACATCGCTATATATGTTAGTTTACGTCGCTAGGTGTTAGTTTACGTCGCTAGATGTTAATTTACATCGTCAGTTTGTGTGTGTATGTCTTCACATTTGAGTTTACGTCGCTACGTTTTAGCTTACGTCGTCACATCTGTGTTTACATTGCCACATCTTATTTACTCACACACCTCCGTCAGTCACTCTTCCCCCTTGAGCAGTCTCCTATATTCCAAGCCTTAGTGATGGTTGTTGTGGTGTTGTTGTTGCTAGTGGTGGTTGTTCTAGTAGTGGTTACACTAGTGGTGAGGGGCAGCCTGGCTAGTGGCCGCAATGGGGGGTGGGGAAAGGGGGGCGGCGGTCACCTGCTATTTTCGGATAGGTGCAGAATTTCTGGCCACCTCCCAACCAAGGCCCGTCTCTCATATTCCCTCCCTCCCCGCCTCCCACTTAATCTCTTTTCTATTTTTCTCACGTGTAATATATATATATATATATATATATATATATATATATATATATATATATATATATATATATATATATATATATATATATATATATATATATATATTTTCACCTGTGGGTGAGTTCTCAATAACTTACTTTATATGTTTGTATATCAGAACAGAACGTTGAAAAGTAGTTAATGAATCAACTCTCTCTCTCTCTCTCTCAGATCAGCGAGAGAAAGTACATTACATTACATCTAAAACTAATGTTTAAACCTCAATGACACAATCCACTAGCATACTACTTTACTGGTTTACTCTGATGAAATATTCCGTTATCATATATCACTGGCACACGTCCATAGTATACCCCCTTAACGTCTGTCAGTCATACATCCCTGTCATACTCCGCTGATACAGTACCTCGAAGTACTCCATTAGCAGACTCCACTGGCATAACCAAACGCCACACGTGACAGACATCCTCCACTGATATTTACTATACCCCCCCACATTAAAGTGCCACGGCTTCTTCCTTTGCCTTTTTTGTGCTTTCTTCCTCTCCCTCCCTCTTTTTCCTTCCTTCCGTTCCTGTCCTTCCTACTTCCGCTTTCTCTTCTCTCCCTCCCTGTCTCCCTACTCCCCACAGCACTACCTCACAGCTGTGTCTTTTTCAACATATGTCTTCCGTTGTGAGAAAAATGTCTCGTATCTTTATCTTTCCACCTTTTTTATTATTCCTCAAATTCTTTGGATTAGTGGAATCTTAATGATTGTACCTTCACACTAAAGAATAAGAGACGAGATGAGTTATTCAATAGCACTCGTAGTATTCCCACTAAAGAGAAAAGTTGTTATTTATGCTCCATCATCTTATTTTATATAGCAATGTTGGAAATGAATAATTCGCACATTGCAGGCGATGAGTCACAATAACGTGGCTGAAGTATGTTGACCAGACCACACACTAGAGATTGAAGGGACGACGACGTTTCGGTCCGTCCTGGACCATTCTCAAGTCGATTGTCCAGTCACAATCGACTTGAGAATGGTCCAGGACGGACCGAAACGTCGTCGTCCCTTCAATTTCTAGTGTGTGGTCTGGTCAACAATTCGCACATTATTCAGATATTCTTCACACTAAACATGACACGTCAGACATGTGTCTCGCTGACTGCCACTTTCTTCGCCTTGTTTAGCTCAACTTCACACAAGAAATTGCCACAGTTCGTTAGGTAAACATTATAAGTCTAAAGAGTGGGCGGCTTTGATAATGTGTTTCCTATACCACGCTCTCACCACGATGCGTTGATGCTCAACCAGAAGTCTGTAATAGGAGTTAACAGGGAGTTATTGCCACACCTACACAGACCCACCCACATCCACTCAAACACACCCACCCACATGTCATCAGGATCATTCCACAACAGCTGACTAACTCGAGTACTTATTTGCTGCTTTGTGGTTATCTTGAGGTTATCTTGAGATGATTTCGGGGCTTTTTTTTTAGTGTCCCCGCGGCCCGGTCCTCGACCAGGCCTCCACCCCCCAGGAAGCAGCCCGTGACAGCTGACTAACTCCCAGGTACCTATTTTACTGCTAGGTAACAGGGGCATAGGGTGAAAGAAATTCTCGCCGGCGTCCGGGATCGAACCCGGGACCACAGGATCACAAGTCTAGCGTGCTGTCCGCTCGGCCGACCGGCTCCCCCCTTGCACCGAAGTATCAGGTGAAAGAAACTGCCCATTTGTATGCCACAGAGAGAGGTGTAGTAAATACAGGAGAGAAAAATACGTCGGGAGTCAATACATTAGACAACTGACGGTTTGAAAGGCGGGGTCCAAGAACTAAGCTCGATCGTGCGGGCACAAGTAGCAAATACAGAGTCAACACAGATCCTGGTATTTGGGGGAAACACACTGATATTTTTGTGGGAGTGGGTGCAGGTGGCTCAGGCCAGCTGGGGAGGACACGTTGGTGGCCACCGTAAACCACCACTGCCACCAATCCCCGCCACCAGCACCACCACTGCCACCAATCCCCGCCACCAGCACCGCCACTGCCACCATCACTACCACTGCCACCATCACCACCACTGCCACCAATCCCCGCCACCAGCACCGCCACTGCCACCATCACTACCACTGCCACCATCACCACCACTACCACCACCAATGCCGCCGCCACTATCACCACCATCACCACCGATACCAGCTTTACATTTTAAGTGATGCATTGTATTTACGGGGCCGGCATTTATGAGTGTGTGATTGAGAGAGATAGAGATATGTCGTCGACATAATTGACGAAAAACAGGTCGGGTGTCTACATTAGACAACCAACGGGCAGAAAGGTGCTAACCATAAGCTAACACCTTGATCTTGCTGGCACAAATAATACTGTACACACAATCTGATATTTGTTATTGGCTTCTTAATATCAACGTATGCAGACGATGCAAAACCAATGAGAAGAGACAGGAGACAGAGGGGCTGTGATGCCTGGCAAACGGTTCTTGACACTGCAAAAGTGCTCTGAAAAAATTGCTATTAGAATTTAATCCAGGAACTAACTTTTCTGTAGTCTTCAGAAAATTGGGGAATAAGTACTTTCCAAGTTTTATACACAAGCTATGTGAGATTTACTTTTTGAATATGAACTCCAGGCATGGAGCTCTCTACTGAAGAAACATAAACACTCTAAAAGGTTCAAAGATATGCAACAAGTCTCGTTCCTGCACAGAAGATTTTGAGCAACGAAGACTGTACTTTATTAGAGAGAATTGTACCTGGCAACACTAGAGAAGAGGGGAAGTAGACTAGACATGATAACGACATGTAAGGTTCTACGGGGAATTGATAAAATATACAAATAAGCATTATTCAGAGATGAAATGCCATAAAGAATTACTTCAATGTTAGAGCCGTCAGTAATAGTTTAGAAAAATAAATTATCGAAGGAAACTTAATATACAATTTTAAATATAAATGTGATAATTCAAACGTGGGAACTGAATCTAAGCGTGAAACTCAGAACATTGGGAAAGCCGACTAGGAGCCTAGTCGTTCCCACAAACACATCAAGGGGACCAGACGCCAAAGCTTAATTTGGCTGTAACCTGCCGATATTTATCCCTAATTAAAAAAAAACCTTAACCAGAATAATTTCAGAATGGAAGAACTTCGACTGGAATTTTGTCAACAAGGGCGCCTCTAGCAAGCTCCAAGAGACGCAGCTCACCCAAACAGACGCTAGCAGCGACCTGCCAGCCTTCATAACTATTTTGGTGACTACCCAGAAACTCCAGCCAAATCTGTGATTAAGGTTAAAAAAATAATGATCGAAAAGGGCCAAAAACAACAATAAAATAAAAATAAAATGTTAGCGTAAGATGATTTTCAGATAAAGTTATTCTTGATCAATTTAAAAGTCCAACCACTTGGGCTGGACGGTAGAACGACGGTCTCGCTTCATGCAGGTTGGCGTTCAAACCCCGACCGTCCAAGTGGTTGGGCACCATTCCTTCCCCCACAACCCATCCAAAATCCTTATCCTGACCTCTTCCCAGTGCTATATAGTGGTAATGGCTTGGCGCTTTCCCTATAAATTATTATTCTTGATCAATTTAAAAGTGTATTTGGCAACCCATCCTCCTGTTTAGACAGTAGTTTTTGTAACTATGTGCGCTATACTACAAACGTTGACGTACTAAGAAACAAGATAGTAGAATTTGGTACTATTCACTAGATAGTCCGAAAAAATGAAGCTAAAAAAACAAACTTAAATATCCGCAGGGCGCCTGACAGCTGAGTGGACAGCGCTTCGGATTTGTAGTCCTGAGGTTCCGGGTTCGATCCCCGGTGGAGACAAATGGTCAAAATGTTTCTTTCACCCTGATGTCCCTGTTACCTAGCAGTAAATAGGTACCTGGGAGTTAGACAGCTGCTACGGGCTGCTTCCTGGGGGTGTGTAACAAAAAGAAGGCCTGGTCGAGGACCGGGCCAAGGGTACGCTAAGCCCCGAAATCATCTCAAAATCCCTAGGCCTAGTACACTAAATTAGGCCTCAAATGGCGTGTATTAGGCTTACGAAGGTTAGGTTAAGTTAGTTTAACCTAATCGACTGCTTTAACCTGATTAATTTAACCTTAATCAATAAGTTAGTTTAGTTTGTCTTTGCAGCATAAATAGAAACGTGAAAAATGCTGTCAGCATGAGCGTAAATGATCGAGCCGCAGACTTCCTAGAAGGTTCAGTTCCTGAACCGATTATGTGCCTCTGTAATCCTTTACACCACCGCCCACGGGATGGGTATGGGGTGCATAATAAAGAAAGAAATTGAATTGAATTGACTTCCTGCCCTCGTGGTGGCCCTCAGGTAAAGTTACCTACTTATACGTTATTTCACTTAATCCGCCTTGAATTTTTTTTTATCTTTAAGAAAATACAATATAAATCATATATACATAAGTTTTACAAGGCAATACTACATTATAATTCTCATTGAACAAGTGTTTCATTATTACAGAACATGATCTTTTAAAAACCCCTGAATGTTATACTTATTTTTCTTTAAATGATTTACAAAAATTGGAGATTATATTTACATTAATTTACAGGGGAAATTATTACATTTATATATATTTTATATAATTCTCAGTAAAGAAATTTAGGATGGATTTGGTTCTTGGCAGATGGCGCCTGGTTACATAATCTTCGTCAGTTAGAAGGGTCTCACTGATTAATTAAACATATACCGCTGCCTTTTTATAGATTCCTTAAAAAATAATTTTTTTCTAGCAGTTAATAGCCTGACGAAGCGCTGACCCAACCCCAGAAATAAATGCTCGCATTTGAAACAAAATGTATACATATGCTTCGTGAATTTTTGCATTTACAAAATATAGTTTAGTGCTGTTTTTTTTTTTTGGCAACAGTTCTAAAATGCAAGCTCAAAACTCGATGGATTGTGAGACAGACAGACCTACAGTTTCACATGCAACATGTGACAGAGTTCTCTCGCGGTAATAGCTCGCAAGATCACACCATCAGGAGAAGGTACACTATTCTTTTCACTATACTTTAGTAATAATTTCTTTCGGTATTCTTTACCAAAGAATACCGATCGTCAGTCTTACCATCGTAAGACTGGCGTCTTACAATGTCGTCAGTCTTACGATCGGTCGTCAGTCTTACCATCTTTATATAGGGCTGTTGGTTTGGTGGTAATACTGGCTTCAAGAGTTCTTGTTATTCATTTTTTCATTAACCTGCCAGTCATTCTTTATCGTTCCCGTTCATTCACTCTACCGTTCCCGTTCATTCACTCTACCGTTCCCGTTCATTCACTCTACTGTTCCCATTCATTCACTCTATCGTTCCCGTTCATTCACTCTATCGTTCCCGTTCATTCACTCTACCGTTCCCGTTCATTCACTCTATCGTTCCCGTTCATTCACTCTATCGTTCCCGTTCATTCACTCTACCGTTCCCGTTCATTCACTCTATCGTTCCCGTTCATTCACCCTATCGTTCCCGTTCATTCACTCTATCGTTCCCGTTCATTCACTCTACCGTTCCCGTTCATTAACTCTATCGTTCCCGTTCATTCACTCTATCGTTCCCGTTCATTCACTCGATCGTTCCCGTTCATTCACTCTATCGTTCCCGTTCATTCACTCTATCGTTCCCGTTCATTCACTCTATCGTTCCCGTTCATTCACTCTATCGTTCCCGTTCATTCACTCTATCGTTCCCGTTCATTCACTCTATCGTTCCCGTTCATTCACTCTATCGTTCCCGTTCATTCACTCGATCGTTCCCGTTCATTCACTCGATCGTTCCCGTTCATTCACTCGATCGTTCCCGTTCATTCACTCTATCGTTCCCGTTCATTCACTCTACCGTTCCCGTTCATTCACTCTACCGTTCCCGTTCATTCACTCTATCGTTCCCGTTCATTCACTCTATCGTTCCCGTTCATTCACTCTATCGTTCCCGTTCATTCACTCTACCGTTCCCGTTCATTCACTCTATCGTTCCCGTTCATTCACTCTATCGTTCCCGTTCATTCACTCTATCGTTCCCGTTCATTCACTCTATCGTTCCCGTTCATTCACTCTATCGTTCCCGTTCATTCACTCTATCGTTCCCGTTCATTCACTCTATCGTTCCCGTTCATTCACTCTATCGTTCCCGTTCATTCACTCTATCGTTCCCGTTCATTCACTCGATCGTTCCCGTTCATTCACTCTATCGTTCCCGTTCCTTCACTCTACCGTTCCCGTTTATTCACTCTATCGTTCCCGTTCATTCACTCTACCGTTCCCGTTCATTCACTCTATCGTTCCCGTTCATTCACTCTATCGTTCCCGTTCATTCACTCGATCGTTCCCGTTCATTCACTCTATCGTTCCCGTTCCTTCACTCTACCGTTCCCGTTCATTCACTCTATCGTTCCCGTTCATTCACTCTATCGTTCCCGTTCATTCACTCTATCGTTCCCGTTCATTCACTCTATCTTTCCCGTTCATTCACTCTACCGTTCACGTTCATTCACTCTATCGTTCCCGTTCATTCACTCACCCTATTTACTTCATTCCCCCCCCCCCCCTCGCTTACTCACTCATTCACTCACACGTCATCCCAAAGTGCACGTGTCTGACCTTGTCCGTGTCGAACGACGGTACATTTACCGATGCAGTCATGGCTCTTTTTTCCCCGCCTCACCTGTGATACATGTGAGGGAGGGGAAATACGAGGTTTTGAGCCCGCCTCAACATCCGGGTCGCCCACGACATGACGCCGCCGCCCCCGCCGGTGCCAAGGGCTTGCCAAAGTTGGCATTACTATATTTCAATTGAGTTCCAAAAGCCCTCACTAGATGGCGACAATGTTGTTCAAATTCAAGTATGTTTATTGAGATAAGCAATAAATACATCTCAAACGGATAGAGTAGCTTAGGCTATTTCTACTCCCCTGACACAATGTTGTTGTTGGTGGTGGTGGTTGAGGGGAAAGTACAGAGGGGATGTGTGCTGCTTATAATATTATTCCAAGGACAAGGTTGAGCATCTTTTTATTTATTCTGTAGAACTTATTTTGAGATTTTGATGAAAATCGAAAATTTGATAATTTAAAGCCTCATTAGTTGGCTACATTTACCAATGTAATTTAAAAGCTTCGTTTTGTAATTACGTTTTATCATGCAAACATTAAAATAGTTGACTATGTAAATAAAAGAGTCTTAAGTTCAAGGAATACTTAATTATTGAATTAATTATTTTTTCATATTGTTATTCCCAAAAATGAATATGAAGAATATGTATGATTTTAAAGTTAGATTTGAGTATACTCGTTCTCTCTGTGCCAAATATATGACGAAACTTTGGAATCAAATGGAAAGACAGAGTGATTTAGATATGAATATACTTAATTGAAAATTGATTGCCTTATACAGTGCATGACATACACATTGAATAAAGCCCATCCATGGACCCCTTCAACGGATCCCAGGTTGAGAACTCCCTGCTCTAGATGGTAGAAGGTTTTTACGAAAAATGGAAAACAGCAAAATTGACAATTGTAATGATGCTGTTGTGTTTAATTCCATGTGGATAGAGGGCAGACGCTTAGGGCTAGTCCCATCTAAATGTGCAGGGAAAATGGTCTGGGGTATAGGACCGACATAAGCTAGTCGGGGTAGGCTTATGTTAAATGCTTTAAGAAATATTAGCAAATGTAAACACGCGTAGGACATGTTCATTGAATCAAATATGAAATATGGTGTACGATTAACGTGGAGTTTGTATTCATAAAGGAATATAAAAATAGAGAAAGGGATTGAAAGATAGATTAATAGATAGATGGATGGGAGATAAACAGAGAGAGCAGAGCATCGCTACCTAATACTAAAAATAAGAGTGATATAAAAAGCAGTGTTAAGTGGAGGAAGCAGGAGGGTGCCGGCGTTTGCTTCCCTGTGACCAAGTTGGCACTGGCATCCTCTCCTGGTGACCCACATGATACACCTCTCTCTCTCTGTCTCTGTCTCTCTCTCTCTCTCTCTCTCTCTCTCTCTCTCTCTCTCTCTCTCTCTCTCTCTCTCTCTCTCTCTCTCTCTCTCTCTCTCTCTCTCTCTCTCTCTCTCTCTGTCTCTTTGTCTCTCTCTGTTCCTCTCTGTCTGTCTGTCTGTCTGTCTGTCTGTCTGTCTGTCTGTTTGAAAGTCTGTCTGTCTGTCTGTCTGTCTCTGTCTCTGTCTCTCTCTCGGCCACGGATATTAGAAGATAGCCACGGATATTAGAAGATAGCCACGGATATTAGAAGATAGTCACGGATATTAGAAGATAGTCACGGATATTAGAAGATAGCCACGAATATTAGAAGATAGCCACGGATATTAGAAGATAGTCACGGATATTAGAAGATAGCCACGAATATTAGAAGATAGTCACGGATATTAGAAGATAGTCACGAATATTAGAAGATAGTCACGGATATTAGAAGATAGTCACGGATATTAGAAGATAGCCACGAATATTAGATGGCCACGGATATTAGAAGATAGTCACGGATATTAGAAGATAGTCACGGATATTAGAAGATAGTCACGGATATTAGAAGATAGTCACGGATATTAGAAGATAGTCACGGATATTAGAAGATAGTCACGGATATTAGAAGATAGTCACGAATATTAGAAGATAGTCACGGATATTAGAAGATAGTCACGGATATTAGAAGATAGTCACGGATATTAGAAGATAGTCACGGATATTAGAAGATAGTCACGGATATTAGAAGATAGCCACGGATATTAGAAGATGGCCACGGATATTAGAAGATAGTATGATGATAGAAGGGGTATGGGGTGCATAATAAATGAACTAAACTAAAAACTATTAGAAGAAAACCACGGATATTAGAAAATAGCCACGGATATCAGAAAATAGCCACGGATATCAGAAAATAGCCACGGATATCAGAAAATAGCCTCACACTGTAGTAAAAGTTTGCCAGGACAGGTTAACAGCCATGATGTGAGATGGGGGACATTACGGGTAAGCCCACTACGGGCTCACCATAGCCCGTGCTACTTGGAACTTCTTGTTCCAGGTAGCGAATCTTAAACAACAACACGGTACGTATAGGTAGCTCTAGAAGCATACACACCATGGTCATATCTCTTACAGAATAGAGTGCCAACACTGCTGTGTACCCGAGCTCTTTAATAAGTCATAAAAACTACTACAATGAGGCAACAAAGAGTGTGTGTGTGAGAGAGAGGGCCAAAGTGTGGGAAGTGTCACGATACAAGGGGCTCCACGATTGGGCACAGTGCCACCAAGGTCGGGGAGTGGCACTGTCTTCCCCACGACGTGCAGTGCCCTTCCCTCCCTCCTCTCTCTCCCCCACCACAGATCATTAGGATATACCCCCATGTTTATCAACTTTTGACTGGTCGGTACAACGGGTTGTATCTAAAACCTGAACGCTACACACAGCCCCGCTCCTGTGCCAGGTAAGTCCACTATGCGCTCACCATAGCCCGTGCTACTTGCCCCGCTCCTGTGCCAGGTAAGTCCACTACGGGCTCACCATAGCCCGTGCTACTTGCCCCGCTCCTGTGCCAGGTAAGTCCACTACGGGCTCACCATAGCCCGTGCTACTTGCCCCGCTCCTGTGCCAGGTAAGTTACGGGCTCACCATAGCCCGTGCTACTTGGAACTTGTTCCGAGTAGCTGAATCTATAACAAGAACAAAGAACTGAACACTACAACAGGCTGTAGTGAGTTAGGTTGGGTTAGGGCAGGCCAGGATGGGATAGGTTATATATGGATGTAGCGTAGCAATGATTGATGAAGGTTAAGCTACCCCAAGAGGTGGCACGGGCATGAATAGCCCCGTAATGCGTGGCAATGACGTAGAGAAATACATATATTTCTCTACGTCTATATTTCTCTTTTAGGTGGTGAAGGGTAGGGAAGGTGGTGAAGGGTAGGGAAGGTGGTGAAGGGTAGGGAAGGTGGTGAAGGGTAGGGAAGGTGGTGAAGGGTAGGGAAGGTGGTGAAGGGTAGGGAAGGTGGTGAAGGGTAGGGAAGCTGGTGAAGGGTAGGGTAGGTGGTGAAGGGTAGGGAAGGTGGTGAAGGGTAGGGAAGATGGTGAAGGGTAGGGAAGATAGTGAAGGGTAGGGAAGGTGGTGAAGGGTAGGGAAGGTGGTGAAGGGTAGGGAAGGTGGTGAAGGGTAGGGAAGGTGGTGAAGGGTAGGGAAGGTGGTGAAGGGTAGGGAAGGTGGTGAAGGGTAGGGAAGGTGGTGAAGGGTAGGGAAGCTGGTGAAGGGTAGGGTAGGTGGTGAAGGGTAGGGAAGGTGGTGAAGGGTAGGGAAGATGGTGAAGGGTAGGGAAGATAGTGAAGGGTAGGGAAGGTGGTGAAGGGTAGGGAAGGTGGTGAAGGGTAGGGAAGGTGGTGAAGGGTAGGGAAGATAGTGAAGGGTAGGGCAGCTGGTGAAGGGTACGGAAGGTGGTGAAGGGTAGGGAAGGTGGTGAAGGGTAGGGAAGATAGTGAAGGGTAGGGAAGCTGGTGAAGGGTACGGAAGGTGGTGAAGGGTAGGGAAGGTGGTGAAGGGTAGGGAAGATAGTGAAGGGTAAGGAAGATAGTGAAGGGTTTAAGGTTTTAGAACAAATCAAAGCACCGTAACACGGACGTTTCCCAAGCATCGTTCTCGACAGGTCAGGCGGGGTTGCCTAGGCTTGAATGTTTTCCTAACACAAAAAACAGTTGCATTTTCTTACGGAGTGTCAGATCGTGAGAACGGGCTACTGTATTCACCAGTACCTGGCCATACTGGTGTGCTCTCCAGCGAACTGGCTGACGTATATTAGACGCCCCAGCTGCTGTCAAACCTTTCACAAGAGTGGCATTTTTCTGTGAAAGCATTAGGCTTTGAATGGCAGATTTTTAGCTCATCAATACAGTAGACAAAAACATCTATCAGCGCTCGTCTACCTTGCACATGTCCGTGCAAACACCTCAATCGTAGGTCTTACTGCTGAAAAAGGCCAAACAAACGCTTGCTAAAGTTTCATCTCTTGAAATAGCGATCTTGTTTACCCGGGGTTTCACAAGAGGGGGTGGGGGTGGGGGGGGGGGGGGAAATACGCGGAATAAATTGGCAATGGTTCTTGCATATAGCGCCTTTCCCTTGATCTCTGACGATGTTATAACATCTCTGTGTCAGTACCACCATCTGTTGTGTAGAGCGAGAAAAGGGCACTTGAGTCCCATACTAGAGGTAAAGTGACTTAAGGAGCAGTGGGCGCTGGTAGGAGGACTAAGAGCAGGATTAAGAGGAGGATTAAGAGAGCTTCAAGATTGAGAGCATGACAGCGTGCGAGGTGGAAAATACCTGTGTGTTGTGTCACTCTTGAGGTCTGCCAGGGGTCTGCTTTATGCCTGCTGAATACTGGATCATTGGCCACATGTTTGTCTCTCTCTCTCACCGCACGAACACAAGCAGACGCCTGCTTTCCTATTCTGTTTTAAGCTCTTCCAACGATCGTATTACATTGTATTTAAGGAAAAGCAAAGAAATAATGTTTCAGTGACAGGTACTTACAAGATGGTACCTCCGTTGATCTGACTTAAATGTTGATTGAACATTTATCTAAATCTAAGCACATTTGCACTGTGCTTAGATTTTGTTCTTTACTAACTCGGATATATAATATTTGTCCATAGAAAATTTAAACGTGAAATGTTCTTCGTGAGTGTTTGGTGAAAGTAGAACTTTGTTTAATTAGTCCAGATGTTACATAACTGTTTCGTTTGTATTTAAGATGAGCGTTGGAAAACGACTGTTTACTAATCTAGTTTCTCTTAAATCCTTATCCTGATCCCTTCTCAGTGCTATATAGTCGTAATGGCTTGGCGCTTTCCCTTGACAATTCTTTCCCTCTCCACTATTCCTCTTTCTCTCAGTATCTTATACACTGTGATTAATATCGTCTCTGGTTCTTGTCTCGTCTCATACGGTTTCCTTTACTTCTCTAAGACTATTCTCGTAGCTTACCTTTCTTATCTCCATGTCAGAGCTGCATATTTTTGGGTTGGTCTAACGTACCCTACATAATAACGTTATATGTTCGAACAAAGATATTAATATTCTAAAAAAAAGTCAACAATTAAGTGCATCAAGTGCCATTTTTTGTTTACAACAAATGTTAGTAATGCATTGTGCATATTTATATTTACCCAAATGAACCCAACGCATACCAAATGGACCCATATTAACAAGCACTAACCAATGGTGCTAACCTTGAAACACGTGGTAGGTGTTAGCAACACTGAGCTGGTAGAAACAGGTGCTAAGCACTCCTAGATACAGGTGCTACGAGCTGCTAGAAACAGGTGCTAAGAAGCCTTATCTCTCGCAGGACACGTCCGAGGTGGTGACCCTGTTGAGGAAAGGGGACAAAGTGGGAGTGTTGGTATACCTGAGGAATGGCGGCGACCCCAACGCGCGGAACCACCTGGGATGGACGCTCCTGCACCTGGCCTGCGTCGAGGGCCAGACTGAGGTCGTCGAGGTCCTCTTGGACGCCGGCGCTTCGGTCAGTGCCTGGGAGGTTGTGTGAGTTACTCTGTGTGTGTGTGTGTGTACTCACTCACCTATTTGTGCCTGCAGGATCGAGCATTGACTCTTGGATCCCGCCTTTCTAGCCATCGGTTGTTTACAGCAATGACTCCTGTCCCATTTCCCTATCATGTCTCGTTTTAAAATTATGAATAGAGTTTGCTTCCGCAACCTGCTCCTGTACTCACCTAATTGCACTCATCTAACTGTGCTTGCGGGGGTTGAGCTCTGGCTCTTTGGTCCCGCCTGTCAACTGTAATATCTATATATATAATACCATACTAATATCTTGTGTGTGTGTGTGTGTGTGTATATATATATATATATATATATATATATATATATATATATATATATATATATATATATATATATATATATATATATATATATATATATATATATATATATGTGTGTGTGACATAGGCTATGTCAGTTGTGAATTATAAACTCGATGACAGGTTTTGTATAAATGATAAAACTATGTCGCATCAAAGCAATTTCTAGACTAAATAGAATATTTACGTGAAAAATGTTTTTATTATATGTTGATTAGAATGTTAACATAATCAAAATAATGAACAAAAGGCTCCATATATTTATATAATTGAGACAATATAACACTATTGCTCTAACACAATCTAATCTGACCTAGTCTAATCAATACTTAACAATGCCTATCTTATCTAACCTATTCTTATCAAACCAACTATAATATTACCAAACCTATCCTAGTATTTCCTAACCAATCCTAATATTACCAAACCTATCCTAATGTTACTAAACATATCCTAACATTACCAAATCTATCCTAATATTACCAATCACATCCTAGCATTTCCTAACTAATCCCAATATTATTAAACCAATCCTAATATTACCAAACCTATCCTCGTATTTCCTAACCAATCCTAATATTACCAAACCTATCCTAATGTTACAAAACATATATATATTTTTAAACTTATCTAGAAACCAAATTAATCCTTTGAACAGCCATGGTTGATATATGAACCGAAATGTATTCAGCATCTACTAATATTAAGTATAAGTAATGGTTTAATTAATCAGCTAAACGAACGAGTTGGACAGGATTTCACCAAAATATCTGGGGCCAGATTCACGAAGCAGTTACGCCAGCACTTACGAACCTGTACATCTTTTCTCAATCTTTGGCAACTTTGTTTACAATTATTAAACAGTTAATGAGCTCTGAAGCACCAGGAGGCTGTTTATAACAATAACAACAGTTGATTGACAAGTTTTCATGCTTGTAAACTGTTTAATAAATGTAACCAAAGCCGTCAAAGATCGAGGAAAGATGTACACGTTCGTAAGTAATTGCGTAACTGCTTCGTGAATCTGGGGCCTGATTTGTATTTCTCGACGAACGTGTAGTCACCTAGTTGTGTTTGCGGGGTTGAGCTCTGGCTCTTTGGTCCCGCCTCTCAACCGTCAATCAACAGGTGTACAGATTCCTGAGCCTATTGGGCTCTATCATATCTACACTTGAAACTGTGTATGGAGTCAGCCTCCACCACATCACTGCCTAATGCATTCCATTTGTCAACCACTCTGACACTAAAAAAGTTCTTTCTAATATCTCTGTGTTTTAATATAATATATTCTAATATAACTTTCTAATATAACATGTGTTCTCCTTCAGGTGAATTCCTGCACTACAGACAGTTGTACGCCTCTTCACCGGGCGTCTGCTCAAGGCTACAGCGCCGTCGTAGAGCTTCTGCTCAAGAAGAACGCCTATGTCAATGCCCAGGTAGATTTGCGTCTGTGTTCTGTGTCAACATCTACAGTAGATCACGCAACCTGTCCTCTTAAAAAGAACGTCGCTTTTGGCCGTTTGCCCGTATGGCCGAATATGGACGTAATTTGAAAATGAAAAAAATTAATATAAATTTGGGATTTTTTTTTCAACAACAGTAAGTTAAGGGTCCTCTGATAGATTAGGTGGGCAGGAAATTCTCATACAGTTTCAAAACGGCATGAAAAACGTTAATGGAAAGAATCCACTTCTAAGCTTGCCGAGTAAGCCGGACGATTCAAACAGTTGAGTTGTCTATGTATATATTAACACGTTGTACTGAATGGGGTGAGAATAGCTTGAGCTACCTCATCCCTTTGTGTGTATTTTACCTCAATAAACTTATTTCAATTTCAATTTCAATTTCATTCAAACAGAAAACGGAACAGTACGTCACTTTTGTGAGTCGATTTCATTTCAAATTACGTCCAAATTTGGCCATAGTGCGCATACGAGCCAAAAGTGACGTTAAAATTTTAAGAGGACGGGTTGAATATGTGTGTGTATGGGGGGGGGGGGAAGGATGAAGTCACCATCATCAACTACTTCCACGAGTCAGTTTAGCACTATAACTAGGATTGATTGATTGATTTATTAATATTAATCGAATCACTTTGTGTATGTAATGATATACACTTTGTGTATGTAATGATATACACTAAAGCAAAAATATATCATTTAATTTTGAAAGTGTCTCATGAAAGACTGAACAAGTTTAATTCGTGTCATTTTTTTATCTATATTTAATAAAATACAATATAAATCATATATACATACATTTTACAAGGCAATATTTAGCTATTATTGTGGGTTCTCTCAGAAAGTTCAGCTGACACCGCCAGCTTGAACATTTTAAATGCACACATTACCGATTTTTAGCAATTTTATTTCTATTTATAATTATTATTATTTATATCATTATTTTTATTTGGGTTGGCTTTGGGGATGGAGGGTTGGGGGAAGCTGCTGACGTCCGTCCAAATTACTATACTTGATGCCAACTTTATTAAAAAAAAAGTCTCCATAATCACCTATGCGGAAGTTCCCAGCCACAACTCACCTACGCAGCAGATATCCACTATGACCCCCCCAAATATAGCATTACGGGCTCACCATAGTCCGTGCTACATGGACACTTCGTTCTGAGTAGCTAAATCTAAAACAACAAATATAGTAGGTACCCCCCACTCTAACCCAGCTACCATCATAACCCATATGAGGTAGGTACTCAAGTATACCTCCAAACCCTTTATGAATAAGATCAACATTAATAACCCACCCGAGGAAAGGTTTACTCAAGTATACCTCCAAACCCTTTATGAATAAGATCAACATTAATAACCCACCCGAGGAAAGGTTTACTCAAGTATACCTCCAAACCCTTTATGAATAAGGTCCACCCGAGGAAAGGTTTATAATTGCAGACGAGGAGACACAATAACGTGCCTGAAATATGTTGACCAAACCACACACTAGAAAGTGAAGGGACGACGACGTTTCGGTCCGTCCTGGACCATTCTCAAGTCGATTATAACACTATAATTGTCTCTCACATCACATCATTCCCCACGTTGCAGGACAAGGCGGGGAACACTCCCCTACACGAGGCCGCCAGGGGCCTCCACACAGCCGTCGCCAAACTGCTTATAGGCAAGAAGGCGGACATGGCCAAGACCAATCGTAAGAACCAGGGATTTTTACAACTGGTATGTTCTATGAGCAGGCTTTGGCTTATGTGCACTTCTCTGTTTCATGTGTATGTGTGTGTTTATTTACTATTTGTGCCTGCAGAGTCGAGCTATTAGCTCTTGGACCCCGCCTTGCGTGTGTGTATCCGTCCGTCTCTTGGTGACCAATTGGTATATTTGTGAAAGCATGTCCTCGTACCATGTACGATAGCGTGATGGCGCGCAGGAATATTTACTTCGATCTTTACCAAATACGTATGTTGTGGTATATACGTACACGCCCATTAAATATATGAATATTCCATGCCCTGGTGTGTATACAGGCATCTCCGCACACGAACGCCTGTCGTAAATTTCGATAGTTTTTATATTCATACTGTGTGAGTTTTGCATGTGTATATACGTAGCCTATAAGATTATGGATATCCTAGTATATCCATCTGTATATGATTCCTATGAATACGATGGCATATACATGGGAAGCATATGCTTCCCATGTATATGCCAACTCAAATGATATACCAGGTTACACTGATAGATAAAACACAAAGATATACCAGGTTACACTGATAGGCTGTTCAATTTTTGTTTGATATAACAGATATTTTCAGATACTCTATTTGTATTATTATTTCTTAAAATTCTATTAATTTAGATTACCTTAATTTTGACATAGTTTACCCTTCATTATTTTTTATTTACAGGAATTAATGTACTGTAACTACAAATTAAAAAAAAAATATATTTAACACTATTATGTTGAGTTAACCTTAGTTAACACTATTATGTTGTGTTTAACCTTAGTTAACACTATTATGTTATTATGATGGTGAGGGAACAGGTGGGTCAACAGTTGATGCCAGTGGTGGAGTCTGGGGACTGCGAGGTGCTGGTCCAGTGGTTGGACTGGGGTCTGAGTCCGGACACTAAGGGCAACCTCCACTGGTCCATCCTTCACCACGCGGCAGCCAGGGGCCAGCTCAACATCGTCTCTCTCCTCATTGAGAGGTAATTTAACATTCAGGGCTTAAGAGGGGAAGGGGAGGGGTGTATATTCTCTAATGATATGAAACACTGTTTAGCTGAAAATTATATCAACTGCATACATTGTTTTGTTGTTTTGTAGAAAATTGTATAAACTGCATACATTGTTTTGCAGTATATCAAGTGCATACATTGTTTTGCAGAATGTTATATCAAGTGCATACATTGTTTTGTAGAATATTATATCAACTGGATACATTGTTTTGTAGAATATTATATAAACTGCATACATTGTTTTGCAGAATATTATATCAACTGGATACATTGTTTTGTAGAATATTATATAAACTGCATACATTGTTTTGCAGAATATTATATCAACTGCATACATTGTTTTGCAGAATATTATATCAACTGCATACATTGTTTTGCAGAATATTATATCAACTGCATACATTGTTTTGCAGAATATTATATCAACTGGATACATTGTTTTGTAGAATATTATATCAACTGCATACATTGTTTTGCAGAATATTATATCAACTGCATACATTGTTTTGCATAAAATTATCTCTACTACTGTAAATACTTTGCTTTGCAGAAAATTATGTCAACTATATATGTTGTTTTGCAGAAAATTATATCAATTATAATTTAATGTACGATTTCCTTCATAAAATAATGTATATATAACATTGTACTGTACATAATTTAATCAAGGAAAACAAATATATTCACCATCCTGTCGATGATGTTCCACTTTAAGTTGCATTACTATTTCTGTCAATTAATGAAATCACTTTCAATAATTAATATGCTACTAATAATAGGCTACTAAGTGTAAGTTCTAACTCATTAAATAAAAAATAAAAAATGGTAGGTATAGTAGGTATACTTTTGTAAAAGTGAATTGATAGATAAATAATGTAGATTACACCAATCCCTTGTATTAAAAAAATGTAACACAGTTCATAGGAACTGTGACATATGAAATAAAGCTTTTGAATTTACATTTGTAGAAACAGGCATAAACAAACAGATTTGACATACCTAGATAAGCAAAGAGATAAACATGAAGATAAATATCAAGGTAAACATGCAGACAGATAACCATAAAAAGACAGATAAACATAAAGATACAGTCATAAACAGATATACATTCAGAGACAGAAAGAAACCTGGAACGACCAAGACCAGAGAGAGATAGACAGGAGGAATGAGCGAGGAACCGATTGCCAGCTAGAGAGAGAGAAAGAGAGAGTTGGAGAGCTTTTGAACTGACTTAATTAAAACGTGTTTGTAGGGGTGCCAACATCAACGCCGAGGACAGCAACCGGACAACGCCCCTCCACACTGCCTCCTTCCACGGCCACCTTCGCGTTGTGGACCTCCTCGCCGACGCCGGAGCCAACCTCAACGCCGCGGTGGGTTGCTTGGGGGGCGTTCACCCCCACTGTTGAGTTTCTGCTTAGTTTGTCTAGACTTGTAGGAGTCGAAATGTTACAAACCTGCTTTGTTTATAGTCCCTCCCCCTTGTAAGGATTTACGCTGTAATTCCTGTATTTATATACTTAAGTGCAATGGATTGATACTGATATTTTCCGTAGCCTAGTGTTTTAGTTAACTATTATACAAAATTAGAGTACCACGTTCTTAACTTTTTTAATACGTGTACCATACCAACTATACTAATTATGAGTCGAGGGACCCGAATTTCATTTCCGACCAGTACGGAAGCAGCTGGACACGTTTCCTTTCATCTGATACCTCTGATCACCTAGCAGCAAAATAGAATTACACCACCTATCAAGACCCACTAACTGTGCAACATACCTTCTGCAGGATCAGCGCGGCAACACCCCTCTCCACTCGGCCATAGAGGGAGGCCATCCACACGTGATTTCCCTACTGCTACAGAAGGGCTGCGACACCTCCATACCCAACAAGGAGGGTCAGATCTTCACCCACCTGGTTAGTCCTCCTGAAAGGTGTTCAACCGTCTTATATAATTTGTCGTGGAAGCTAGGAAATAAAGAATAAGATCTTGGATCGAAATACGAAGCAGGAGAGCCAGGAAGCACAGAAAGGGAGCAAGGAGATATAGATAAGGAGTAGCTAGGATATAGAAGTAACTAGGATGCACAGATAAGGATGAATGAAGATACACCTGAACCCTATTGTTCTATCCCAGTTTCCCATTCTATCCCATCTTAACCTCTTGTTCTATCCCACAGGTGAACGAGTTCCTGGTGAATGCCGTCCACTCCGCCAACGCAGGCCAAGTGACTAGCCTCTTGAAGGGGCAGGCGGACCCTAACTCTCTGGATTCCTTCGGCTTTCCGGTCCTCTGTCACGCTGCCTTCAAGGTCAGTCGCCAGGGTAAGGTCAGCACCTCAGTCTGGCAGCGCTTAACATCAGGGGAAAGGTCACTAACCTTCTCTGAGGCTACTAACATCAGGGGAAAGGTCACCAACCTTCTCTGAGGCTACTAACATCAGGGGGGAAGGTCACTAACCTTCTATGAGGCTACTAACATTAGGGGGGAAGGTCACCAATCTTCTATGAGGCTACTAACATCAGGGGAAGGTCACTAACCTTCTCTGAAGCTACTAACATCAGGGGAAGGTCACCAACCTTCTCTGAAGCTACTAACATCAGGGGAAGGTCACTAACCTTCTCTGAAGCTACGAACATCATTGGAAGGTCACTAACCTTCTCTGAAGCTACTAACATCAGGGGAAGGTCACCAACCTTCTCTGAAGCTACTAACATCAGGGGAAGGTCACCAACCTTCTCTGAAGCTACTAACATCAGGGGAAGGTCACTAACCTTCTCTGAAGCTACTAACATCAGGGGAAGGTCACCAACCTTCTCTGAAGCTACTAACATCAGGGGAAGGTCACTAACCTTCTCTGAAGCTACTAACATCAGGGGAAGGTCACCAACCTTCTCTGAAGCTATTAACATCAGGGGAAGGTCACCAACCTTCTCTGAAGCTACTAACATCAGGGGGAAGGTCACCAACCTTCTCTGAAGCTATTAACATCAGGGGAAGGTCACCAACCTTCTCTGAAGCTACTAACATCAGGGGGAAGGTCACCAACCTTCTCTGAAGCTACTAACATCAGGGGGAAGGTCACCAACCTTCTCTGAGGCTACTAACATCAGGGGGAAGGTCAACAACCTTCTCTGAGGCTACTAACATCAGGGGGGAAGGTCACCAACCTTCTCTGAGGCTACTAACATCAGGGGGAAGGTCAACAACCTTCTCTGAGGCTACTAACATCAGGGGGGAAGGTCACCAATCTTCTATGAGGCTACTAACATCAGGGGGAAGGTCACCAACCTTCTCTGAGGCTACTAACATCAGGGGGAAGGTCAACAACCTTCTCTGAGGCTACTAACATCAGGGGGGAAGGTCACCAATCTTCTATGAGGCTACTAACATCAGGGGGAAGGTCACCAACCTTCTCTGAGGCTACTAACATCAGGGGGAAGGTCACCAATCTTCTCTGAAGCTACTAACATCAGGGGGAAGGTCACCAATCTTCTCTGAGGCTACTAACATCAGGGGGAAGGTCACCAATCTTCTCTGAAGCTACTAACATCAGGGGGAAGGTCACCAATCTTCTCTGAGGCTACTAACATCAGGGGTAATAGTCAGCAACCAGGTGTGGGGCCACTAACATTAGGAAGACAGTCAACAGGAACTGATGTACTGACATCAGGGGACTTTAAAAAAAAATTAGCTCATAGATTTAGCTATACTCAAATGCAATAATTGGCGATTTAGTTATGCCAATTTATTCAATTATACTCATATGTTAAACTAGGTTATTTAGTTGTACTCATGTATTTCATAATTCATTATGTTATACTAGGCTATTTAGTTTTACTCATGTATTTCATTATTCATTATATTATACTAGGTTATTTAGCTATGCTCATGTAGTTAGATAATGCTCAATTATGAAGCATGTATTTTTACTTAACTAATTTGTGACTTTCACTACCAAATACTGATCGAAATTTTGAATTCCTTGATTTCTTGAGCTGTTTCACAATATTTTACATTCTTCCGTTTCAGCGTAATGATTGTCTACCCATATTGTTTGTATGAGATTGTTCTCCTTACACTAAGGCCTACTCTCCCCCCACACTAAGGCCTACTCTCCCCCCACACTAAGGCCTACTCTCTCCACATTAAGACTGACAGTCCCACACTAAGGCCTACTCTCTCCACATTAAGACTGACAGTCCCACACTAAGGCCTACTCTCTCCACATTAAGACCAACTCTCCCCACACTAAAGCCTACTCTCTCTACACTAAGACTGACAGTCCCACACTAAGACTGCTCTTCTCACAGGGTGATGTGCTGATTACGGACGCCTTGCTGGAGGGTGGCGCGAACCCAAACCTTACTGACGCAGGGGGCAAGACTCCCCTGCACCACGCCGCCTACTGGGGCCACCTCTTCGTTCTTAAGGCGCTCCTGGACAAGGGCGCAACGGTCAATGTCCAGGTGAATACTCACTGCTCTCCACACACACACCAGTTAATCAAGAAGCCTCATCCGAATAAAATTATCTGTAGCTGGTTTGCTTCGTGTGCACAATTTATAAGGTACATATAACAGTGAAAATGCACTAACGGATGTCTTTTCACGTACCTTCATCCTTGACAATGGTCTCTCTCTCTAGGACAAGAATGGGTCGACTCCCCTACACGAGGCGGCGAGGGAAGGAGCGGAGGACGTGATCACGGTGCTGGTGGGTCGGGGAGCAAAGCTCAACGCCGCCGACGACCAGGGCAACACGCCCCTTCACGCTGCCGCCAGGTGGGGCCAGACCGCAGCCGTCGAGCTCCTCATGGAGAAGGGCGCCGTAGATACCGTCAAAAATAAGAGCGGACTTCTCTACTCGGATCTGGTGAGGTGCAGCAGCCTGAGAGGTTATATATGGATCCTTGAGTGTGGTGTATATGTTCATGACCAAAGATCACATTCATTCCCTAAAATCTATCACTTACGAATATTAGATATTACTTTACGGGCTATTTATGCCCTTGCCACCTCTTGGGTGGCTTAATCTTCATCGATAAATCAATCTGGTGTAAATGGCTCCCACAGTGTGGTTTTGCCTGGTGAGGCTAAAATATAGTAGATCATTTTGAATTAAACATTTACACATTTCTTGAACATTTGTTATATAATTGTTTCTAAAATCACGTTTATATTCGCACTCCATCACATAGTGACGGAGGCTTCAGGTATGCCTGACGGGGTGATCATTGCTCCCCCAGTGTGGTCGACCTGGTGGCGTGCGTAAGATCACCCTTACTGTGGTGTGCTTGTCACTCTTGCTCCCCGTGTGTATTATTTATGTGTATACATATGTGTTTATTTTCTTGGATTATATTCTCATTCTCTCTCACTTGCTATTTCACCGCCAGCCTACTCATGGAGAACTCTCCCGATATGAAGTGAAACGCCTTGAAAAAGACGAATGTCGTCTATGCCTTCATGTGCCCATTTGGGGACTCTCATCACCCAACAATCTTCAATATATAGGGAAGAAAACCTCTCTTTCAAGGCGTCTCACAATGCACAAGCAAACAGGGCCCCCATCAAAGAACATATAATTTCTACACCTAACCAGATCATCACCAGAGATATCCGGACGACATTAGAAAAACGACATTAGAAAACTATACATTGGTGAAGCACAACATATCTAACAACTTCAGCGAACTATTAACAGCTCACACTCGGATACATTCTATCATCTTCAAGACCAAGGTGGAATATCCAGTACAATGCCCCAGCCAACATATGTTATGGGGAAGCAAGAAAACTGTGGAAAGCCTATTGACCCTATGCAACACCACGAAATGCATCTTTTTTTCTTAGTGTTAGGCCGTATAAAATTGTAAACACTCATTTTGGAGAGTTAATTTTTCAACTACATTTTCAAATGAAGAACATAAGAAATATACAAAACATTCGGGCTTGAATCACTGATCTAGCCTTTTGTCACACTGAATAACATGTATTATTATTATTATTATTATTATTATTATTATTATTATTATTATTATTATTATTATTATTATTATTATTATGACCATGTTACAGGCGCTGATCCGTGCAGTTCGGACAGAGGACAGGACTCAAGTGATGGCAGGACTGGCGTGGGGCGGTGACCCTAACAGTCGAGACCCTCGCGGCTGGACCCTGCTCCACCACGCTGTCTACAAGGTGGGTCCCAGCCCTTGCCCCCCCCTCCTCCACACTCCTATCCATACCTTGGGTGTGGGGCCTTCTCACTACCATCCACACTACAGGTGTGGTCCCCCCCCCTCCCCTACTCTACCTTGCACTACCACCCACACCTTGGGTATGACCTCCACACTACCACCCATACCATTGGTAGGCCTCAATACTACCATTCATACAATGAGTATGGCCTCCACACTACTACCCACACCTTGGGTATGGCCTACATCACAAAACAGACTATCTTTTAGATGCTAAAAAAAAGCCTCGTTGATCATATAGAACATATAAATTTGGTTTCCAAAAATTAACATGGATTCAACAAAGAAAAATCTTGCTTTACTAACAATAAAACTCTACGACAAGTTATCTTGTCATTGAGTTCTATGACAAGACAGCAATCAAACAAGAGAGAGAGAGAGAGGGCTAGGAAGATTGCATTTTCCTGGATTGCCAGAAAGCCCTCGACACTGTTCCTCCTCACTAGCGACTTTCATGCAGACTCGATTATATCCGGATATTACTCGATATTACTCACTTGCTAATGCCTAAGACATCATAGATATTACTCACTTGCTAATGCCTAAGACATCATAGATATTACTCACTTGCTAATGCCTAAGACATCATAGATATTACTCACTTGCTAATGCCTAAGACATCATAGATATTACTCACTTGCTAATGCCTAAAATATCATAGATATTACTCACTTGCTAATGCTTAAAATATCATAGATATTACTAACTTGCTAATGCCTAAGACATCATAGATATTATTCATTTGTTATAGCCTAAGATATCATAGATATTCCTAACTTATTATGTCTTAAGGTATTATAGATATTATTCACTTCTAGTCTAAGATATCATAAATATTATTCATTTGTTATAGCCTAAAATATCATATATATTATTCAGTTATTATAACTAAGATATCATATATATTATTTAGTTATTATAATCCAAGACATCATATATATTATTCAGTTATTATAGTCTAAGATATCATAGATATTATTCACTTGTTATAGTCTAAGATATCGAAGATATTAATCATTTGCAATCGCCTAAGATATCATAGATATTCCTAACTTGATATAGCACAGATGTTATTCACTTGTTATAACCTATGATATCATAGATATTATTCACTTGTTATACCCTAAGATATCATAGATATTCCTCACCTCTTATAGCCAAAGATATAGTTGTGCCAGCTGGTAGTGTAGGTAGTTGTGCCAGCTGGTAGTGTAGGTAGTTGTGCCAGCTGGTAGTGTAGGTAGTTGTGCCAGCTGGTAGTGTAGGTAGTTGTGCCAGCTGGTAGTGTAGGTAGTTGTGCCAGTTGGTAGTGTAGGTAGTTGTGCCAGCTGGTAGTGTAGGTAGTTGTGCCAGCTGGTAGTGTAGGTAGTTATGCCAGCTGGTAGTGTAGGTAGTTGTGCCAGCTGGTAGTGTAGGTAGTTGAGCCAGCTGGTAGTGTAGGTAGTTGTGCCAGCTGGTAGTGTGGGTAGTTGAGCCAGCTGGTAGTGTAGGTAGTTGTGCCAGCTGGTAGTGTAGGTAGTTGTGCCAGCTGGTAGTGTAGGTAGTTGAGCCAGCTGGTAGTGTGGGTAGTTGTGCCAGCTGGTAGTGTAGGTAGTTGTGCCAGCTGGTAGTGTAGGTAGTTGAGCCAGCTGGTAGTGTGGGTAGTTGTGCCAGCTGGTAGAGTAGGTAGTTGTGCCAGCTTGTAGTGTAGGTAGTTGAGCCAGCTGGTAGTGTGGGTAGTTGTGCCAGCTGGTAGTGTAGGTAGTTGAGCCAGCTGGTAGTGTGGGTAGTTGTGCCAGCTGGTAGTGTAGGTAGTTGTGCCAGCTGGTAGTGTAGGTAGTTGTGCCAGCTGGTAGTGTAGGTAGTTGTGCCAGCTGGTAGTGTGGGTAGTTGTGCCAGCTGGTAGTGTAGGTAGTTGTGCCAGCTGGTAGTGTAGGTAGTTGTGCCAGCTGGTAGTGTAGGTAGTTGTGCCAGCTGGTAGTGTAGGTAGTTGTGCCAGCTGGTAGTGTGGGTAGTTGTACCAGCTGGTAGTGTAGGTAGTTGTGCCAGCTGGTAGTGTGGGTAGTTGTGCCAGCTGGTAGTGTAGGTAGTTGTGCCAGCTGGTAGTGTAGGTAGTTGTGCCAGCTGGTAGTGTGGGTAGTTGTGCCAGCTGGTAGTGTAGGTAGTTGTGCCAGCTGGTAGTGTAGGTAGTTGTGCCAGCTGGTAGTGTAGGTAGTTGTGCCAGCTGGTAGTGTAGGTAGTTGTGCCAGCTGGTAGCGTAGGTAGTTGTGCCAGCTGGTATCGTAGGTAGTGCGTAACAAAGTACTGGATATGACCATATGTCGGCCATGTGTCTAATGGTGCAGGGGACGCTTGACATCTGCTTCTTGCTGCTGGAGTGTGGCGCCAACGTCAACGCTGTCGACTCCCACGGCAGGACGCCCCTCCTACTGGCTGCCTACCGCGGCAATCATCAGGTGAGCCCTTCCTCCTACTGGCTGCCTGTCACAAGGAAGCTCACCCCCCTTCAAGGCACGACAAACTACTCCTATACCGAACTCCTGTACATTTCTACATGGTCAAACTTCAGTGCAGTTTGCGTTTCGGGCAAGTTCTTAATCCTAATTTTCCCCGGAATACGACTCACCAAATCGTTTAGCAACCAGGTATCCATTCACTGTTGAGTAAACAGAGGCTACAGTTAAGGATTGGCGCCCAGTCAATCCTCCCCGACCAGGATATGAACCCAGGTCAAAGCGCTCGCGAAGCACCGGGCGAGTGTTTTACCACTGCGCCACGGGGACTGCTGCAGTTATATCTTGCAATAATACCAAGGCATATAATATACAGTATCTGTATACAGTTTAAGCACTTTCTATTCACTGTAACAATAACCAAACTGCATACGAACTAAAGTTAGAACACACATAAAATAAGAGAGTACATTGCACAACCTGTATACATGTGAGTCACAGCTGATCTGCCGGTCACCAAAACAATAACAGTCAAGCGAGCATCCATCCGGTACAACAATAACAGTCAAGCGAGCATCCATCCGGTACAACAATAACAGTCAAGCGAGCATCCATCCGGTACAACAATAACAGTCAAGCGAGCATCCATCCGGTACAACAATAACAGTCAAGCGAGCATCCATCCGGTACAACAATAACAGTCAAGCGAGCATCCATCCGGTACAACAATAACAGTCAAGCGAGCATCCATCCGGTACAACAATAACAGTCAAGCGAGCATCCATTCGGTACAACAATAACAGTCAAGCGAGCATCCATCCGGTACAACAATAACAGTCAAGCGAGCATCCATCCGGTACAACAATAACAGTCAAGCGAGCATCCATCCGGTACAACAATAACAGTCAAGCGAGCATCCATCCGGTACAACAATAACAGTCAAGCGAGCATCCATCCGGTACAACAATAACAGTCAAGCGAGCATCCATTCGGTACAACAATAACAGTCAAGCGAGCATCCATCCGGTACAACAATAACAGTCAAGCGAGCATCCATCCGGTACAACAATAACAGTCAAGCGAGCATCCATCCGGTACAACAATAACAGTCAAGCGAGCATCCATCCGGTACAACAATAACAGTCAAGCGAGCATCCATTCGGTACAACAATAACAGTCAAGCGAGCATCCATCCGGTACAACAATAACTCCAGCCAGGTATGATAGATGCATTTTTTTATATACAAGAGTTCTTACATTCTTGTAAAGCCACTAGCACGCATAGCGTTTCGGGCAGGTCATTAATCCTAATTTTCCCCAGAATACGACCCGCCAAAGGGTTTAACAACCAGTATCCCATTCACTGTTGGGATGTTACAGTTAAGGATTGGCACCCAGTCAATCCTTCCCGGCCAGGATACGAACCCAGGCCAAAGCGCTCGCGAAGCGCTGGGCGAGTGTTCTACCACTGCACCACCACCACCACCTAATTTCACGGGAACAACACTTTGTCTACACTGTTACTGGAAGTTTTTTTTATTGATTTGGTTCACTTCATACGATATTCTAGCTATGTTTGCATATATTTGTTCCACCCAAGAGAAATTGTTAACAAAAGTCAACTTGAATTTGTAGATGTGTGAAATTTATTTATTATATATTTAAGCTAATTATTTTTGCCATTTTTGTTAGTAATATTATTTATTATTTTAAGTAAATAATAAATTATGTGTTTACTGTTATTTTAAAGGTTCACTATGTGTTGTAGAGACATGTGTGTCATGTTGGATGTGTTCACTGTGTGTTGTAGAGACATGTGTGTCATGTTGGATGTGTTCACTATGTGTTGTAGAGACATGTGTGTCATGTTGGATGTGTTCACTGTGTGTTGTAGAGACATGTGTGTCATGTTGGATGTGTTCACTGTGTGTTGTAGAGACATGTGTGTCATGTTGGATGCGTTCACTGTGTGTTGTAGAGACATGTGTGTCATGTTGGATGAGTTCACTGTGTGTTGTAGACGTGTGTGTCATGTTGGATGTGTTCACTGTGTGTTGTAGACGTGTGTGTCATGTTGGATGCGTTCACTGTGTGTTGTAGAGACATGTGTGTCATGTTGGATGTGTTCACTGTGTGTTGTAGAGACATGTGTGTCATGTTGGATGTGTTCACTGTGTGTTGTAGAGACATGTGTGTCATGTTGGATGTGTTCACTGTGTGTTGTAGAGACATGTGTGTCATGTTGGATGTGTTCGCTGTGTGTTGTAAACACTTGCTGTGTTGTATGCTTTCACTGTGAGTTGAAGACAATACCTGTGGGTTGCAGATCATGCAGGTGTTGCTGGACGAAGGCTCGGACATCAACGCCCAAGACTGGATGGGTCAGACCCCGCTGCACTGGGCGGCCAGCGAGGGTAGCGTGGACACCGTCCACCTCCTGCTGGAGCGCGGCGCCGACACCTCCGTCAGGAGTAAGGATGGCCTCCTCTACACCGACATGGTGGGTCTTCCTGCGAGGTATTAGCTTTCTCCTCGTGTTAGTTGTTGTAGCAACGAGGATAAATGTTAGCTGTGGCGTTTCTTGTTTTGTGTCCATAACTGAGTCACGTCAATACCTTTTCCAATTTGTCTATATCTATTTGTTTATTGACGTTTTCTCTGTCTCTTTCTTAATAATATCCCGGAAACAAATATATGTTCTACTATTGAAACACCAATGTGTGCTGTTGTTGAAACACCCGTGTGTATGTTACTACTGAAACTTCTATGTACGCTGCTATTGAAACTCATATGTCACTCTATACATAATCTCCTCTACGTAGCTGTGAAATACCTGTCACTCTTTCTGCTTGTGCGCAGCTGTTGAAACACCTGTACCTGGCTGTGAGACACAACGACGCCGACAAGGTGGTGGGGCTGGTGCGCGCGGGGGCTGACCAGTTCGCAGAGGTTGAGGGCACCGGACTCAACCCCCGCGAAGAGGCCAAGCGACAAGGCCTCTACGACATCCTTCGGCAGATGGCCGCGCTCGCCAAGAAAGAACCCCGGCCTGAAGACGACAAAATTGTAGCTCTCGAAGATGTCTATAGGCTGTTTGAAGTAAGTAGTGGTAGAAAGTGGAGGAAGCTTTATTAATGGATAAGGAAAAGTAAATAAATCGCTGCTTTGAACCTTCTGGTGTAAATAACACTCTGGAAACTAAAAAAAAAAATGAGCATATTTGTCCTGGGCTTCTGTATGAGAGATTTTTGTCTATGTATAATTGGCCGATATTTTTTACAAATTGTTTTTCTTCCCATTTTCTCTGCCTACCGTTTATTTTTGTGTTTTTCTCACTTTTTTTTGTCTTATTAAGCTTTCTTTATGTCTTCCGTCAAAACGTTTGCTTGGTAGCATCATCTTCGTCTTAATTTTTACATTTTCTTTCCTAGAATAAATGTCGCCTTTTAGAACGTGTATCATTTTGACATTCATTATTGTTTCCTATTCGTTAGCTTTTCCTGTAAAAAAAAAAATCACGATATAACCTGCAGAAACTCTTGTTTTAATTCCTTCGTTTGGCCTCGGCTAACCATCAGGGCTTTCAAACTTGTCCCGGTCAAACTTAACCAGGCGCCCCAGAGGCAGCCGCAGCAAGACAAGACTATCACACACTAGAACTTGCCCGTCTTGTTATGTCTAGCTCACTATCCGAGGCTCTAGTTTCTGAATGCATGTGTACTAATTTAGGACGGATATATCACTGAGGACGCCGACTCCAGCTCCGCAGTGGAAGGGAGGAGCGAGACGATTGAGGACGAGGAGGAGACTGACGACACCGAAGAAGATGCCTACTGGAAAATGTCCAATGCTTACGAGGTCCTCACTGTCGAGGAGGCCTTCAAGGATGAAGATGACTGGCTGGAAGCATGGATGGAAAAGCCGAAGGTGATTTCTGCCAAAGAGCTCTTCGAGGAAGATCACGCCGCCTTCTGGGAGAACTGGGAGGAAAAACCCGAAGTCGTATCTGCGAAAGAGTTCTTCAAAGAAGATAGCAATTGGTGGGAAGATCAAAGCGATAAAGAGAACCTTGGCAGAGCTGATGAAAAGGAAAATAACCCACAATATATATCAGCTAAAGAGTTCTTCAGGGACGATGAGTGCTGGTGGAGGGACGCCGTCGAGGACCTGGACACATCCCAGGGAGTTTCCGCTGATGAATGTGAAGGGGCAGAAGGGATGCCTAAGAAAATATCAGCCAAAGACTATTTCAAAGATGAAAAGCCATGGTGGGAGACAGAGGAAGAGGAAAAGAAAAATGTGATATCGGCCAAAGAATTCTTCAAAGACGAGGACAAACCATGGTGGGAGACAGAGGAGTTTACTGAGCAAGAGAAATCCAAGGGCTTCTGGAGTGAATTAAAAAAAAGCTCGGACACTGCACACTTATTTAACTGTTACTCTTCAGTCAGTGAAGAAGAGGAGGACGAGGTAACTGCAAGTAGAGACGAGGAGGACGAGGAGGAAGATGAAAGTAGCATATCAGAATCGAATGAGGATGAAATGGAGTCATCGAGTAGAACAGATGACTTCGAGGACGCCAACGATAGCCTGCTCAGCGACACCAGTACCATGTACAGTGTGAGTGAAGGGGAGAGACTCCAAGCTAGCGTGGTCTTTAGGGATACTCCATGGTGGGAAGCAGACTCCCAGTTAGACCAAACCAGCCCAAGGGAGTCACAGGCAACGATGCCATGTGTCTCGCAGGAAAAACAGTGGCAAGACGACCTGAGTGAAGCGAGTGAAGCAACCGAAACTCTTGATATGGATACGAGTGAAATCAGTGAGGCAGCGACGACGACGGAGTTCTTTCACTCTACTTCACAGAACCCGCAGATTGAGCCAGAGTTCATGACTGGCGTTGAGAAGAGCAAACGAAGTATTATGGAGAAAATGAGAACGGAAATTGATGTTGAAGAAGATGCAGATGACGAAATTGATTCAGACGAAGATGAGGAAAGAGAAACAGACGAAGGTGACAAAGGATTAGGTGAAGAGTACAACAGTGAATGTGACGAGATCAAAAGCGAGGATGAAATAGAGGATATATTGGATGAGGAACTTGGAGTAGAAGAGAGCGAGAGTGAAAACGATGGAAACGAAGAAGACAGTGACAACATTCCCTCGAGAACAAATAGTCCATCGCCAGGAATTGAGGTCTCTGGCATTGCGAACATTACAGCTGTTAGTGATGAGAGAAAGAAAAACATTATGCCTTCAGTAGAGATAGACATGTACGATCAAGAGAGTGACACCACAAAATCTAGAACTTGTACTAGAGATGGAGAAACTGAACCAGTTGAGAAAACAACTTTCAATTTGCTTGCAGATTCGGTGAGTAATGCAGAGTGTTTAGCCAAAGAAGATACTAACATAATCGTAGATATAACTAACACTTTGCTAGACCCAAATCAGTTATCTGTTGACTCTCACTACATGGAAGGTAACCTCCAAAAATCTGATTCACAGACGAGTGGATATGAATCGAGTTTATCCTTGTCAGAAACTAAAATCAAAGAATGTAAAGTTAGTGTAGTTCATGAATGTAGTGAAGATAGTGCAGTCAAGCGAGATGAGTGTAAAAGTACTGAACCGTCCTATGATGCGAGGGCAGCAACAGGGGTAAATGATTTACTTGAAAGAGAGGACAGCGAACCATTGACCGTCGAATCAGTGACAGTCACGACTCACGACGATGAAGTTAACAACCTGCAGATTGATGCAGAAATAAATAATGAAGGAAACGCAGAAGATATCAATACAACTCAAGGGAAATCAGATGATGTTGAAAGGATTGTAATTCACATGGAACTTGACACAGGCGATATCACAGTAGATGCAAGTGAGACTAAAGAAGAAATTGTACAAAAATTACAGTGTAAACTTTCAGAGGAAGAAAGAAAAGAGAGTAATGTGGAAAACATAATTTACGCTCATTCTACTAATATGAAACTTGTAAAACCCAAACCAACAGCAGCCGCGACTTTATCCAATAGTTCTGCTCTTAAAGAAAATTTAGGAGACAAAACAGCAGTGAATAAAATGGATGACTGCTTGGCTAAAGTCGACGCGAGTCTAGCCTGGGTGGATGCTCGCTTGACTGAAGACTCCGGCAGTAGGACGGTGAAGGGACGCTCTGTTGAACACATATGCGGGAAGCAGCAAGCCGAGGACGCGAGGCCCTTCGCTGTGGTCCCCACACGGGGAGGAGGAGCACCAGCAGGCGTGACTCCTAAGTACTGCGGGGTCGGCAAGATCACCAAATCCCAAGGCAGGGTTGATAGCCCCGCGCCACGTACCAAGAGCAGAACCACAGAAAAGGACTCAGTGCTCCTCATGAAAGTTCATGTGCATGTGCCCGAGGAAAGTAGCAACTTGAGACCTGTTGAAGAAGGTGCTGTCGTCATCCATCACGGGACTATTTCACAACATATCACTCCTACTGACAGCAAAATCACCGGAGGAACGTTTCTCGGGGTGGTCAACACTGCGAACTCAGAGTCAAAGAAGAGTTCCAAATATGTTTCTCGGTTATCAGAAGGCATTGATTTAGAGGATACTGACTTAAATACACCCAGCCTAAAACCAAATCATCAAATATTAGCAAGTAAAGCATATATGGAGACTGAAGCCGTGACTGACAAACAAAAGAAAAGCGACCCAGCCACCACACAGGAACTCCTCAGTTGCGTCCGAACCAGCGCCAAGGAAATAAATACTCAAACCGGTGAGGAAATTCCCTCCAGAAAGGTATTCGATGAGGGAATTTCCTCACCAGCAACAGAGGAGGAGAGAGGTCAAGACGAGGGCAGCGTACCGTGCACTTCCCCCACCACGGTGGCGTCCACCAACGGTGATGAGGACAAATGTGAAGCTCATGTCAACAGTGTTACCCAGGAAGATCACCATCTGGCAGACGAACAGGAAGATCACCACTTGGCAGACGAGCAGGAAGATCACCACCTAGCAGACGAACAGGAAGATCACCACCTGGCAGACGAACAAGAAGATCACCACCTAGCAGACGAACAGGAAGATCACCACCTGGCAGACGAACAGGAAGATCACCACCTAGCAGACGAACAGGAAGATCACCACCTAGCAGACGAACAAGAAGATCACCACCTAGCAGACGAACAGGAAGATCACCACCTGGCAGACGAACAGGATGATCACCACCTAGCAGACGAACAGGAAGATCACCACCTGGCAGACGAACAAGAAGATCACCACCTAGCAGACGAACAGGAAGATCACCACCTGGCAGACGAACAAGAAGATCACCACCTAGCAGACGAACAGGATGATCACCACCTGGCAGACGAGCAGGAAGATCACCACCTAGCAGACGAACAGGATGATCACCACCTGGCAGACGAGCAGGAAGATCACCACCTAGCAGACGAACAGGAAGATCACCACGTAGCAGACGAGCAGGAAGATCACCACCTGGCAGACGAGCAGGAAGATCACCACGTAGCAGATGAACAGGAAGATCAAAATGGACCAAATGTTCCAACCAGCGATGATAGAAACATCAGGATGAATGTTATGAACCAGCAGAAAACAGAGTTGTCTCATGAAAGTTCTCCAGAACGACCAACAGCGACTGGTGCTAGTGAAGTTCCCCGTCGTCCCCCTCGAGAAACCGTCTGGCGATGTAGCACTTACGAAGCGATGAGTCTTAGTGACTACGACAACCTTGCATTCCTAATCCGGAAGTCAGCTAGCTCTCCGGCCTGCTGGATCGCCAAGAAGACCCTCAGTATAGAGTCTTTGGACAAGGCCAGGGATGACCCTTCAGAGGAGGCTTCGCTTAAATGTACTGCAACAGGCCAGAGACGTGCCCCATCAGACGAAGCTTCGTCCAAATATATTAATACTGGCCAAAGGCATTTCCCCTCTGAAGAAGCTTCGTCTGAAAGCACTACTAGCAACAAGCATGTCCCCTCAGAGGAAACCTCTCCACAGTGCACTACTGATTTGAAACATATTCCCTCGGAAGAATATTCTACGACTGGTCAAAATCAGGGGCATTTGTCAGAGACATTGTTCAAAGTTGATGGTGGTCAGAATTATGGCTCTGTCACTGAAGAACCTCTGACCCAGCTCTCAGAGTCAGATGATGTGAAGGCAACTCGTCCAAGTGCAGCCAAAACTCCCAGCAGTAGATGTCATGTAGATAGATATGCAAACATTGAAAGTAGACACCATGTAGAACAAGCCAGTAGAAGTAGATGTTACAGTAGAAGGGCCAATATAAACTCCCATGAACAAACTGAGAGACAGTCAGAGACTCCCTGTGACAGAGACAGCGTTATTAAGAAAATTCCACAAACGTCAGTTGCATGCGAGGCTACCGTATCATCGGCCGCCCCACCCACACCAGTAGCAGCTCAGGCATGTTCTAACTCTAGTGAAAGTAGCACCGCTCCAGATCCGCTCCTTATTCCTCCACGGAGAAGGGAACGCAAAATGCAAAATCAAACTGTAAATGACAAAGATGATGGACATAGTGCAAACAGCAAATCTACTACTAATGCGCCAAAAACGCCTACTAACACCACTTTGTTGTATGACCCAGATAAAAAAGAGGACCGTAAAATAGCGGAAGCCTCGCAAATAGCGCCTGGCGCTCTTCAAGTACATCAAGCGCCTGCTATATCAAGCAAGGATCCCAAGAAGGACCAAAACAAGACCAAAGAGGTAAGCACAGAGTGGACCAGCCTATTCTCGCTTACATCTGCTATACTGCTTATGCAAAATCTTGCTTTTATATATTTCATTTTAATTCCTTTCTTGAAAATAATGACCTCATTCTTGTAGTTTCTACAAAAGCAGTTGCTTTATAGTTTGCAGAACATGAAGACAATTCACATCATGCACGCAAAACCTGGTTGTAACAGTGAAATATACAGATCAAGTTTTGGGGGTAGAGATGACGCCGGTGTTCAATATTCTTTGCAGTTGTGCGCGGTGGCGGGCAAGTCAGACCCCGTCAGGAAGTCCTCCTCCTGCCACATAAGTTGATCCACGCCACATACCCTCAGCAGTGCTCACATACTTGCCACTGCGTTGTTCACATCCTTCGTGGCGTTGTCTGATACGTTCATGGTTCAGTACGATACTTTCATGGTGCCGTACGATATCTTCGTGGTGCCGTACGATATCTTCGTGGTCTCGTACGATACCTTTATGGTACCATGCTATATCTTTATGGTAACGTCCGATGCCTTCATGGTACCATACGATACCTTCATGGTTGCGTCCGATACCTTCATGGTACCTTACGATACCTTCATGGTATCATACCATACCTTCATGGTATCATACCATACCTTCATTGTACCGTCTAATAGCTTCAAGGTACTGTGCGATACCTATATGGTACCATACAATACCTTCATGGTACCTTACAATACCTTCATGTACCATATAATACCTTCATGTACCATACAATACCTTCATGGTACCGTGCTATACCTTCATGGTACTGTGCGATACCTTCAGGGTATCGTGCGATATTTTCATGGTACCGTGCGATATTTTCAAGGTACCGTGCGATACCTTCATGGTACCATACGATACCTTCACGGTACCGCACGATATCACCATGGTATTATGCTCAAATAAATATATTTTTCGTCATTCCGTCACAAGCGAGTCCAATGTTCCAGCAATCAATATTGTAATCTTCCGCGATCGAGCTTCAGCTCTTTGGTCCCGCCTGTATACGTTGTCAATTATGTGACAGCCCATATGAACAAGACACGTCTGCCCCCAGAATTTGAATTAAATATATTTGTAAACTGATAACCACGTAATAATGTATCTATAGGATGCTAACATCGCAAGCAGTGACTGCTGCATGTGGAAATGTTTGTGGAATACGATATAAAGCTGTTTATAATCAAGAAAAAGCTGTTGTTCATCCAAATTAACGATAAATCTGAAATAAACTCAGAGAAACGTCCATTCCATCATTTAGAGTGCTCCCTCTCCTCCTCTTCCTCCTGTCATGCCTTTTGCTGATAAAGTGATTATGTTGAACCCCCGTGGAGTCTGACTGGCTCACTGCTCTGTCTTGGTGTCGGCAGTAAATAGCAGTTCCATGTGTTGCCCCCAGCACAACCCCAGAAAATCCTTGGGAGATTTAGTCACACATAGATTCACTTCCTCCTTCAGGGACTAAGTGATTCTAGCACATGGACTCTGTCTTTCAGGAACTATAGGTGATTCTCTTTCAAACAAGTTATATGTAAATGATCACCATGTTTCTGTAATGTTCCAAAAGATTGTGAAAACATATTATTGGCAGTAAAGTGTTCTCTGTTAAAGCATTACTGATCGACACAGAGTTGTGGATAGGCTACAAATACCAAGTTTCGCTGCTTTCAATAATTTTAACCTGACTGCCAATATTTTGACCACTTGCATCATTTTTATTGTTCATTTGCACATTATTTTCACTCCCGTTTATATTCCTTTTTTATTGTGATTTTGCAAGTTTTATAATAAAAACTGGAGATATGCAAGGTACAGGTTGCAGTATCAATAGATAGTACTAAATACATTTCAGTCATTATTTATCTTGTATCAGGTGGGACATGTTGAATGCAAGTATTTGCATACAATGATGCATCCCATATCAGACTGCTTAATATGTGCAACAGTACTGTTTAATATGTGCAACAGTACTGTTTAATATGTGCAACAGTAGTTTAATATGTGCAACAGTAGTTTAATATGTGCAACACAGTACTGTTGAATATGTGTAACTACTGTTTAATATGTGCAACAGTAGTTTAGTATGTGCATCACAGTACTGTTTAATGTGTAACAGTACTGTTTAATATGTGCAACAGTAGTTTAGTATGTGCAACACAGTACTGTTTAATATGTGCAACAGTTCTGTTTAATATGTGCAACAGTACAGTTTAATATATGCAACAGTACAGTTTAATACGTGCAACCGTACAGTTTAATACGTGCAACCGTACAGTTTAGTATGTACAACCGTACTGTTTAATACGTGCAAACAGTGTTGTAGATAAGTTATATGTTCCCAGCCAAGCCTAGTCACGTGCATGCTGTTTGGCTCTTGTAAAATGAGAACGCGGCAGAAGTACCCACAGGATGATCTCGCAGGACCATACTAATGTAGATTATATGGTAGGCTACACAATATAATCTATATGTCCTGCTATGACTAAATATGTAAAGTGTTTATTGACACAGCTAGGAAGATGGCCTTATATTAGCGATACACTGATATACTTATATCAGCAGTATATCCTATCCCAGTACCAATAGGTACGCGATATATCCTACTCCAGTATCATAGACTTTATCAATGAAACCTATTATGGGTGGTTATAAATAGGAGCTGCCTCGTATGGGCCAATAGGCCTTTGTTTTTGTTCTTATGGTGCTTAAAAACACAATAGCAGAAAAACTCAACTTGTGGTACTTGTATCTGCCAATGGACTCAACCTTCAAAAGCTTTTGGAAAAAAAGTTTGTCTTGATGTAGTTGATTGTGGTTATATCACGTTAAATATGCTATCGCCTCCCTTTAAAACACACGAGAAGACTGTTGTGGTCACTGCATGTTACTGTATCTCACAGTCGATGCTTATAAAATATGCCTAGGCTTCCTTGCGAATGTGTGTGTGTGTGGCTTTGTCTTTTCCACACATAATGTACTGATCAGTGCAGCCCCAAACTGGACATACATCTGTGGTCTCTCACACTGCGTATACATGTATGCTCCCTCTACACTGCGTATATATCTATGCTCCCCGCACTGTGTATACATGTGTGCTTCCCTTTTGCCTCTATACATCCTTTATCCGCCTTCTATACCTCTCCCTTCTCCACTGGCTGTCCCGTCTTCTCTCAAGTACCCAGGCACCATTTAATGCCAGGTGCTCGAATTTGTCTCCCAGTATAGAGTTTGTAACAAAAAAACACGGATGTATATATATTTGTCACTTTCCTTTGAATGATTTACAATATTTCTTAGCGAGTCTGTAGCCTGCTAAGATATTTACACTGTGGTTATGCAGAGGCTTTTAATCTGGATATACCTCAAGCAGCCGTGTGTATTGTGTAATAAAGTGCACTTTTCTCAGAGGGCGATATAGAGATTGGTTTGTGATATGATGTAAAAAGTCCCCCCCCCCCCCCCCCACATCCCCATCTCTTGTATGAAATAAAATGTATATAGATGTATTTACAAAGTTTTAATTGCACCTTAAATGACAGAACATATGTTCATTTGAATGGGTTTCAGTTCGACAAGAGACTTAGAACCCGTGTGAGTGGAATGTTGATGCCAGCAACTTAGACAACTGGCAAATATGTATATGGTATCCATGACAAAAAGACTGTTAGGCTTGTCAATGGGTCCTTATAACTAACGACTATATTCCTCCACGATGTGACTCGTATTTTTAACATTCGACCAACACCCTGTTATATATGTAATGCAATCCATTCTTAAGCTATGCACATCCAAGCTATGACCACCCCGAACCCAGCCTCAGTCTGTGTTCCAAGTTTGCCGCCCCCAACCCCGCATCAAGTTTTTTAGACCTGCCGGTATAAGGTCTCTGAAGCTATGCAATCACTTTACTAACTTTCAAATTCAAAATTCAAATGTTTATTCAGGTAAAGTACATACATATAAGGTGTGATACAAACATTGATGGATTTATAGATAGAGCTAGTACATACAATGCCTAAAGTCACTATGATGCAAAGCGTTTCGGGCAGAAAATTTCGTGTTCTTGAAGATATCCTTATAATTCACCCAAAATTTGCCAGTGCGGGCTACTGATCACATGGCCATGTATGACTATGATGATCAAACCACACATCAGAAGATAGAGAAACGACAACGTTTCGGTTTCTCCATCTTCTGAGGTATGGTTTGGTCATCATATCTTCAGCTACGTTATTGTGACTCATCGCCTGCCTGTATGACTAACCACCCTACGAGATGGGATTTTTTTCCCATTTATTCAATGCTGCCTTCTTCACTAAAGCTATACAAGAGTCAGCGATAATAACAAACAAACGTTAGCATATGAAAAGTAATTCTTAGAGCATATAAAATTGCTTAAAGCTCTGCCAATAAAAATACTCATCAGTTGGGGAAGAGGGGTGAATGTTTGTCTACCCGTGGCCACCCCTCACCTGACGTTCAAGTTCAAGTATGTTTATTGAGACAAGAAAAAAATATATCTCAAAGGGACTGAGTAGCTTAGGCTATTTCTACGCCTCTACACCCACCTGACAGGAGGGAATAAGATGGCAGAGATATAGTCTGATAAAAGAAAGCGCCATTTTCTGGTTACTTTGATAGGGAATCTACCTGAAAGTTTGACTATTAATTATTACATGACCGTAACAAATGTTCTATTGACTTAGCAACTTTATGAAAACTGTGAGTATCCATAAGTAGCCATGATTAAAACCAAACTCAAAAGTCATACAATACCTCCCAACTTCTTATTAGAGCTTTCAGCTTCTTTTACTCTTCTATTTGTTCATCTTAACTCTTGAACATTTCTTCTCTGATCATCTACAAGTAGAATAGGGACCATTGACATTTCTAATTTTTCTAACTCCTGTTGAATATAGTCAATTGCAAAATGAATCATCATTACTCCCATTTTACCCCTCTTCTGAGATGGGAAAAAGGGGATATACCCCACACTACCATATTCAAACCTCAGAGGAACATGGTAGACAAGTTCTAGAGAGGAAGGAAAAGAAATGCAGAAAAAAAGTACAATTGTTTAGTGACATCTTAATTTTCAAAGTGCTCTTCACGCTTTGGAGCAATATAATTTGTTCATAATTATTATTATTATTATTATTATTATTATTATTATTATTATTATTATTATTATTATTATTATTATTAGTAGTAGTAGTAGTAGTAGTAGTAGTAGTATTTAATAATAATAATAATATTATTATTATTATAGGATACAAGTATATAAGAGTGTCGCTCATGCCCTTGCACCACCCATAGCTCTGCTAATCAACAAATCTCTAAAGTGTCATACTTTTCCTTATATCCTTAACTTAAGAAAGCACGAGTAACTCCAGTTCATAAAGGAGGCGAGACAGCTGACATAAACAATTACAGACCAATATCAAATCTACTGATACTACCACAAATATTAAAAAAAAAATAAACAGCTCTACTCCTGCCTTGTAAAATTCAACATATTAAGTCATGCCAGTTTGGCTTCCGTTCCCAAAAGAATACCAATGATATAATTATTAGTCTGCTTGATATAATCTACACAGCACTTGAAGAAAATGAGTTCCCAATTGGCCTCTTCGTTGACCTGAGAAGACCTTTGATACTATAAACCATAACTACCTCTTACTTAAACTTCACCACTATGGAATTCGAGGGCTTGCTCTGAACTATATTCGATCCTATCTTAGTAACAGACACCAATATGTAGCAATCAGTGATATAACCTTCCCCACTCTACCATTCACTGAGAAGTGCCACAGAGCAGCATCTTGGGACCTCTCTTATTTCTTACCTACACCAATGATTTGCCAAATGTCTCTTAACATTTTTAAACCTATACTATTTGCTGACGATACTACTTTCATCTATTCAGACCCGAACCCCCACACACTAAATAATATTGTAAATAAACAAACAGACAGACACTTACATCGCATCAGGCTTGGATACCCATGTGCATGGGAAATAAGCTTACAGGTTCCGGAAGATGAGAGGAAATGTCAGCACTGTGGAGAAATGCCCGACATACCACTGGAACATTATCTAACACAGTGCACAGTTACAAACCCATTAAGATTTCAATTTAGATTCAACAGAGCAGAAGATATTGTTAAACACATGTGACAAAATCTTACTGAAGCGACCATACGAGTCATAAATACTCATACTCCACCCAAGTAAAACAGAAACAAGCACCACTTAGTGGACCAGCCCGAGGTTTAGGGCCCGCGCAGGAATATCCCTGCAAAAAAAAGTCTACTCATGGATGTGAACCAACAAACTAAAAAAATTCCTCAAGCCCATCATCACCCGGCAAAAATCTTCTATCAGAACTATAACAAATTCTGTCTTCTGACAACACACATATCATCCCCTCTGTAAATAAACACACACACACATTTTTTTCTAACTAGGCTTTAAACACGACAGGTTTGGCTAAATATCTCATCAGTAGAGCAGAGATAAATATGTTTTATTGTTAACATTAAAATACAAATAAAACGAGGAGGCGTCCAGGATGCACTGATACTTCTCCATCAAAACTGTTCCTATGGTGAATGGAAACGCTTCTCTTGGATGTGGATGCACATGTAGGTTATCCTCCAGGTATATATCGGATTCCACGTGTATGCGAAGGGTTTTGGGCGGAAAATGGTGTAGATTAATGCTCCTAAGAAACAGCTCTGAGACCATCGTGTCTGGAGTGCCTGTATCAATAAGTATTTTATTACTGCTGTTATGTTCTTTAGGGGTTTATAGATCTATCCTTAAGTATGGCTATTTGGACTCGGCCAATCCAAACCCTTTGTATTTAAATTTTCTCAGTCTTTTAAAATAAAGTGTCGACTTTCCGTGATGGAACTACTGAATGACGTGGTATTCTGTCATTAGTGGATAACTAAACAAAAATACGGGTGTGGGGTCGGGCTCAAAGTAGTTATCCATGTTTGGGGGGAAGATTTCTACGTCGGCAACCACCTTTTTGCCATTTTTAGGGTGAATCTTAACATTTTTGACTATTCTAAAATCCATTGTTTTTTATTCGTTATAGAACTCTGTTGTGAAGCGTTGACTGGACGATGGCATTTTATCCAAGCCAAGTTCTCGTGCTGTACGGTTCTCTATACAGTTGGTTGTTGTCCCGGAATCAACAAACATTGTGCAGGATTTTCCATTGACTTTGACCTTGAGGTAGTTATGGCCCTCTAAGGCGGCCTTCTTCAAGCCCTTCATTGATGGGGGTCTAGTGGGTATAGGAGGATGACGAAGATAAATAGTGAGAACTTCACCATTGTGGCTAACCTCATATCCAACTGTCTTGTCCCCAATCTTGAGCCTTTTCCTGGGAACATTGTGTTCCTGGCACTCGTCTAACTTCCTCTTGGATCCCTTTGCGCTATTTGTGTTACCCATAGTTAAGCGAGGGAGACAACTGAAGCTTGAGAGACACTTGACTACCGCGCTCGTCTTCCTAAATTGCTCTCGCTGACTCCCCGCTCTTGTCTTGGGTCACTGGGTCACGCAACCTATATGTAATTATATCCCATATACGTCATATTATAGTCAAGGGACATTTTTACATTTCAGGTGCAGTTTCTGTTTTTATTTGTAAACAAACATTCTGGGGTATATACTTAAGCACTGAATATTTGGTATTTTTTAGGCATTCATCAGTCTCTAAATTATCTACAATTAACAAGTTAAATAGTTCAAAAGAGCCGCAAAATATTAATATTGTGCTCCGATTTAGAGACTGACCTAAGTACGAGAAGATGCAGCCCCGCTGGGGGGAGTTCCGACAATGTGCGCCCACATTTGTAACTAAATATTTAAATTAAATTATTACTTCTTTTTTGTAATAAAACATTCAGATATTAATATATTTATAAAAATAATATTTTTAATTACAAATAGAAATTTAAATCATTTAGGAAGAGCAACAGAAGGTTAATGTTGTGCGGCGCTTTGAAGACTGGACCAAGTCGAAAGAAAGTGGAAGCAACTGGAGGAGTGACAACGGGGACTGGTCGATTCGTATAAATGTCAGTTTGGCCACTTCATTCACTGACAATTTTGAATATACGAACTCTTTCGTATATACATATGCGCTGGCTCGTGTTCGCTGCTGTTCTCGTCTTCCATGAAACAAAATGACCAATAAATATATTTGAACTTGAACTTGAGATTCCTAGCTTGGAATTCACTACCAAATTTCAATATACCCAAGTATTTTTAATGTGAAATAATGTTATTATTTGAATGGACGGGAATTATCAGGGGAAAACGCCAAATCATTACGACTATATAGCACTGGGAAGGGATCAAGATAAGGATTTGGGATGGGACGGGGGGAAAGGAATGGTGCCCAATCACTTGTGCACGGTCGGGGATTGAACGCCGACATGCATGAGGCGAGACCGTCGCTCTACCCTCCAGCTCAAATGGTTTGGCTACATGTAATAATTTGTCGTTTTAATAATATTACAGACTAATGGGGGGGGAGCTCCATCCCCACGTAGCCGCTGCGAAGATGCTAAAAAGAGAAATGTTCTTAAGTACCTTGGATTTATAGATAGAGCTGGTATATAATAATAATACGCACAGGGTTTTGGGCAAGCAAATTCAATGTTTCTGTATACATGTAGTTTGTCTCATCATTTACTCATGTAATGTAATGTTAGACACATATGTAAATGGGTAATTATTGGTAATTAGTAATGTTAATTATTTAGGATTAATGTGCAAAGGCGATATGCTTCCTTCGTTATTATTGCTAAGTGCACCATTTATAATTCTGGGATGAATTATCTAATCTTGTATACTTACATTCTGGGGGGGGGGGGTAGAAATAGCCTAAGCTATACCTTTGAGATGTATTTCTTTCTTATCTCAATAAACATACTTAAACTTGAACTATACTTACATACTTTATTTACCTACTACTATGTTTGGGTGCGTGTGCTTCTACTTACGTACAATATGTATACAAGTATAGGTATTAAGATCACTTAACATGGTATCCCTGCACATGCACACCGTAGGCTGCAGAGTGCGGTCTGCTGCATGATGCGAGGAGGACGTGTTGCTCCGCATCTTATACATAAATAATAAATAAATGTTTATTTAGGTAAGGTACATACATACAAGAGATTTTACAAAGTTTGTTGGGTTAATAGATAGAGCTAGTACATACAATGCCTAAAGCCACTATTACGTAAAGCGTTTCTTCGTGTTTGCACGTGGCTGCTGCAGCTAAATGTTGTGAATTTGTTCTCGACTGTTGCAGTGATACAGTGCCTTTGTGTATCGAGGAAATTTTTTTTTATCTTTATTTAAGAAAATACAATATAAATCACATATAGGTGAAAAACAAAGCCAGGTTGTTGCCTTGGTAAAGGGTGAAGCTCCAGAAAGAATTTTTGTGCAAGGACTAGGCTACAGGATAGTTGCAAAATACATTTATTTATTTATTTGTTTATTTATTATTTATTTATATCCTGAACAGTTGATAAATAAAAGTAATTGCGGAACTCCATTTATCTAATACTTGTCATAAATGGTATAAAACCTTATCATAAGCCAAGGGATTTGTAGATCAGCGTTTAAAAGGGAATTCGGAAGTAATAATAATACAGCTGATGCCATCTGTCGGCAGAAGAGAACACTATCAACTTGCTGGTCAATAGTGGCCATAAGATACAGCTTACGCCATCTGTTGACATCAAATTACACTTATAACAAATTACCCCACAAAATACAACTAACGCCATCTAGTTTTTTTCCAACGCACTATAAATAGCCAAACAGCAACCCATAAGGCGGGTTGTTGTGCTCGGGTAGGAGGTTCCAAGCTCCGCCTACAGATGGTATGAGGTGCATAATAAATGGCATATCATTGGTAGAAACTCTTTGTTGACATTCACACAACAGCCAATCACAGGAAGGGATCAGCTAAAGGCTCCATCCACTTAATAAATCATCTTTATTCAGCACACCATCCTTGCTTATGACATTCTGCTTCAACTTTAATCTACCTAAAAAGTGAAATGTTAAGTATTTAAAAGTATTAATATAGTGATAATTAAATACTGCAGGATGTAACGAGTGTTACAGAAACATGGGCTGGCTACCTGACTTGTGACGTCATCAGTGGGAGTTGCCTCACACAAATAATATCGGCGATACAATGCCTCCGTCCTCTTATTGGTCTACATTATTCAGTAAGATGGAAATTTCTGTCTTGTACAAAACAGAAATTGTTGTTCTTTTGTACAACAACAAGGTTATTGAGCAAAAGGACGTATTTCTTATTTTGCATTTTATTCATATAAACGTTGACATTCACACAACAGCCAATCAGAGGAAGGGATCAGCTATAGGTGCCATCCACTTATAGTAAATCATCTTAGTTCAGCCCACCAGTCCTGCTTATGGAATTCTGCTTTAACTTTAATTTACCCAAAAAAGTGAAGTGTTAATTATTTAAAGTGTTAATAAAGTGATAATTAAATATTGCAGGATATAACAGATGTTATATAAAAAATGGGCTGGCTATCTAACTTGTGACGTTATTATTGGGGGTTGCCTTGACACAAATAATGATACAATGCTCTGCCCTCTTATTCGAGTAAATTATTCAGTTAGATGGAGATTTCTGTCAGGTGCAAAACAGAAATTGTTGTTCATTCTCACAACAACCTTGTTGTTGTGCACAAGGACCTATTTCTTAGTTTAAATTTTATTCATAAAAGAGTGTTGGTATTCCCCGCAACAGCCAATCACAGGAAGGTATTTCTGGAAGCTCGGCCTCCTTATGGACTCAGCACATCGCTCTAGCTCATGGCTCTCTGCTTCATCTCTTGTGTATACAAACTATGACTTTTTTCGATTACTGTTATAATTAATAATATGAGATATAAAAGTTTTTGCACAAAATGGCTAAATTCTGCCATTAAATGAACTTTGTCTGGTATACATACAAACATACACCAATTTATTACCATTCATCCATTATTAATTTCAAATGTAATGTATACTGTCTAGTTTTTCCCTCTCGCCATTACTTGGTGCAATATGTGAAAGTTGTCTATTTATTTATCGATCTATCTATTATCTTGTATTTATATTTACAAGTTTCTGTGCCTGGAAGAAAACTCTGCCTTGAATTGAGACTAATTTATTAAATAACATTATTTAGTATTAATTAATATTTACAATTATTATTAATTACAATTATTTATAGCTTAGTTACTTTCGTGTAACTCGCAATCGTACATTCTTCCCGATGATTGATTGACACATTTGTCAATCACACTGCACACATTTGTGAAGTGTGAATGTAATCCTTAAGTAAACAATAATCATAGTCTTAGTTAATTATAGGTTAAATGAAATTGAAATTGAAATAAGTTTATTGAGGTAAAATACACACAAAGGGATGAGGTAGCTCAAGCTATTCTCACCCCGTTCAGTACATCGTGTTAATACATACATAGACACACATCACAAGCAATAAACGTATTACCGAACATTCTGAGAGATAAACATATACATTTCCTCCTTTACACAAGTATGGGTTAAATGAGTCACAGAAGTTAACTAAGCTATGTATACTAAGCTACTACCAGAAGTGGAATGGTTGCTAAGTGAATGCCAGAGGGAGGATATCAAAAAATGAATTAATATAATGTTACGATTATTAATGATGCCCTTTATTAATCAGTGTGCCCAGAAATTTATTCCCCCTAAATAAATTATGACTGACTAAATCTACTTGAAGACTAGATCAGTTGTGTACGCCAGCCAGCGCACAAATACATGAGCGCCCAAAATACTTTATTTATTTATTTATATATATATACAAGAAGGTACAATGGGTTTATGAGAGTACATAACATTGATGTTTATACATTCTTGTAAATCCACTAACACGCCTAGCGTTTCGGGCAGAAGAACACAACTTTAACTTTACTTCTACTTTTTATGTCAACTTTGACACAATAGACATGTGGAGATAGGCGTGTGTTTTTATTAATTAATATTACATGTTACAGTGCGGTCTGCTGCATGATGCGAGGAGGACGTGTTGCTCCGCATCTTATAAATGAATAATAAATAAATGTTTATTTAGGTAAGGTACATACATACAAGATATTTTACAAAGTTTGTAGGATTAATAGATAGAGCTAGTACATACAATGCCTAAAGCCACTATTACGTAAAGCGTTTCTTCGTGTTTGCACGTGGCTGCTGCAGCTAAATGTTGTGAATTTGTTCTCGACTGTTGCAGTGATACAGTGCCTTTGTGTATCGAGGAAATGGTTGAGGCGGTCTGCCTAGGTGATGGACGATCCTGCCCCACTGGGCCTGGAGAGTGTGAGAGTGGGGATGATACCAGGCCGTATCAAGCAGAAGTGAACAGATATAAACGGCGAAATATTCAAAGACAGCGAGACGGAGACAGTGAGGAGGAAATAACAGACCAAAAAAATGAAGCCATGCTCAGCAGGACGCGGGAGATGCAGACTAATGGAAGGAAGAGGCTGTTGTTCCCTACAGCGTGTCAACTGAATTTTCATCAAAAGCTGGAGTGGACGGTTCGTTTGGCTAAGGAGTTTTTTTGAATATGAACCACTATTCAAGGAGGGTCTTCACCGGCCCTATATAACAGTTGGGACAGAAGAGGCTGTGGAACACCTAACGAAGGATGGGTTTGAGAATATTGTGATGGTTACTCCGGAAGAAGGTATGATACACACCAAGGTCATAGTGTTTAAGTATCCAACTTATTTTGATCCTGATTATCTATTGCTCAACAATGATAGTGTTGTTTGGGCAAAGAGGAACAGTGTTCGAGGTGAAAAACAAAGCCAGGTTGTTGCCTTAGTAAGGGTGAGGCTCCAGAAAGAATTTTTGTGCAAGGACTAGGCTAGTATTTATTTATTTATTTATATCCTGAACAGTTGATAAATAAAAGTAATTGCGGAACTCCAGTTATCTAATACTTATCATAAATAGTATAAAACCTTATCATAAGCCAAGGGATTTGTAGATCAGTGTTTAAAGGGAATTCGGAAGTAATAATAACACAGCTGATGCCATCTGTCGGCAGAAGAGAACACTATCAACTTTTTTTTTTTTATTATTCTTTTTAGCAGGGATAATCCTGCGCGGGCCCTAAGCCTCTGGCTGGCCCACTAAGTGATGCTTGTTTCTGTTTTACTTGGGCGGAGGATGAGTATGTATGACTCGTAGGGTCGCTTCAGTAAGATTTTGCCATATGTGTTTAACAACTTCCTCTGCTCTGTTGAATCGAAGGTGACTATCAACTGGCAGGTCAACAGTGGCCATAAGATACAGCTTACGCCATCTGTTGACATCAAATTACACTTATAACAAATTACCCTACAAAATACAACTAACGCCATCTAGTTTTTTTCCAACGCACTATAAATAGCCAAACAGCAACCCATAAGGCGGGTTGCTGTGCTCGGGTAGGAGGTTCCAAGCTCCGCCTACAGATGGTATGTGGTGCATAATAAATGGCATATCATTGGTAGAAACTCTTTGTTGACATTCACACAACAGCCAATCACAGGAAGGGATCAGCTAAAGGCTCCATCCACTTAATAAATCTTCTTTATTCAGCACACCATCCTTGCTTATGACATTCTGCTTCAATTTTAATCTACCTAAAAAGTGAAATGTTAAGTATTTAAAAGTATTAATATAGTGATAATTAAATACTGCAGGATGTAACGAGTGTTACAGAAACATGGGCTGGCTACCTGACTTGTGACGTCATCAGTGGGAGTTGCCTCACACAAATAATATCGGCGATACAATGCCTCCGTCCTCTTATTGGTCTACATTATTCAGTTAGATGGAAATGTCTGTCTTGTATAAAACAGAAATTGTTGTTCTTTTGTACAACAACAAGGTTATTGAGCATAAGGACGTATTTCTTATTTTGCATTTTATTCATATAAGCGTTGGCATTCCCCGCAACAACCAATCACAGAAAGGTATTTGTTGGAAACTCTGCCTTCAACAAAATTGATTCCTAATGAACTCTAACAATAAATTCGTTTAATAAACGAGTGTTTAGGGTCAAGCTACAGATGAACATTATAGGATAACGGTGTTTTAGCTTGCAGCTTCATTAGGCAGCATCCCTGGTCTTAAATTTAAAAATAAAGAACTAAAAAGCGTATTTTATTGCTAACTTTTCGAGAAATAAATCCCAGTCTCATATCTGGCTCGTATCTTGTAACTATCTTCGTTACTTAGCCTCAAAACCTTACATTTACTTTTATCTTGAAGATGTCCACTTTTGTTGCGGCAATATTTGTTACCCTCGATGGGAGTATGTTGGACCTCTGATGTTCACACAGCGTTCTCTGACTGTGCCGGTGTCACCTCTGTTCTTCAAGGCCAAGGACTCACAATGAGTCCTTGGCGTTCTCATTGACCACAAACTGAATTTCCAGGGACACATTCTAAATATATAAAAAAAAGTTTCAAAAACTGTTGGCATTCTTTCTAAGATCAGATATTATGTACCTCGCCCTGCCCTGGTAACGCTCTATTACTCCCTCATCTAATGCCAATCCTGACCTCAAAAGCTTCATTGAAGGTTGTAACAGAACCCATGAGCACCACACCAGAAACAAATGCAGTTTTGATATTCCAAGAGTACGACTTAATCAAACTAGAAATGCTTTACAAATCAAGGGACCCAGAATGTGGAATGACCTTCCCAATCATGTTCCAATGTTGGTGGGTTTAGTATAAACTTGTGTGAACTAAAGACAAAGTGTTTTCTTTGGTTCTCACGAAGACATCGAGGAAAGGGAGTGTACCATCCATGCCTCCGAGCTCATCTTATCTTGAGGTTATTTATCTTGAGATGACCTGGGTAATCTTGGGTAAAGTTAAGCACTGAGTTTTGGATAAGTAGATTCCAGAAGGTCTTACACTCATACGAATATATCATCGATGTATCTGCAGTAGATGTGAGGTTTTCCTGTAGTGTTGAAGATGGCGTCTTCTAGTGTTCCCATATAGAATTTAGCAAAGGACTCCTAGTGGGAACCCCATGGCTGCTCCGTCTATCTGCGTATACATGTCTCCCCAAGGGAAGACTACAAGAATAACACCCTAGATAATAAACACAGTCTTCAGTTGTGCCTTTAAAACAAAAAGTCTTAAATTGGGCTGCTGAAGCACCTCAGCAACTTAATTCCATAGAGATCATCACAATCCGGAGAGCCGATAATACCGCAGCCTTCGTTCTCATCCCGACTTATGATGAGTATGTCACCAAACTAAAAGAAAATCCTCCCAGATGAGACCAAATGCAAGAGGATTACCACAAACCCAACTGAAAAGAAAATCAACTGTATAATTGATGTAGTTAATGCTAAAAAAAAAGGCAGCATCTAAAGTAGGTGACTACAACCTATGATTCATTTACGGTAATGTCAAAACCCAGGTAATTCTCTACGATCCCAACGTATAATCTAGCTAAACAACTCAACAGTATACTGACTCCATATGTACCAAATAAGTACGGTTTGAAATAAGTCGCCGATTTCTTAGACATAATTGTAGCGACTTGGCCAAAAAATCACTACATTTTGAGTGAGACTTCAGGCCCCCCTACAACACGGCGGAGATCAGAGAAAATGAGAGAGGAGTTAAGGAGAAGCAACCGACCAGGACAGGAGCACTGGCAGGTAAACAAGAGACCGGACTCTCGCCCTCCTTGGGTTTGTACAGTTATAGAATATATTTTTTACATAAATATATGTGTGTGTGTGGATCAGAGACTTGTGTTTGCTTGACCCTTGTCTGATGGTGGCGCCATAACCTTCCCGGCTTGATGCCTTCTTTTGATAATTACTTATTTACTATTAGGGCACTAAATAGTGAAGAGCTAGTGGCTTTACAAGAATGTAAAATCAACTTTATTTCTATGTTCTCTCTTACCCTCCAATGTACCTTCTTGTATATAAATAAATAAATAAGAGCAGTAAATCAAAAGAGGTTATAGCATATCTAGACATGGAATTACTATTTACGAAGGTTCCTGTAGACACCATCAACTTAATGTTAGACAGAATCTACTGTGACAATACTACTCCAAATCTGGACATTCCAGAGTCTGCCCTCCGTAATCTTCTGGAGATTTGCACCAAGATGGCCCCCCATTCATAGCCCTTTGGGGAGACATGTATACGCAGATAGACGGAGTAGCGATGTTTTTTAATTTTTTTGTTTATATATATACAAGAAGGTACACTGGATTTATGAGAGTACATAGCATTGATGTTTTTACATTTTTGTAAAGCCACTAACATGCATAGCGTTTCACTTTTATAATAATAATAATAATAATAAATTTATAATAATAATAATACTATTTAATATAATTATTTAATAATAATTATATTATATAGTATTATATATTATTTAATAATAATAATAATAATACTATTTAATTTACAAGAAAGTACAATGGGATGATGAGATTACATTAATGATAATTTTACTTTTTTCCAAAGTCACTAACACACATAGCATTTCGGGCAAGTCCTTAATCTAACATATCAGGTAAGATGAAAAGGTACATTGTAGCAAGGTTTTATATCAATAAATAACAATCATATAAATTGACAGAGGTGATTACACTGGTAAAGCTATATGTCTTAAGTACCAATATTGGGGAAGTGGGTAGTACAAGTTACAGTGTGAGTTTGAAGCACAAGGTAGGAAATTATGAGGGTGAAATGATGAATTAAAAAATTGTCCAACCAATGCCCTATTCAAAAGTAAAACCAAAAAGTACCTAATACTTTTTGGTTTTACTTTTGAATAGGGCATTGGTTGGACAATTGTTTAATTCATCAGGGAGTGAGTTCCATAGACCGAGTCTTTTTATTTGCATGGAGTGCTTACACAGATTTAGTTTGACTCTGGGGATATCAAGACGATATTTATTTATGGTGTGGTGCTCATGGGTTCTATTACATCTATCAAGGAAAAGTTTCAGATCAAAATTAACATTTAGGAACAATGGTTTCTGCGTGTAAATAGCACATGAGAATGTGCGGAGTGAGTGTATGTTTAGCATGTTAAGATACAGTACTTAAAAAGAGGGGCTGTGTGTTGTCTGAAGACAGTTTGTTATAGTTAGTCATACACAGAATCAGGGAGGGAAAATGCCAGCCTCAATACAAAAACAAATTAACTCTGACTAAAAACCAGGAGAGAACATAAAATGTAAGGCTGATACATTAGCCCCACTTGCAAAATCTGGGTACAGCACAAGAATATCTTCCAATATTCCTGAGTGTATGAAGAAATTACAGAGCTCAAAGTACCTCATACCATTAGATCTGAAGTAGGTCATTATTTCTAAGTGGGCCCAGAAATGTATTTGCCAAAATAAATAAACAATATGATCATTATGACTGACTAAATCTCGCCCCTGAAGGTGAGATCAGTTGTGAACGCCAGCTAGCGCACAACTATAAGAGTGCCCAAAATAAACATATAAGACATGTGGTGACAGGCATGTGGCTTCTGACTTTGTTTTTATTAATTAATATTATATGTTGGGCATTTACCCTTAATACATTTTATTATACTGTATATAAGTATAAATATGTAATAGTATTCTTCCCAAAAACTGGCCACAGTCTGGTATGTTGTACGTTCGACCATGTTTGTGGGTCTTCAGATGTGGAATGTTAACACTGGCAGCGGCGTTCTTATGAAACACCAGATTTATATCCATCACATCACTCAACTTCATTTATTATTATAACTATATCCCTGTTAAGTAGAAGAGTTTAACTATTAATAACATTAATATTGACCAATGCAATATACACACACGAATGTATATTTTGCAATATATACACGAAACGTACAAATTTTGTGTCCGAAATGGGTACAAATATATATTAGTGCCATCCGTCTTCATTGCACCAAGTGACTAAGTTTCTGACTCTGAGGAGGATTATGGGGAAGATAAATGTGCAATTCTTTATTGCAGAGTATGTCATGATAGGGAGTTGATCTATCATCTCATCATCCAGAAGACAGTGTGGTGCCTGCAAAGTTGGTGGATGCTCTCATGGCACACGTTAGTGCCAGAGTTGCGTTGGCGCGCCTCTAGGGTTGGGTTAAATTTTTTTGGGTTGGGTTAGGTTGTTTTTGGGTTAAGGTAGGTTGTTTTTGGGTTGGATATGTTTTTTTTGGGTTGAGGTAGGTTTTTTGGGGTTGGATTTGGGTGTTTTTGAATTGGGTTAGGTTGTTTTTGGGTTGGATTAGGTTTTTTGGGTTGGGTTAGGTGGTTTTGGGTTGGGTTAGGTGGTTTTGGGTTGGATTAGGTTGTTTAGGGTTGAATTAGGTTTGGTTAGGTGGTTTTGGGTTGGGTTAGGTTGTTTTGGATTGGGTTAGGTTGCTTTTGGGTTGGATTAGGTTGTTTTTGGGTTTGGTTGTCCTATCATATTCTAATCGAACCTGTCATATCCTATTCTAATGAAACCTGTCCTATCCTATTCAAATGAAACCTGCCCTATCCTATTCTAATGAAACCTGTCCTATCCTATTCAAATGAAACCTGCTCTATCATATTCTAATGAAACCTGTCCTGTACTATTCTAATCAAACCTGTCCTGTACTCTTCTAATCTTATCACTGCTTGTTGAGTGGTTGTATCAGTAATTCGACCCTGGGGAGGAAGGGCGAGTCTATATATGCCTAATATATAGACTGGGGACCATTCAGGCTTGTTCGCATATGCCTAATATGTACTGTATGTGTAACCTGACTGCCCTGATGACATAAATTATTTATGATAATGTATTGATACCAACACAAATTAATAATGATAATGTATTGATAATTATTGTATTATTAATATAGGTATTGCATGTACAGTAGGTTGTAGTACATGTATTAGCGCACCATTCTCTAACAAATGGTGTGCTAATATATAGCATATTTATGACACGTAAGTGGTTTACCTTTCAGGACCTAGTTATAATGGGAGCTCCGAGAGCGTCGCGGTATACCCACTGGCCATGGGATGCATTGGACACGCTCACCTGCATCCTGATGACCCCATTTCAGCAGCTCATCTCGCTATCTTTGTCGTGCTACTGCTTCACCAATTTTGATAAATCTTCACTCTCCATCGTTATCGTCAGGTGTGTTAAGTGTGGATGCTTGAACCTCACTTGTTTATTTTTAGTATACAGTATGTGGGTGAAAAAGAGATGGTTGGCATGTTTCCTTTGACCTGATACCTCTGTTCACTCTAACATGGTGGGGTGTAAGAAGTGTTCATTACACCAGGTACACCACTGCTAGGCTATAAATGATCACCAAAACATACATACATACATACATACATACATACATATATATATATATATATATATATATATATATATATATATATATATATATATATATATATATATATATATATATATATATATATATATATATATGTCGTACCTAGTAGCCAGAACTCACTTCTCAGCCTACTATTCAAGGCCCGATTTGCCTAATAAGCAAAGTTTTCCTGAATTAATATATTTACTATAATTTTTTTCTTATGAAATGATAAAGCAACCCTTTTCTCTATGTATGAGGCCAATTTTTTTTATTGGAGTTAAAATTAACGAAGATATATGACCGAACCTAACCAACCCTACCTAACCTAACCTAACCTATATTTATAGGTAAGGTTAGGTTAGGTAGCCAAAAAAAGCTAGGTTAGGTTAGGTTAGGTAGGTTAGGTAGACGAAAAAACATTAATTCATGAAAACTTGGCTTATTAGGCAAATCGGGCCTTGAATAGTAGGCTGAGAAGTGAGTTCTGGCTATTAGGTACGACATATATATATATATATATATATATATATTTATATATATGTCGTACCTAGTAGCCAGAACACACTTCTCAGCTTACTATGCAAAGCCCGATTTGCCTAATAAGCCAAGTTTTCCTGAATTAATATATTTTCTCTAATTTTTTTCTAATGAAATGATAAAGCTACCCATTTCATTATGTTCGAGGTCAATTTTTTTTTATTGGAGTTAAAATTAACGTAGATATATGACCGAACCTAACCAACCCTACCTAACCTAACCTAACCTATCTTTATAGGTTAGGTTAGGTTAGGTAGCTGAAAAAGTTAGGTTAGGTTAGGTAGGTTAGGTAGTCGAAAAACAATTAATTCATGAAAACTTGGCTTATTAGGCAAATTGGGCCTTGCATAGTAGGCTGAGAAGTGCGTTCTGACTACTAGGTACGACATATATATATATATATATATATATATATATATATATATGTCGTACCTAGTAGCCAGAACTCACTTCTCAGCCTACTATTCAAGGCCCGATTTGCCTAATAAGCCAAGTTTTCATGAATTAATATATTTACTATAATTTTTTTCTTATGAAATGATAAAGCTACCCTTTTCACTATGTATGAGGGCAATTTTTTTTTATTGGAGTTAAAATTAATGTAGATATATGACCGAACCTAACCAACCCTACCTAACCTAACCTAACCTATATTTATAGGTAAGGTTAGGTTAGGTAGCCAAAAAAAGCTAGGTAAGGTTAGGTTAGGTAGGTTAGGTAGACGAAAAAACATTAATTCATGAAAACTTGGCTTATTAGGCAAATCGGGCCTTGCATAGTAGGCTGAGAAGTGAGTTCTGGCTACTAGGTACGACATATATATATATATATATATATATATATATATGTCGTACCTAGTAGCCAGAACGCACTTCTCAGCCTACTATTCAAGGCCCGATTTGCCTAATAAGCCAAGTTTTCATGAATTAATTGTTTTTCGGCAACCTAACCTACCTAACCTAACCTAACCTAACTTTTACCGCTACCTAACCTAACCTATAAAGATAGGTTAGGTTAGGTTAGGTAGGGTTGGTTAGGTTCGGTCATATATCTACGTTAATTTTAACTATAATAAAAAAAAATTGACCTCATACATAATGAAATGGGTAGCTTTATCATTTCATAAGAAAAAAATTAGAGAAAATATATTAATTCAGGAAAACTTGGCTTATTAGGCAAATTGGGCCTTGCATAGTAGGCTGAGAAGTGCGTTCTGGCTACTAGGTACGACATATATATATATATATATATATATATATGTCGTACCTAGTAGCCAGAACTCACTTCTCAGCCTACTATGCAAGGCCCGATTTGCCTAATAAGCTAAGTTTTCATGAATTAATGTTTTTTCGTCTACCTAACCTACCTAACCTAACCTAACCTAGCTTTTTTTGGCTACCTAACCTAACCTTACCTATAAATATAGGTTAGGTTAGGTTTGGTAGGGTTGGTTAGGTTCGGTCATATATCTACGTTAATTTTAACTCCAATAAAAAAAAATTGACCTCATACATAGTGAAAAGGGAAGCTTTATCATTTCATAAGAAAATAATTATAGCAAATATATTAATTCAGGAAAACTTGGCTTATTAGGCAAATCGGGCCATGAATAGTAGGCTGAGAAGTGAGTTCTGGCTACTATATATATATATATATATATATATATATATATATATATATATATATATATATATATATATATTATATAGCATTGGTATGAACTCTCAAAAATAATTAATAAGGAATAAATTGAGAAACATCATCTGGGGCTGTTGTGGCTATTATCACCAAAAATAAATAGCCCTGATACTCTTATGTTGAAATAACCTTATTTCCCTGCCTTGAGGGATATCATTAGATTCAGCTTTTCATGCTAAACACAACCTGACTGTACTTCTAACCTTAAAACTAATGTGTATTTGCCCCCCCCCAAAAAAAAAAAAAAAAAATAATTCAATCATACTACTCTCCCAGCTCTGTCAATATTATATACTGTATACAAGCAATCGCCTTTGTTGCTCTGACGATTTTCCAATATGCCCTTAGTCCACTTGTAGCCTTTGGACAAGAACCTTGCATGGTTACAACTGATGGCCACACGTTCTCTCAGCTGCTGGTGACCTCCTGGATTTGTGTCTTTGTTTCCTGCCGACTCCTCACACAGGCCTCCACCTCCTAGTGAGGCATGACTAGACCTCAGATACCAACAAAAATTTACCTGCACCCTAGACTGTGCCTGCCTTCTAGATATGTAGTCACGTACTCACAGGTTTCACTATATATGTCCTCACTTATTAGTGCCAGGATCGTCCACACTACCCTTGCTAAAACACTGGCACTATTACACCATCTAATATTCTGCTGTTATTGTTTAGGTTAGCCACTCTTCACTGCTTGGGCCCACAACCATTGACCACACAAATAACTTGACTAAATTTATGATTTTGCTCTGGCTAGACTTAACATGTTTCTTGTCTGGAACTCCTCCACTAGCTATCCTACTGATTTATCACTGCTTACTGAATGATGCTATAGTTCCCCCCATTCTTTAGGGTTCACTCATAGCCCCAACTGTTTTAATGCGTAAGCTCTTCTGGTCTGCCAGCTAGCTAATGTAAAACATACACAAGCACACAAACAGATATTGCATTTGGGGAGCTGTCAAAGTTCCATTCACTTCGACACTCTATCTGAACTCTATGCTATTGAGATTTTTCACTAGGTTCTTGGTCGAAACTCAATCTGTCGACTTGACAGACTTTTGGCCACCTCCTTGTTGCACTTGCAGATTAGTTACCCTTCCTTGATAACGTCCACACTCTTGGGAAAACCTCCTTCCCCACCACAGACAACTTAGACCACTTAAACCGGGTCTGTCTCATGGTCACTGCAGCTTGTCTATCTATTTGGCACTCATAATAAAGCTCCTACAGATACTGTCCATTGAGATCAGCCTCAGCCCCCACTCACTGATGGATATTGTCCAACTGACACATCATCAATTTGGCAAATGCGATGCGGTCCTGCTCATATATCCTAAGTAAATGATGCATCTGGGCCAATCCTCGTGCTCCCTTGTAAGACATCTTGACCCTACTTTGTGCTGATCAATTCACATGCTTAGCATTTTGAATTGTCTCCACGACCGTATCCTGCCCTTGAGTTCTGGAATGTTCCTACATGGTTTATCAATGGCAGGAATCAGCCTTTGCCTTCTAATCCCTAATTACCAATAAATTTACCCAACAACCACAAAATCTCATTCACTCTAAACCTTAAGTTTGCGTAGGTTTAACATGATGGCAGAACAAATAAATGGATGGAAAAGAAGGGGACAGAATGAGAGCAGCTCTCATGCTGGTGGGGTCATATTCTAAGCTAGGATGGAATCATGACATCATCTAGCAGTTTTTTTTATTATTTTCTACCACAGATGTGGCCACACATTTACAATGCTAATCAGCATTTATACATTTTCTTCTGTCCTCCATGGAGAGGGTTAGAGATCTGTTAAACATATAATTCATTGATTTATTGAACAATCAACCACAGAAGGTGATTGTAGTATGTACTTTTAAAATGCTAAGCTAACCTACAAATATAAATACACAGATTTACGTCTGTCCTACATAAACTGTGTTCGAGGTGTCTTTTTACATAGTGTCATTTTGTGCCTTTACAAAGGAGAAATGCAATTCTGACCAGCTTCCACATACCGTGTATACAAATACACACAAATATACATTTTACACATATACCTACACATATCCACACACATATATATACACACACCTATGTCTCTCCTACTTTGACAGGGTAAGATAGGTTCTATAGAAACTAGTGTGATATTAAATATTGAAAGTGGTAGCCGAGTGTTAGGCAATTGTTGTATCTTGGAATAGGTCAGTAGTTAGACTGGGAAGACCTTGATAAACATAAGTACATAAAAGCTTTCTGTTCCTGCCAACAAGAATTATATACAAAATAAAGATTACTGTAATTTCTTTTTCTGTTTTTTTTCTAGGTATGCTGTCTTGGGCCCAATTCTTTTCCTTCTAACACTTTGTACAGCTCCATTTGCTGCAGTGGGCTACATTATGTGGGTGCTTATCAACTTATTCACCAACATTCAGCCATTTTATTATGTTTCTCCAAAGAACCAGAATCCTCGTCAAGAGTCCCAGTGTCCATCCAGGTTCACTATTTGCTCTGCAAATGTCATCCTGAGTCCAGAGATTTTTGTGCGCATAAACAAAAACAGGTGAGCAATATTTTTCATGTAGGTTAAAGTTTCTTAAGGCCACAAAATGTCTGTTCATTGATACACTGAAAAAATTGAAATTGTTACATCATCTGGGGGGTATGATAAAGTCAAAGATGACCTTTAGTGATGTACTGTATATTGTCAGCGCACTGCTAAGAGTTCCTGGGTTCGATCCCCAGACAGAACAGAGATAGTTCGAAACATTTCATTTGACCTAATTCCTCTGTCCATTTAGGCACAAATAGGTACCCCAGAAGTTAAGCAATTGTGGTAGATTTCATCCTGGGTAAGGCCAGTAGTTGGCCTAGGTGCCGCAATAAGCCTAATTACAGACTTCCTGTCCTTGATAGTGGGAAATCATAAGTGAATTCTTCATCTTGAATTGTTTATATCATTCATTTCTATGTTTGAATCTGTATGTTAAGATTTGTTTGTTGAATAATACAGGCAGCCATTGATTTGTATTGTATTGCAGAATACAGATTTAATGACACTTTTATACAGTACCAAGTTTTAAAGTGTATGGGTGAATTTTAATGGTAATTGAATTAGCATAGATTACCCGTGCTAATTCCCGAGTAGACTGCTTTCTTGGGAGCATCAGGTGACCATACCCACTAGGTTCTTGTTTCTTACAAACTTTTGAGATTTATTTTTTGCAACATTGCATATTCCAAATATTCTGGAGTTATTGATGTTGTGTACTTGTTGCTGGATAATAAAGGGATGCCTTAAATATTTATGACAAATACTTGTAGGTGTTTTATTGAGCAGAGTGTGGTAAAAGTGAAAGTATGGGAGCCGGTCGGCCGAGCGGACAGCACGCTGGACTTGTGATCCTGTGGTCCTGGGTTCAATCCCAGGCGCCGGCGAGAAACAATGGGCAAAGTTTCTTTCACCCTATGCCCCTGTTACCTAGCAGTAAAATAGGTACCTGGGTGTTAGTCAGCTGTCACAGGCTGCTTCCTGGGGGTGGAGGCCTGGTCGAGGACCGGGCCGCGGGGACACTAAAGCCCCGAAATCATCTCAAGATAACCTCAAGATGGTAGTCTCGAGAGCAGCGTTTCGCAACTGGGGTTTCGTGGAACCCCAAGGTAACTAGGTGTTCCACATGAGATATGTAGTGTTAAATAGTCTAATTCTAATCATATGCAATTGTATTTTTGAGTCATTTTCGTGTTTTAATTTCTCTCTTGTTAACCAGTATCAAGTGTAAAGACAGAAATCGTCTCCATTAAATTGACAATGAAATCCATGTGTGTGTATCTAAAGTACGACCCAGAATTAATTTAAAGGTAAAAAGGTTGAGCAATGCTGCTCTAGAGCCTAAACCTATTTTCTCATCTATTATGGAAACTTTATTTTTTGTTTTTTAGTTTTTAGTTTTTTTCTCTTCTTTAAATCTAGGACAAAACCCCTTGTTTCATTGTGTTCACAGGTTCACCGATATCCAGAGAATCGTGCTGTTTTCTGTGGGGCAACAAGACATTCTAGCCCCAGTCCAGCTTTGGATTCTGTTGTTGGTTTACTACCAGCCAGAACTCTTGTTTGGAGGTTGAGGGAAATTAGGTCAGGCAACTTTTGGAGGTCATTTTGGGAGGGAATGGCTGTAAAATTGTGTGCACATTTAATATAGATTGAATAAATGAATAGGGCAGGAGAGAAGATTTTGAGTAAAATTTGGTAAAGAAAGAGCCAGTGTATATACTGGCGCCTAACAGCTGGTTGGACAGCGCGTCAGATTCGTAGTCCTGAGGTTCCGGGTTTGATCCCCAGTGAAGGTGGAGACAAATGGGAAGAATGTTTCTTTCACCCTGATGCCCCTGTTCACCTAGCAGTAAATTGGTACCTGGGAGTTAGTCAGCTGCTACGGACTGCTTCCTGGGGGTGTGTTACAAAAAGGAGGCCTGGTCGAGGACCGGGCCGCAGGGAAGCTAAGCCCCAAAATCATCTCAAGATCTCAAGATAACCATATATATGTTAGGCTTATATCGAGGTCCCCCCCCCCCCACCCCCCGCAAGATGGAACTACTAACTTTCCCCACAGGATGCAGCCCCACAACAAGCTGACTAACTCCTGGGTACTTACTTACTGCTGGTTGAAAAGGTGCATTAGGTAATAGGAAATGTGACCAACCATTTCTGTCCTGCCTGTGATTCAAACCCGGAATTTTTTATTGTGAGTCGAGATCGAACCGAACTGTACTGTAAATAGTTTCAGAGTTTTGCTTTGTAATGTGTGTGTTGCCAAATAATACTTAAAAAGAAGTTGAATGTTTTGTGAATTATTAAAAATAAGAAAATGTGCAGACTCCTCTTGCCCCCCCATGGAGGGTCAAGCTGTTTGAAAAGGTATTTGTCCATGGTGGGTAATGAGAAGTCATAGGAACCTGGAATGCCCAGTACAGTACTGTATCACACAGGTGAGCTAGTGAGGTGCTGCGCAGCATGGGGATATTTTATTATACTGTATGCCATATTTTCACCACATTGTGATTTTCTCACCAGGAATGTGTACTGGAGGGTGTTTGAGGTTGCTAGGAGACTTCTGTGTCAAGATCCATTGCTAAACCAGAAACAGAATCTTCAGACTCCAGTGAATAGAGAAGCTATAGTCGAGAGTAAGGTAGGAGTCTTAATATAGAGCAGCACAAGTTTTCATATATTATGCTTTACCCTTAAATTGCTATAATCTTGTTAACCCTTACACTGTTCTAATCTTGTTAACCTATATACTGCTCCAGTTGCCATACACAATTTTTTCTCCATTTGTTTTGTTAACTCTTTTTCAGACATGCACTTTGTTTAAGGGTTAACTTAATCATCATTGGAAATGTACATGTCAGAATGATGCAGAATAATGATTGCAACTCTTTCCTGTTTTGTAGTTTCACTTGCATAAAATGAATGTTAACTCCTACTCTACAAATTCTTAGCCTTGTATTCTGCTAGTAAGTTCAGTTATTAGTGTAGAGAAACATAAAGATGTAAGTTGACTTTAATAATAATTCATTTTGTCAGGGACAGGCTGTCTGTGTATACATGTTTACAAGTTAGACGTATGTCGAAGTTTGCTAAAGGTGGAACTACTGACCCCTTCCCTGGAAGAAACCCCACAAGAAGTTGACTAATTCCCAGGTACTGTACCTCTTTACTGCAAGGTAAACAGAGGCATTAGGAGATAGGGAATGTGTCCAACCATTTCTGTCCCACCCAGGCTTCGAACTCAGAATTCCCAATTGGGTGTCGAGAACGAATCCAACTGCACTGCTGAAATCCAGATACTGTTTCACCTGTAAGAATTATTACTAAAAAGTTGAATGGGGGTGAGGTCAGGGAGGTGAAGATACAAGTGAACATCTATGGCTCCTTATGTGATTCAGTGTAAGAAAGTTTCACTTATTAGATACATTTTCCTCTTCTAACTTTTTTTTAATTCATTATAATTTTATCTTTATTCTCTTTCATTGTCTGTGATTTAAAAGGTTTGTGCAAGAATAGCCTTTGTAACTCATATGGACAACCATTCACTCTTGCAAAACAAAATCACAATGAGATACTTGTAAGCCCATCATGGTTCAGCTGGTAGTGTGTGCACCTGAGGCGTTCAGGGGATGCTGGTTTGATTCTATCATATGCCTTCAGTATTGATTCCCTCTTTCTCTTCTTCGGCACCTTTAGAAAACCATCTGTGAAATCTTAAATTAAACTCTCGTGTAATTCTTTTCCTTTACTCAAGGTTATGCACTCTGAATGGACAATATTTACCTTTGGATAAACAGCTGATTCACTCAGCATTTCATATCAGTTTGAAAGCTAACATAAAGGTTGTTTTAAACACAGAATTTTTGCTTATTAAAGAGTAGATATATTACAATAACGCTTAGATTTATTTTGAACTAATAATAATTTTCATTTTCAAAAATATACAGAAGACAATGATACAGTGATTTAATAATTGTTACAGCCTAGACCGGCCCAGCCTTGGTTTCAGGTGCTACTTGCTTGGTATCCGAATCTGGGCAGTTTTCCGCGGCTCCACCTCTGTCAGCAGGTCAGGCCAGTGAAGTACTGTACCTCGCCGGTTCTCCTTACTGCTCTGCACTACACATCTGGTTTTTCTGATGCGTGTGTATCGCCATTTGTATGTTGATCAGGTGACTTCTTTGATGGTGTCCCACCTGCTGTCGTCTTCTCAGCGACAGTATGAAGTTTCTTGGCAGTCTTTCCCATCATTTTCTTTCTCTTCGTTGGTTTTCGTAGATTTTGAACCAGGTTGTTTTGTCCTTTCTCTCTCGGCTTTTTCTAGATCGGCATTTCATGCCTATTACTGTTGCTTCATATTGCGTGGTATTGGTGGAGCCGCTGCTATTTGCGTTCGGGATGGATTTTACTTCCGCTAGCTTTTTCATGCGTTTTTTTTATCTCTGGCCTGCTCATGCGCCGCCTGAGCCATCTTGGTATTTGGACTGCATTCTTTATTTTCTTTCTTCTCCTCGCTTTGTGCAGGCTAACCAGACAGTGGTCTGCTTTGATTCACCTACCTTTCTGGGTCCTACCCCGGTCGATGGCAATTATGATATACTTTAAATGTAAAGTGTTCTCATAGGCCATTGCTCCCTGTGCCTCTCCGAGGGGGCCAGGTTCTGGTTTGTGGTCCCTGGTAGGCATAAGGACTCCGTGACTGATGACCCCAAACTAATATAGCACATATCAATTCGGATAGCTTCAGGGAGCCTCTGGGGCTTTCCCAGAAAACGGCATTTCATTACATTCAACACTGGTTTTTTTAGATAGCGTTCAGTCTTTAGTGTTGCCTACTGGCCCTTTGAATCACAAATTTTATGAATGGCAAATGTTTGCAATTTAAATGTTGGTGTGATCTGTCTGCTTAATATTGTTGATGCTTTTGTCTTCAGCTTCCAGATGTTGATGTGTTTATCCTACAAGAAGTGTTTGAAAGGGTCATTGGAGTAACATTAATTAAGCAATTGAAACAGAAGTACCCCTTCATTATTTATGACGTCGGCAGACATTGTATGGAAACCAACTATTTTTGTCTCGGTAAGTCAGTTACAGTTCTCTTGATATTGTAAAAAAGTTGACTTTCTATTGCATCTAGTATACAGGTCATGATTTTCATAGATAGATAATTCTAAAATAGATTTTTGAAATATGTACATTGGCAATTATAGAACAATTTCATTCACTAGATATTCTCTACCGCAACATTTAATGGGCCCGAGTCAACATTTCTTTTAAGAACAATGTCTTGAGATTTACATTTTTTTAATTGAGGTCGGCCTAGGCCAACTACTGACCTCCCTCAGGATGCAACCCCACAACAGTTGCCCAACTCCAGGGTATCTATTTCCTGTTAGAGGACAAGAAGCAGTAGGTGAAATGAAATGTGTTCAACCATTTCTCTCCAACCCGGGGAACGAACCTGGGATTCTTTGATTGTGAGTGAAAGGTGTAGACCACTTGTGCTACCAACACAAACAAATTGCATTATTTCAAAGTTTAATATAAAACTTGTGTTGATTATACTGGATTTCTATTCAGATATCCTTATTCTGCATTTCTCAGCATTCATGTTTGACTGAAAAACATAAATTTTCAGTCAATATATAACTGAAATTTTATTATTTTCAGGAAGTGGGCTGTTTTTAGCATCTCGGTATCCTGTACTTGAGGCCTGTTTTCATCCATTTACTTACTGCACAAAGTTTGGTAAATTCTTAAGTTATGGAATGCTTCTGACAAAGGTAAGAATCAAATGCTCAGTGCCAAAGTGAACACAAAAATAGGCATGGTGCAAGTTCAAAATATTTTCAAAATCTTATAATAAAGTTGTAGTGACAATCCTTGCTAACTTCTTACAAATTTTTTTTTAAATTGACATTATTGAGAATTCATAATTTTATGGTTTTTAATTTGGATTTAATAAGCAAGTATTCTTATTTCATACATGCCAAATATTTGTGTTTCTTAGATATAGTGTGAACTCGCTCAAACAATGTCTGTTTGCGTCAGGGATTTTGTCCGATTCACCAGATCAGTAAGCTGGTATACTAGAAACAGTAATAATTAAGTAAGCTGCTGTATATAACTCCCAGATCTGCAGTATTATTTAGTCTGCAGTTTATGATTGTTCTATACCAAAAGTAGGATCTTTGCCAATTAAAAAAAAATCCTCATCTCCTTAGTCATAACCAATCTGTTCCAGCTGAAAACTCAAAAGCCTCGGCCATGTTGGGGCCATCAGCTGACCAATCTGAATACCTGTAGTTGCTCCACTGATAGTCTTACCGTACGTTGAGGTTACCTTGAGGTGCTTCCGGGGCTTAGCGTCCCTGCGGCCCGGTCGTCGACCAGGCCTCCTGGTTGCTGGACTGATCAACCAGGCTGTTGGATGCGACTGCTCGCAGCCTGACGTTCGTGACATCTTTGAGATGACCTCGGGAACAATAAATGTCAACATGGCAAACCACATCAGCTCTTTGCTATTTTAAATAAATAGAGAGAGATGAAGGTGATATTGATAGCATTATTAATTTTAGATTAGTTTGGATGTTTTCATACATTTCTAACAATACTTTTGCTAAGTACAAAAATTCCATTTGTGTACAGCTTGATTTGGGATTGCTGAAAAAAAGGAATGAGGAGCTGCATGCTGTTGGCTATGTAGCTAATCTACACACTCAGGTGAGTTCCTATTGGCTATCTTACCAATTAACGTACAATATGTAGGTGAACTGCTTTTGACTGTCTTACACAGTTGAGCCAGTTGCAGCTTCAAGTATTAGGTCATTGAACTTGAGGTATAACAAGCGATCTATTGAATGCAAAAATGTTGCCTAGTCTATTTTTAACATTAACATGAATGAATAAATTATTAACATGAATTTCAGTCAGGAGTAGAATCAGTACAGCTTTTATTGGTGCTGTTGCAAATTAAGATTTGTGTTGAACTCTTCATTAAAGTTCCAAGAATGCTTACCTATTATTGCTTAACTATCAGTGACTACAGGGGCGTGGGATCTAGCTCTTTTTTTGGTCTACCACCTAGCCAGGTACAAACACCTAGCTGTTTGTACCTGGTGTGCTAATTATCCCTCTCACTGTTAAAGTTTTCATCATGTATGTTTTAGAAATTGTGGGTGGAATTGGGCTCAACAACCACTTCCTTCAAAGCATTCCACATTTCTATTACCAATACAGGAAATGAAAACTTCCTTACATCTCTTTAACTCACTTGCATATGCAACTTCCACTGATGGCCCCTTGTCCTACCTCTTTTAATTTAAATAGATTTCCTTGCAGAAATTCTGATATTTACACTATAAGGTCATCAAACAAGTAGCTAAAACTTAAGTGTATTTAATGATCATTTTGGCCATACAATGTCTTAGTCTCTAAAGTAGGAAATAATGTGGTTTAACAGGCCTATCAAGGAGAAGATAAAGTGCTGGTCCATCAGCTGGAGCAGACACGACTGTGGATGAACACCTTCATCCAGACTACCCACAATACTCGTACTGAAATTGTGGTTTTTGCCATAATTGGAGGAGATTTCAATTGTGACAATTTGTCTCCAGGTAAGCTGATAATTGTTTTGGCTGTTAATACTGATAATTGATTGAGGGACTTAAACAAGGGACTGTAATTGTATTAACATTAGAGTGTACATGTAATTGTTGTGGGCTCGCACCTCTTGGTAGTTCCCCCCCCCTCAGCTTCGGTAACTGGCACAAATAGGACACTGTGACCATGCCAGGTTCCCAGTGGCATTCTTGGCACACTAAGGACACCTACCTTATTCAACAGTTGTCCCCCTCCTTTTGGAGATGGAATTGTGGGGATTAGCGGTCAACCCACTACAGAGATGAACCATCAGAAACTAAGAAAAATACAATATCAGAACATTAAATTCCCCTCCCCCCCCCAAAAAAAAAAATAATAATAAAAATACTTGGAAACAACAGATTGCCAAACAACTATCCAAACTACTCAGTATTTTTCTCCCGTATTTTTTTCCCGTATTTTTCTCCCGTATTTTTCTCAGTATTTTTCTAATCCAAAAAACCCTAGGGATGTACATGACACCTTCTTGAGAAGACCACACCACTTCTCTAAGCTAAGTTTACTGCTGAGTTGTTCTTTGTATGGGTTTTATGCTTTGAATGCTTCATGTTGTGCATGCCAGTTGAGGTCAGTTTTTCTTGCTTTAGTTGTGCTTTATCCTTGGTGCAGCAACCACTTGCTAGGTGTCATCAGTATAGACCAATTACCACCCGAATATCTTCTCTGGGGTATTTGTTCCGCACTCTTGGAAACTTCCTTAAACCAGTCCTGAACTGGATTAACAGTTTACCGCATAAAGTAATTTCCATCAGATCATATTTGTTTTTCTACTTTTGCTAAACTTGCTCTTTTAATTGTAAATATTTTTCAAAATAATATTTATATTTTAGAAATGTTTTACTAAGCTTGAACCAAAGTGTACAAATTATGTACAAATTGTACAGAAGAGTTTATAAATGTGATGTTCTTTCTGTGGCATCCAAACCTACTGAAGGGGTACGTGTACCGACGATGTTCTTAACTTGTGCGTGAGTGGGATTCAACTTCAAATTACTTGAGCATATTGACTGGGTTTTCTTTGGATATGTTACATTATTTGCAAGTTGAATCCATGTTATCTGGCAATCATAGAATTGGTACAAAAAGGCAAGAGAAAGTTCCTTGCATTATATAACTGGAGAAATATGTTCCTGTGGCAATGATGTCTGGCATCTGTATTTTGAAGTACTGTTTCTGACATAAAATGCAAAGGAAGAAGGTCCTGTAGTTCATGAGCAAAAAAAATCCAATTAATCTTGTAATCATCAGAATTTGGATGATACTGTTTGCCAATAGTTAGCACAGCATTGTTGCCGGGCTGCTTGTGGTGCACAGTTAAAGTCTATAGCTGCAAGAATGGCACAAATTGTGGGCCTTGAGGACTTTGTGGCCAGTTTAGGGTAGCTGTTGAAGTTCAACAGATGGCATGACATACTGTAGCATTATATAGTACTGTAATTGTATTTTGGTATATTATGACTCACCTCTTCTACTAGAAGATAAGTGACTAAATGTATGCTCAAAATTTGGAAAGGATATTTGTTATTTATATAGTATACATTGAAAATAATTGTTTGTACTGTGTATTATACTTAAATACTCTTAATCATGTATTGTATCACTTGTAATAAGAAGCTTTGGGGGGGGGAGGGGGGGATAAATAGCCAAGAAAGGGACGTTTCTTAAGCTATGAATTTCGCATGAATTTGTATCGGGGTGGAATATGATTTGGATTTGGAGGGTCTATTGTAGTGTTTGATCAGATAAAACTTATTGAAGATCTTGGGTTTTCTATACATTATAAAAATGAGGTCCACAATCAAAGCCTGACACAAATGAAGATTTTGCCAAAACATTTATTCTCTTTTATTAGGTGACGTTGGGACTCAAAATCTGCCTTTGTGGGACGAGTATGAGGATCCCTGCCGGGAAAGTGCGGGAAATGACAAACCCTGGACAATCGGCACAGAGCTTCGTCAGTGTCTCATTCACCATTCAATTGCACAAAATCCGGAAAGTTTTAGAAAAATTCTCCTTGATGATATTCAACGCAGACATTACATTCTGGATGCTGATGTAAAGGTACTGTAATTTGAGTACCTGTACTTTCTATATACAGTATTGAGATGTAGTATTTATTATACAGAAATAAGACATGACTAATCATATATATTATTAGTAGTATTTTAGTCCCTCATTTTGCCTCATAATGCCAAGGCTCTGTTATTGGTAAAGAAGGTAATCCATGCATTTAGAAATTATGAGACTAAACTTGTGTGCATAAAATTTATGGTTGAGGAATTCTACAAATGATAAACTTGGCTGACAAGTGAATTAAATTCTGTTGAAATTGAGAACACGATCAATATATTATAAAAGTGGATTAGTAAAATGAATTGTCCAAACGGGGGCAGAATACTTCAAGACAATATACTGTTCAATACCTATAATCTCATGTTTGATGAATAAGTAGTGTACATAAACCTCACTTTGTGGGGGAAACTCTTGTGTGTTGCTGATCTTGGGAGAATATTTAGTTCTAGTTCAGCATGGGTATCCATGACTCTTAAACCTCTTAAGACTCTAAATTTCTTGAAAAATTAATTGAAGTTGATAAATGTATTCATTGGAACTGACCCACAGAGATATACGTAATGATATACAAAAGATAGCTTCATCTGTTTTGGCTTGTGCAGCAGATATTAAAGACCATTTGTCTGAGTATACCTTGAGGTTACCTTAAGGTTACCTTGAGGTGCTTCTGGGGCTTAGCATCCCCGTGGCCCGGTCGTTGACCAGGCCTCCTGGTTGCTGGACTGGTCAACCAGGCTGTTGGACGTGGCTGCTCACAGCCTGACGTATGAGTCACAGCCTGGTTGATCTGGTATGAATGCATTTGTTTCCCTGAGGTTATAGGAAGTGAGACCTAGCTCTTGGGACCCATCTGATAGCCATTGTACCTGGTGCATTAATGCCTCCCATTATTCATGTACCGTCTGATATGCTCTTGAAGGTTTAAATGGACACAATTTAATTAAGTTTATCAGGGACAGGAAGCCTGTATGTGGCCTTATTGAGGTTGCCCTATAGCTCAACTACTGACTTTTTCCCAGGATGCAACCCACAATAGTTGCCTAACACCTATGCAGCTGTTTTATTGCTAGGTGAACAGAGACATCAGGTGAAAGGCAAAGGGCCCAAGTGTTATGTCCTGGCCAGGAATTGAACCCCTTAGTTGAGAGCCAAGGACATAGATCACTGTGCTCTAAAGTTATTCTATTTGCTTAACACAACACTGCATGCGAGTATTATCTTACATCTCTGACGTGTCAACTCATAGAAGCACTATCATACTTACTATATATCAATCGTGTTCTCATAATATTCCCTCTGTTTTGCCCATGTATAGTATTGTCTCCCTTGCTGCTGTTTATATCGACAATGTTGTTTCATTCTCAAAAGCTTTGTGGGGTTACTCCTCTTTTGTACATATTCTTTAAGTTTGATTTCTTATTAAATCAAATAATTTCTATAGGAACAGGCTCCTGATTTAATGTGGATTGCACCGAAGGCAGACTCATCAGGTAGAGTACGTGCCGTGAGAGAAGGTGGCCGGAGGCGGATAGACTACCTGATAGCAAGACATAATGACGAGGCAACACCCTCAGCATTTTGGTTCTGCAGTGTAATGGCAGGGCTTTCTGATCACATTCCCATAGCTTTAATGGTTGAAAGAAAGTAATAAGAATTTATATATGTGTAAACAAATGTATATCTTAGCAAAATCCTTGTCTGCCAAGTATGGAAAGTAGTTTTTAAGCAATTAGAATCAAAATCTGTATGGTTGTTTATTGACTTCTTACATGTCTAGATGCTATTTATGATTAAAATAACCAGCACTAAGCTCTGGAAAAATCCTTGTCTGGAATCTGGAAAATCTGGGAAAAAAAAAAAAAAAAAAAAAAAAAAAGTGCCAAGCCATCATGACTATATAGCACTGGTGGGGGGGGGGGCAATATGAGTATCATTGGTGCGTTAAATAATCTGCGCATTCTATCTTTTGTCTTTTGTTGTCATCTTATGATGTCTCACCATTTCAAAGACCCTCATAGTAAATAGATATCTAATAATATATTGCTAAGAACAAAATAACTTTTTAATACCATTTCTCATACAGAAGCAAATAAAAGTAAGAATACAGTACATGGAAATTTGTCAATACAAATAAAAAAGCATTTTTTAAATGTAGGTGCCTATCTGCGTCTGTCTACAGCAGTGGAAAACCAACCAAAATTAATAACTGAAAATCCACATCACAAGAATTGTAAATTTTGGTACATATATTCTGAAGGAGGTCCTTAGAATCATGGGAGCCTGACTATACTTAGAGATATGGGGAAAACCTCTGTGTACATGTTGTACCTAATAGTTAGACATGCTATTACCACTAGGGACTTTCTACGTCGTGGAGACGGGGGACCTGCTGCTTGGGTAACAGCTTCTCCATATCAACCTACCCTGGCTTTGTGCCTGGAGAGGCCACTCCAGACCGACAACCAGAGTGCAACTCCATAGTCTCCTGAGACTGATGGATGCCTACTACTATTACCTTGCTTAGTAAGCAAGGTCCAATTTGCTTAACAGGAGGAGGAATTTTGTTATTTTAAAATATTTCTTTCCAAGTTGGTTTGTTCCTAACAATATTAATATATTAGTATCTCAAATTACCGATTTAGTTATGTTAGGGTTGATCAAGTTCCTATGTTAGTTTTGAATAAAAAGAAAAATCCAAAGCATATACAGTATAGCGCAATGAAAACTATTATTTCATAAGAGAACATATTTGACAAATTTATTTCATGAACATGCTGCTGGCTAGTAGGTACGACATGTGTCATATCTAATAACCAAGCAAATATTTTGGAAAAAATTGAAGTTTTCAAAAGTTTTCTATTAAGAAATGATGAATGTTTTATTGTATCATATATGACTTGAGATTTTTTAAGTCAAAACCTAACCTAAGTAAGTCAGTAATTCATGTTACTAATATATCGGTATTAATATTGTTAGGAATTAATTAATTTTGAAAGAAATATTTGAAAATACAGTAACAAGAATCACTCGGGCTGTTAAGCAAATCAGGCCTTGCTTACTTAGCCAAGTAGTGGGGTTGTGGGTATTAGCTACAACATTATGATAAAGTACACCAAGTCTCACACTACACCTGAAAATTATTTGAATCCATTACTCTGTGCCTGTTAGATCTCCACGAATTAATCCATATACCTTATACGGTATATATTATTCAACAGAATACTGTATATGCTTATTTGATTCAGATTTGACTGAACTTCAGTTTTTGAATTCCAGGTTTTCTCTGTTGTGTATCTTGACTTGAGGAACCTAATGCTTGGTCTTAGTCCTGGTCACTTAGGTGGTTATATTTTTATTTTATTTTTGATGTAACCACTACCCTTCAGTGGTAATTCTAGCATTTCTGCTCTGCTCTTTTATTCTGGTACGTATGATGTTACCTTTATTAACCCTTTGTGTCAAACGTCCACGCCACTGCCGTTCAGATATACTTGAATATACGGTATACTGTCTGTTCGTTTTATCTCGCTCACCATCTTTCTATTTCTTGATTTTAAGCTACTGTACTTCCAGAACTTTTACCGAAACCATTCCTCCTCTCATGCCAATTTAACTGTCCATATGCCCTCTGGAACATTCCTCTTACCAACACCTATGGCCACCATTTTGAACCTTTACCCTTCGTTTATCCTTATCCCTGTTAAATACTGGTGAGCCAATTCATGTTGACTTTGTTTTGATTGTGATTTTTGCACTTCTTCCATCTACCTATTTGATGAGTACCTACTGCTTCCATCTACCTAGATATGAATTGGGGGGGTCCTTGATAACCTCCATAATAGCAACCGTTTTCGCCCATTGTATTGTCCCTCAATAAATGCTTAGTCTTTGTAGCATGCAAGAATGGATGAATTAACAACACTTAATTACATGATTTTTTGCCAGTTGATACCTCTTGTTACAGTAATTAGGTAATGATGATTATTATAGTACTGTAATTGAAATAGTTACTGCTTTTCGACAAAGTTATTATCTTCGTGCAAATAAATTATTCACATTTACAATTATATACTTGTACATCAATATTCATAGTTCCATTTCAAAATTCCAATGTTACCAAGCATTGATATTGCCACTTCAATGCTAAAGATATTTCTTCAACATTCCTATCCCGATATCAACATTATCTGCACTTCAACATTCGTATCTCTATTTCATTCCTATCATCACTTCAACATTCCTGTCATAATTCGCCTTCCCCTGACCTCTACGTTAACTGGAAAATAGATGAAGGTTGGTTGAGGAGGGGAGGCAGATACCCGTGATGTTATCTCAGGTCAGTGATGGTGTGTGTGTGCACCTTGTCAGTGGCAGCCGAGGCCAGCAACGGAATGTGTGTGTGTAGTCGTGCCCTCTAGAACCCTGGTTGCACATGTGTACTCACCTAATTGTGCTTGCGGGGGTTGAGCTCTGGCTCTTTGGTCCCGCCTCTCAACCATCAATCAACAGGTGTACAGGTTCCTGAGCCTATTGGGCTCTATCATACCTACACTTGAAGCTGTGTATGGAGTCAGCCTTCACCACATCACTGCCTAATGCATTCCATTTGTCAACCACTCTGACACTAAAAAAGTTCTTTCTAATATCTCTGTGGCTCATTTGGGCACTCAGTTTCCACCTGTGTCCCCTTGTGCGTGTGCCCCTTGTGTTATATAGCCTGTCTTTATCTACCCTGTCGATTCCCTTGAGAATCTTGAATGTGGTGATCATGTTCCCCCTAACTCTTCTGTCTTCTAACGAAGTGAGGTTTAATTCCCGTTGTCCCTCCTCGTAGCTCATACCTCTCATACCTGTGTGTGTGTGTGTGTGTAATTACCTAAGTGTAGTTACAGGTCGAGAGCTACACTTGTGGTGTCCCATCTTGCCAGTACTCTTTGTCGTATAACACTTTGAAACTACTGACGGTTTTGGGCTCCAACGTGTACTTGTGTGTGTCTGATTGGGTTAAGCTGGCATGCTGGGAGTCTTCGCTAAAACACTCCATTTAGAACAGTTGTGGTATCAGTTTTGATATCTCTTGTTACCTTATACAGGTACATTTTTTTTTTTTTTTGAGATATATACAAGAGTTGTTACATTCTTGTACAGCCACTAGTACGCGTATAGCGTTTGTACATGTATGTACATGTATGTACATGTATACAGAAACATTGTATATGGAATGCGTGTTTGTACAGTACATTGTTATTGTCACTGAAAGCTTGCTATCACACAAGCTCCATTTCACAAGTACCTGTACTCTAAATATAATGAAGATGATATCACAACAGAAGTACTTATTATGTCTAAATTTTCATCAACGCTTCCGGAGGAGAATAGTTTGAGAATAAGAAATAGCTCTGCAAAGAATTATAAATTGTGCTTTAGCTGCTGCTGGCAAATAAAGGTAGGTCTCCAATCTGGTCTCCAAAAAGCAACTTAAAACTTCACCCCTCGTCTGTACAGTGAGGGGGAATTTTCCTGATTGTTAGGTAGTAAGACAAGCTTTCCCCACCTGTCTTGCACTGAGGAGAGGACGTCTCCCTCCCTCGGCAGGGTAGGCTCCTTTCCATAAAATTCTAAGATTACACTAAATTTTTGTTTTTGTCGACATATCCATCCCCCCACTGTGCTCCGCCAGCCATGAAATTGGATAATACGAGACCAAATGAATTCGTGGCTAGGAAGGGAGTGGACATAACGAATGTTAAGAGTGGAGCTATTTAGAAGAGTATATTTAATGTCAAGTGAACAATGGGATAGAATCCCTCCCCCTCCTCGGGTGAACAAGGGGGGGGGGGTAGATTCCCCCAAGTGAACAAGGGGGGTAGATTCCCCCCAGGTGAACAAAGGAGTAGATCCCCCTCCCCCAGGTGAACAAGGGAGTAGATTTCCCCCAGGTGAACAAGGGGGTAGATTCCCCCAGGTGAACAAGGGGGTGTAGATTCTCCTCCCCCCCCTTTCCCGGGTGAACAACGTGAGGAGTAGACCCCCCCCCCCGGGTGAGCAAGGGGGGCGGGTTATCCCCCCGCGGGTGAACAAGGGGGGGAGGTAGATTCCCCAGGGTGAACACAGGAGCAACAACACCACCAGGCCGCCATATCCAGCAACAGCAGCAAGCCGCCACTGGCCGTAGTGTCAATCATAGTAAGCGTATAGCGCCAGGCCGCTATACACGCTATGTCAGGCCAGCATAGCGCAACCAATCACAGTTCCGCCCGGATCGGAAAACGCTTTGGTGAGAATTAATGCGGTCGTTATAGCGAGACTGTTGATGCTGATTGTCGACGGTTTGTTTGGTCCTGACGAAGACAGTGCTACACCGCCGACTCCCTCTCCGAATTTCATTAATATACTCTCATATGTGTATGAATAGACTTACTCTAAACAATATGTATACTTAAATATACATATAATATACACACACGCGCGCACACACATTATATATATATATATATATATATATATATATATATATATATATATATATATATATATATATATATATATATATATATATATGTCGTACCTAGTAGCCAGAACTCACTTCTCAGCCTACTATTCAAGGCCCGATTTGCCTAATAAGCCAAGTTTTCCTGAATTAATATATTTACTATAATTTTTTTCTTATGAAATGATAAAGCAACCCTTTTCTCTATGTATGAGGTCAATTTTTTTGTATTGGAGTTAAAATTAACGTAGATATATGACCGAACCTAACCAACCCCACCTAACCTAACCTAACCTATATTTATAGGTAAGGTTAGGTTAGGTAGCCAAAAAAAGCTAGGTTAGGTTAGGTTAGGTAGGTTAGGTAGACGAAAAAACACTAATTCATGAAAACTTGGCTTATTAGGCAAATCGGGCCTTGAATAGTAGGCTGAGAAGTGCGTTCTGGCTATTAGGTACGACATATATATATATATATAATATATATATATATAAAGAGAGCGACGGCTTCAAGCTCAACAAGCCACAATGTAGAACAGACATCATGTCGAAATGCTTTTTCACCCTCAGGGTTATAAACCCATGGAACCGCCTACCTGCCGTAGCCGTCAATGCCAAAACGCTGCTGCAGTTCAAATCCTGCTGGATAAAAATCATCAGTTTAATGGGAGGAGGACCTGTGACAAACCGCCGGCTTCCTGTCCACGTCGAGGCCACTAGGGAGATGGTGGCCCTCAGGTAAAACTCAGATATATGTATGTACATATGTGAGAAAGAGACATAGTCACATCAATATCAAATACAAGTAGGAGGTAGAAATAGCCTAAACTACTCTATCCCTTTGAGATGTAGTTCTTTCTTATCTGAATAAACATGAACGTGAATACAGTAACTGGATTTAGGAGCTATAGATTGAGATCCGTGAGAGCACTTCCACTGAGACGAAGACCTAAGACTAAGACCTTTTTTTTCTTAAGACCAGCAGGCGGGTCTCTGAATCCTTCGAAGCTACAAATCGTCTCCATTTTTTTGTTTTGTTTTCTCTTCAAGGCTGCACCTCATTACTGGATATATTTTATTAAACACATTCTCGAACATTCGGCTCATCTGTATATTCATTTTCTAAGTTTTATATATATATTTTTCTTCTTGCGTCTCGCTCTCATTAGAACTGCTGTGTTATATACTCCTCTTATTAGAACGCTATGCTGTATGCCGCTCTTTAAGTTCAAGTTCAAGTATGTTTATTGAGGCAAGGAAAAAATCCATCTCAAAGGGATAGAGTAGCTTAGGCTATTTCTACCCCGGCCTATACCGCTCTTATTAAAACGCAATGTTGTTTCCCTCTGTCGGTATCGTTTGGCGTTGGAGTTAAAGGCGTATCAACTTCTGAAGGCCCCCATAATAACTTTACTGATCAGTTAACAAATATACTTTGGCAAACTCTTAGTGTATATATACACACAGAGAGAGGGGGCGGGGCAAGAGTTCCTCTTGGATACAAGTAATTTAAAAAAAAAAAAAAATTACTTGTATCCAACACGAACTCTTGCATAGCTGTGCCCCGCCACTCGGTGTATATACACTAAGAGTTTACCAAAGTATACTTGCTAACTGATCAATTAAGTACCCCCATGGAAATGCGGGATGGAAACCACTGAGGAGCGAAGTTGGAGAATGTGCAGCAGGAGTGAAGGGACACCCTCTGGACCACTATCTCAGGGATTGTAAACATCTATAAGAGACATTAGCAATATGTGTGGTACAGTAAATCCAACAGTGACTCTGGAAAACTCTTTTTGTCAGTTATAGATACTAATCCTGAAAAGGTTCCCCTACTTTGCGCCCGCAAGACAACGTAAAAACTTGAGGGTTGTGAGATGTTAATCCCTAATTGTTTAACGGTCGCACTTGAGATAATTAAGCAAGTCCCAGCTGTGTCTGGGTACAAGTGACAGGATGAACAACCCAGCGTGGGGTATTCTTCCTATTGGGGGGTTGTACATGCTGCTATGACGGTGACAGGAACTAGCTCTCAGGGGGAGGGGCAATTGAATTAACTTGTGTAGAAAGGGATATAAATACAATAACTTAGCGCTTTCTATCAGGAGAAAGTGCTAAGCTTGGATAACTTGTGTAGAAACTATGTGGGACAGCGAGGTCGGCAAATTGGCGGGCCTGTTGGCAAGCCAGTCAAATGACCTCCACACGGCTAACTATTGGACCAATATTCTCCAGTTCAGCTCAGTGCTTCTGAGGTACAATAATTTATTTGTGAGTTAACGAGCCAGATAATATAACTGCCGAACGACATTAAATTCCCAGTAAACGCGCAACGTTGGAATAATATAGTTAGGCTGTGTGTGTGTTAGGTCGGTTTCTACACGATTCGGCGTCATCAATACTGCTCCTGACGACGCCCGGCAGGCAGTCACACTATTTGTTGTTTTTAGATTCAGCTACTGGGAACAAAACGTTCCAAGTAGCACGGGCTATGGTGAGCCCGTAGTGGACTTACCTGGCACAGGAGCGGCGCTGTAACTGCAGCTGCACAAGGTAGGTACAGCAGTTGTTTGTCGCTGGGAAGATTTTTCTTACCCATCCAATGGTAGAAGTCTCCTAGAGGCAATTCACCGCCGAACCTTCTTCATAAAGGTGGATTATGAATTGGTTGCTGGATTAACGAGCCAAATGCAGGCGAGGAGTCACAATAACGTGGCTAAAGTAAGTTGACCAGACCACACTAGAAGGTGAAGGGACTACGACGTTTCGGTCCGTCCTGAACCATTCTCAAGTCGATTGTGTAATGAGCCAAATGCTCATTAATCCAACAACCAATTACTCAGTGTTTATGAGTCCAAAACACTGTACACACGACTCTATCTCAGCTTTGGCGCAGACTAAGCTCGTCCAAATTGTGAACACAACCAAAACAGCTGGACCTATCCTAGATCTAGCCTAGCGATATACATAACTGTAACATACCTTATAAATATGTTTGTTTATTGTAAGAATACTGTAAAACGATTATGTTTTGATACGGACAAAATTTACGAATAAATTTGTCCTTTTGTACGAGTGAGGAGAGTAGAAATAGCCTAAACTATTTGTGTCCTTTTTGTCTTATTGTCTCAATAAACGTACTTGAACTGTGGACGAGTTAATTACACATTTCATAAAGCGACGGTCCCGCTTTATGCAGGTCGACGTTCGATCCCCGACCGTCCAAGTGGTTGGGCACCATTCCTTCTTCCCCTCCCTGTTCCATCCCAGGGGCCAGATTCACGAAAGCACTTACGCAAGCACTTACGAACGTGTACATCTTTCCTCAATCTTTGACGGGTTTGGTTACATTTATAATATTCTGCGACACAAACTATAACGCTATATAACATTACATTTGCTCCTGGGTCAGTGGGCACAGTAACCAAAAATAACGTTAATTCAGCGTTGAACCAACGTTATTTCAACGGTGAATTAAAGTTAGTCTTGGATATTGTGGCCACTGTAGGGACTGAAAATAAATGTTATTTGATAATTGCTTATACATCTAGTGGTATGCCAACTTGCCGCAGCCTCGATAAGGAGTGTGCAGCCTTCGGGTAACCTTCAAGACATCTTACCTAAGCTATTTAAGGCAAAGGTCAAAGCAAAGTTTAATGGGAACAATAACACTTTTCTATACTTTGAAGGCGTACGCAATTAGAAAATAACACTAACCACGCCCCCTGGGTAGGCCTGGTCAGAGACCGGGCCGCGGGGATCTTGGCCCCCGGAATCAACGCAAGGTAACCCAAATACAAAAGGAAAAACAAATATTCGTCCCATAGTGTAACTCTTTTGGGCTTGACACCTATTAATAATTACACTCCTCGCCATTGCTCACACAAAAATGTATTATAATAACTATCAACATGAGCTAATGATGTTATACGCGTCCACAAATAGACGAAACTCTTGATATCACGAAAGATCTATGGTCACACCTCTTGTTTGAGGAGCTGTTCACTTGAGACAGTTAAGCAAGTCCCAGCTGTGTCTGGGTACAAGTGACAGGATGAATAACCCAGCGGGTTTTCTTCCTTTTGGGGAGTGTTGTACATGATGGCTATTGCGGTATGTCCACTCACAAGATGAGTGGCGCTGCCCAATAAACTCGCCCCTCGGGGCAAAATTAAAATCTATGGTCACTTCAAACATATAAAGTGGAAATGACGAGTGTGTCCCAAGCACTGGGGACGTCGCCCACACCAGGCACTTGACACAGATCCTGATTTACTCGCTGAGAAAGTATTTATGGGTCCCAGTGGGAACATAACCATAGTAGGCCGTCAGCGCTGTGGGGGAGGATTCGGCGCCCGCCTGTTAAAAAGAGAGATTTATCGGTACTCTTGTAGATGAAAGAAGGTCAGAGTTACTCTGGCGTCTTTGTAACGGTAAGAATCTGTCATAAAGGTAAGAGATGATGCTGGGGAATATTGTTGACGATTGATTGATTGATTGATGAAGATTAAGTCATCCAAGAGGTGGCACTGGCATGAATAGCCCGTAATATTATTAAATGTGGCAATTTCCTTCTCACCAAAACGTTAAATATTGCAAATTAACTAAATTACAATGTTATTTATATGGGCACAATCCCCAGCATGTATTCTGACGCTTTTGCACATTTGTTAGAAAATAATACAAGATAATAACAACGTAAAGCATTTACTAAACCACGCAGCTGAAAGATGCTAGCTCAGTAGGCTGTGAGGAAAAAATTGTCAGTAGGCTGTGGTTATAACGATATCGATTGCAAACTGGTATGCAAAACAAAGTCAAAAGCTGTTACCGAAGCGCGACTATCTGAACGGTGAAATCCAGGTAAGATTTACTGCATTTGCAATGGAGCCGGAGGGAGGGTGATGGACAGGTGGCCGTACATCACTATGAAAGCGAATGTACCGAGCCAGAAAGAGCTCCTTCAGGAAACGATTTCCACGTCTCTCACATATTTTTACTTTATTCTGCCAGATTTGAAAGCTTACACGTGTAAACCTGGTAAGAATCTATTGGAAAAAAATTACAGAATATTTATACTTTTTGTTTAATATTAGAACAACTTTAGAGAATGTTGATAATGAAGATAGTATGAACACGACCAATGAAATTGGAGGCTTCAAGTTAGATATCATTAGTGTGTGTGTGTGTGTGTGTGTGTGTGTGTGTGTGTGTGTGTGTGTGTGTGTGTGTGTGAGTGTAGTCACCTAGTTGTGCGTGCAGGGATTGAGCTTTGGCTCTTTGGTCCCGCCTCTTGACTGTCAATCAACTGGTGTACAGATTCTGGAGCCTATTGGGCTCTATCAAATCTACATTTGAAACTTGTGTATGAAGTCAGCCTTCACCACATCACTGCCTAATGCATTCCATTAGTGTGTGTGTGTGTGTGTGTGTGTGTGTGTGTGTGTGTGTGTGTGTGTGTGTGTACTCATTAGGCTACTCAACACGCTGTTGGTGTGGTATAATTGACTACCACAGTGACCATTCATACAATGACAATTAGGCTACTGGCGTCGACCACATTTCTCTACCAAGTTGATAACGTATACTCTGATACGAAATTGTGCTGATCTTCTTCATAAGAGTGAAGATAATAGTTGTCTGGTATTAGCGCCGCAAGCTAATTGTTGTTTAGTATTTACGCCTGAGAGTAATGGTTGACTGCATGGTATTAATACTGGAGGTAAAAGATTGATCGGTATTGACACTGGAGATTGATGGTTGATTTTTTGTGATCGCGAGAAGTTGATGGTTGACTTGTATCAACGGAAGAGGTACACTTGTATCAACAAAGGAGATTGATGACCCTTTGTATCAACACGGGGTTGTCATTGGAGCCTCTCTAATGACAACACTGAGAGTGGCTGCCAGCTGGAGTCCAGGACCACCTGGCGGAGCGAGGGTCGGACAGATGGCGCCTGGACCACCTGGTGGAGCGATGGTCGGACAGATGGCGTCTGGACCACCTGGTGGAGCGATGGTCGGACAGATGGCGCCTGGACCACCTGGTGGAGCGAGGGCCGGACACATGGCGTCTGGACCACCTGGTGGAGCGAGGGCCGGACAGATGGCGCCTGGACCACCTGGTGGATCGAGGGACAACACCGGGAGACCAGCTGAGAAAGTGTGGGACTGAGCTCGTCCAGCTGCGAGAGGCAATAACCTGAGATTTACTGCGACTGATCGCTTACCCCAACACTCCGAGAGCGTCGTTTGGATTCTCACGCACGCACGCACACACACACACACACACACACACACACACACACACACACACACACACACACACACACACACACACACACACACACACACACACGCACACACACACACACACACAGAGCCCGATAGGCTCAGGAATCTGTACACCTGTTGATTGACGGTTGAGAGGCGGGACCAAAGAGCCAGAGCTCAACCCCCGCAAACACAACTAGGTGAGTACAACTAGGTGAGTACACACACACACACACACACACACACACACACACACACACACACACACACACACACACACACACACACACACACACACACTCGCTCTCTCTCTCTCTCCATAATAAATAACACACGCAAAAAAATAAACCTCACTCCCTCCTAAATAATAATACAACAAATCCCTCAATCGTGATACGTCATCCCTCCCCAAACGTTTCTCTCAATACAGCTCTTTGTTTCCGCTGTCGTCTGATTGGAACAAATTACTGACAGTAAAGATCCAGCTTGACACATACTCGATACGTTGATGTGTACCACACAGCTGGTTTCCATTCAGTAGGAGACTGACTGTTTATTGTTTACATCGTGGGTTTACATTATTGTTTATTTTTATTGATTTATTTATATGCAAGAAGGTAGATTGGGTTTGTGAGAGTGCATATATTATATATCCTCTATATATATTATACATTCCCTAACGCATGGAAAGGTAATTGACAGGAAGCCTTGGGTCAGAAGACTGTGTAGAACTTGTACGGCTCCTTCCATGTACTACCACGAACTCCTGTCTAATGTGTTGTACTTCCGTGTACTACCATGAGGTCCCGTGTACTGTGGAGTACTTCCGTGTACTACCATGAGCTCCTGTCTACTGTGGTGTACTCCAATATATTTCATACTACCTGATACATCTGGTCATCTTAACGCTGAAGTACATATACGTATACATATATTAAGTGTACATTAAGTACACTTAATAATTCCCGTTGAAAGAGAGACAAATCCTGTACCTAGGATTATCGAGATCTCCCCAAGGTCGAACTTCTGACCTTTCCAGGCTGTAGCCTTACACCAGTTGTCTAACTCCTAGGTACCTATTTTGCTGCTAGGTAAACAGAGGCATCAGGTGAAAGGAAAGTTGCCCAACCGTTTCCGTCCTGCCCGAGGATTTGAACCTGGGTAGCTGGGTTGTCAGTTTAAGACCTAGATGTAAAATATTATTTTTTTTTTTGGGGGGGGGGGAGGGGCTCAACTCAACCCGTTCGTTGTCTTGTGTGAGTTTTGCACAGAAAGATTAAACTTTTATGTGTAATTAAGTCACATGTATTTGTAAGTACAGATGACCTAAGTTAACAACTTATAGATAAGCTAAGTTAAGTGATTGTAGCCTCATTCAAGCAGCAGTCAAGAGCCCAGGGATGCGGCCAGGGAACACAGGACTGTAACCGCTCCCTCTCAGCGTGGCGGCCGCACCCCCACACACTCTACCCTGGCCTGTAACACTGGACTGATTGATTGATTGATGAAGATTAAGCCACCCAAAAGGTGGCACGGGCATGAATAGCCCGTAAGTGGTGGCCCTTTTGAGGCATCTATCTAGAGGTTATCTAGAGATGATTTCGGGGCTTTTAGTGTCCCCACGGCCCTGTCCTCTACCAGGCCTCCACCCCCAGGAAGCAGCCCCTGACAGCTGACTAACACCCAGGTACCTATTTTACTGCTAGGTAACAGGGGCATTGGGTGAAAAACTCTGCCCATTATTTCTCGCCGGCGCCTGGGATCGAACCCAGGACCACAGGATCACAAGTCCAGCGTGCTGTCCGCTCGGCCGACCGGCTGATATCAAGAGATGATACTGGAGATCTGTGGAGGTGCGACTGCACCCTGCGTGACGGGAGATGTCTCCCGTGAGCACTGGACTGTATCGCCCTCCCTATAACTGATATTAAGGTGTAGACCAACCTCACAGTTCAAGGGTCAGGTGACTCTCGAGTGTAAAGCCACGCGTGTCTCTTGTCAAGTTTATTTGTGTTGTGAGGGACCAAAGAACCCAAACTCAACTCCCCGCAAGCACAATTAGGTAAGTACAGTATGATCTACCAGCCCCCACTCCTCAAAATAATAGGCTTTATCCCCCCCCCCCCACAGTAATAGCTACCAGCCCCCGCCCACACCCCACAGTAATAGCTACCAGCTCCCGCCCACACCCCACAGTAATAGCTACCAGCCCCCGCCCACACCCCACAGTAATAGCTACCAGCCCCCGCCCACACCCCCCACAGTAATAGCTACCAGCCCCCGCCCACACCCCACAGTAATAGCTACCAGCCCCCGCCCACACCCCACAGTAATAGCTACCAGCCCCCGCCCACACCCCACAGTAATAGCTACCAGCCCCCGCCCACACCCCACAGTAATAGCTACCAGCCCCCGCCCACACCCCACAGTAATAGCTACCAGCCCCCGCCCACACCCCACAGTAATAGCTACCAGCTCCCGCCCACACCCCACAGTAATAGCTACCAGCCCCCGCCCACACCCCACAGTAATAGCTACCAGCTCCCGCCCACACCCCACAGTAATAGCTACCAGCCCCCGCCCACACCCCACAGTAATAGCTACCAGCTCCCGCCCACACCCCACAGTAATAGCTACCAGCCCCCGCCCACACCCCACAGTAATAGCTACCAGCCCCCGCCCACACCCCCCACAGTAATAGCTACCAGCCCCCGCCCACACCCCACAGTAATAGCTACCAGCCCCCGCCCACACCCCACAGTAATAGCTACCAGCCCCCGCCCACACCCCACAGTAATAGCTACCAGCCCCCGCCCACACCCCACAGTAATAGCTACCAGCCCCCGCCCACACCCCACAGTAATAGCTACCAGCCCCCGCCCACACCCCACAGTAATAGCTACCAGCCCCCGCCCACACCCCACAGTAATAGTCACCAGTCGCCCACACCGGGCGCAGGGCAGCGCAACATGGCAACATGTCACCTTGCTGGCTGGCAGCTGGCAAGGTTTATCCTCGACCCGAGAAGGATATAGGAATTCCTCGCCAGAGAGTGTCACCACAACATCTCCCAGAGATCAGTCTTGTCTCCTCCTCCTTGGCGCACTGACAGATGGAATCCCAAAGCAAATTCTATTTTTGTTCTTGTCATATATATGATTTTTGGTTTAGTTTTGTCTTAAAGGCAAAATAAATGTTTGTTGGATTAATGTGGCAGGTTTATAGCATAGAAACGCGGGGTTTTTGGTGGTAGCCAGCGAGTCAGCAGTGTGTTTTAAATTGTCTGGAACGTGGAAGGTTTATATTTGTTTCTCAAATATACAGAATAATAGACTTAGAATCGATGAATTGTTTCGAGCGTAGGTTAGACATAAATAAATTGAATGACTTTTGCTGGACATAAGTAGGAGCTGCCTTATATAGATTAGTAGGCCTTCTGTAGTTTTATTATTTTAAAATGCATATGTTGAACTGAATGGGTACAGACAAAAAAAAAAGACCATGAGGATGCTACCGCCTCACAGCGTCCAACAGTGATGATGCTACCGCCTCACAGCGTCCAACAGTGATGATGCTACCGCCTCACAGCACCCAACAGTGATGATGCTACCGCCTCACAGCGTCCAACAGTGATGATGCTACCGCCTCACAGCACCCAACAGTGATGATGCTACCGCCTCACAGCGTCCAACAGTGAGGATGCTACCGCCTCACAGCGTCCAACAGTGATGATGCTACCGCCTCACAGCGTCCAACAGTGAGGATGCTACCGCCTCACAGCGTCCAACAGTGATGATGCTACCGCCTCACAGCGTCCAACAGTGAGGATGCTACCGCCTCACAGCACCCAACAGTGATGATGCTACCGCCTCACAGCGTCCAACAGTGATGATGCTACCGCCTCACAGCGTCCAACAGTGATGATGCTACCGCCTCACAGCACCCAACAGTGAGGATGCTACCGCCTCACAGCGTCCAACAGTGATGATGCTACCGCCTCACAGCGTCCAACAGTGAGGATGCTACCGCCTCACAGCACCCAACAGTGAGGATGCTACCGCCTCACAGCGTCCAACAGTGAGGATGCTACCGCCTCACAGCGTCCAACAGTGAGGATGCTACCGCCTCACAGCACCCAACAGTGATGATGCTACCGCCTCACAGCACCCAACAGTGATGATGCTACCGCCTCACAGCGTCCAACAGTGAGGATGCTACCGCATCACAGCGTCCAACAGTGATGATGCTACCGCCTCACAGCGTCCAACAGTGAGGATGCTACCGCATCACAGCGTCCAACAGTGATGATGCTACCGCCTCACAGCACCCAACAGTGATGATGCTACCGCCTCACAGCGTCCAACAGTGAGGATGCTACCGCCTCACAGCGTCCAACAGTGAGGATGCTACCGCCTCACAGCACCCAACAGTGAGGATGCTACCGCCTCACAGCGTCCAACAGTGAGGATGCTACCGCCTCACAGCACCCAACAGTGAGGATGCTACCGCATCACAGCGTCCAACAGTGATGATGCTACCGCCTCACAGCGTCCAACAGTGAGGATGCTACCGCCTCACAGCGTCCAGTAGACGGGTCCTTAAACCAAAGGCGACTCAAGCTGCGAAAACACCTACACAAACCTGGTTAAAAATTCATGAAGTGGTCCCCAGTTTGCGTTCCCAATATTCTCCAAGAGACCATAAAACGTGAGCGATGGTTTCTCGGCGCATAGTTTGGTTACACCGGTGTCTGGATGGTCCAGTGGTTACACCGGTGTCTGGCTGGTCCAGTGGTTACACCGGTCTCTGGATGGTCCAGTGGTTACACCGGTGTCTGGCTGGTCCAGTGGTTACCCCGGTGTCTGGATGGTCCAGTGGTTACCCCGGTGTCTGGCTGGTCCAGTGGTTACGCCGGTCTCTGGCTGGTCCAGTGGTTACACCGGTGTCTGGCTGGTCCAGTGGTTACACCGGTGTCTGGCTGGTCCAGTGGTTACACCGGTGTCTGGCTGGTCCAGTGGTTACACCGGTGTCTGGCTGGTCCAGTGGTTACCCCGGTGTCTGGATGGTCCAGTGGTTACACCGGTGTCTGGCTGGCCCAGTGGTTACACCGGTGTCTGGCTGGCCCAGTGGTTACACCGGTCTCTGGCTGGTCCAGTGGTTACCCCGGTGTCTGGATGGTCCAGTGGTTACACCGGTGTCTGGCTGGCCCAGTGGTTACACCGGTGTCTGGCTGGCCCAGTGGTTACCCCGGTGTCTGGATGGTCCAGTGGTTACCCCGGTGTCTGGCTGGTCCAGTGGTTACGCCGGTCTCTGGCTGGTCCAGTGGTTACACCGGTGTCTGGCTGGTCCAGTGGTTACACCGGTGTCTGGCTGGTCCAGTGGTTACACCGGTGTCTGGCTGGTCCAGTGGTTACACCGGTGTCTGGCTGGTCCAGTGGTTACCCCGGTGTCTGGATGGTCCAGTGGTTACACCGGTGTCTGGATGGTCCAGTGGTTACACCGGTGTCTGGCTGGTCCAGTGGTTACACCGGTGTCTGGATGGTCCAGTGGTTACACCGGTGTCTGGCTGGTCCAGTGGTTACCCCGGTGTCTGGATGGTCCAGTGGTTACACCGGTGTCTGGCTGGTCCAGTGGTTACCCCGGTGTCTGGATGGTCCAGTGGTTACACCGGTGTCTGGCTGGCCCAGTGGTTACACCGGTGTCTGGCTGGCCCAGTGGTTACCCCGGTGTCTGGATGGTCCAGTGGTTACCCCGGTGTCTGGCTGGTCCAGTGGTTACGCCGGTCTCTGGCTGGTCCAGTGGTTACACCGGTGTCTGGCTGGTCCAGTGGTTACACCGGTCTCTGGCTGGTCCAGTGGTTACACCGGTCTCTGGATGGTCCAGTGGTTACACCGGTCTCTGGATGGTCCAGTGGTTACACCGGTCTCTGGCTGGTCCAGTGGTTACACCGGTCTCTGGCTGGTCCAGTGGTTACGCCGGTCTCTGGCTGGCCCAGTGGTTACGCCGGTCTCTGGCTGGTCCAGTGGTTACGCCGGTCTCTGGCTGGCCCAGTGGTTACGCCGGTCTCTGGCTGGTCCAGTGGTTACACCGGTCTCTGGCTGGTCCAGTGGTTACACCGGTCTCTGGATGGTCCAGTGGTTACGCCGGTCTCTGGCTGGCCCAGTGGTTACGCCGGTCTCTGGCTGGCCCAGTGGTTACGCCGGTCTCTGGCTGGCCCAGTGGTTACACCGGTCTCTGGCTGGCCCAGTGGTTACACCGGTCTCTGGCTGGCCCAGTGGTTACGCCGGTCTCTGGCTGGCCCAGTGGTTACGCCGGTCTCTGGCTGGTCCAGTGGTTACACCGGTCTCTGGCTGGTCCAGTGGTTACACCGGTGTCTGGCTGGTCCAGTGGTTACACCGGTCTCTGGCTGGTCCAGTGGTTACACCGGTCTCTGGCTGGTCCAGTGGTTACACCGGTCTCTGGCTGTTCCAGAGATTATACACACCGGTTTCTGACTTCAATCCTCTAGGGGTCAAACAACAACACAATATATTCAGGGGGATCACCAAATCTTCAGACATCTCGTCCACCACGTCTATGGACCTTAGCACACAGTAGGAGCTATGCATATAAATATATATATATATATATATATATATATATATATATATATATATATATATATATATATATATACACTATGCATATAAAAATATATATATATATATACTATGCATATAAAAATATATATATATCCATTTCTCACCTCTGTAATACTTCCATTGCAAAGATGGGTGTGGGAAGAGTTGTCCAATACGCAGATGCTTCACACACGCGTCTTTTTGAAGGTGGAGCTGCAGGAAGCCTCGTGTTGCTGTAACACGAGGCTTCAAGACCCCAGGACTCTGAGGCCTCAAGTGCTGGGGCTTTGTTGGTGGTGCTCGCTGGAGTGGAGCCTCATACACTTTATTTCCTCACCCTTGTACTCAAGTGTTTGAAAGGAGAGAGAGAGAGAGAGAGAGAGAGAGAGAGAGAGAGAGAGAGAGAGAGAGAGAGAGAGAGAGAGAGAGAGAGGGAGAGAGAGAGAGAGAGAGAGAGAGAGAGAGAGAGAGAGAGAGATCTCCGGCTTAACCAGAATGGAACTCTCAAATGTTGCCTCCACTTGGTGAACAGATGAATCACATGAAAGGAAATGCGCCCAAACGTCTCGCCGTGTCATGAAATCTGTTTATATCAAGTTCCCACTTGAGCGTACACACCTTTCACGCTAAACTTGTAGAAACTTTTGAGTAACGCCACATCTCCAAAATGGGGTATAGGCAGATCAAATTCTTTGTTTTTCTTTATTTAAGAAAATACAATATAAATTACATATACATAAGTTTTACAAGGCAATTATACATTACAATTCTTAGTGAACAAGTGTTTCAGTAGTACAGAACAAGATCTTGTCTGTGATGATAGAGTGTCTCTAATCCAGTTTACAAGAACAACTTTCTGCTTACAGAAATAAAATATATGCATATTATTCTCAATTTCAGTACATTGGTCACACCTATTGTTGTCCTTAATGCCCAACATCAACAGCCTATCATTAGTAGGAAGGGTCTCATGAATATAGCCATACAACAGCTCCCGTTGTTTCGGGGCAATAAATTTAACATGAAGGTTTGCCCATATTACTTGCCAGCTAAAGAGTGGATATCTAGATGGTCGACAAAGCTCGTTTTCTGTTTGTTAAAATCATATGTTAGGTTAGGCTAGGTTGCTTTGGGTCAGGTAGGTTAGGTTAGGTTTGGTTAGGTTGGGTAGGGTAGGTTACAGGTCATAGAAAATGCGAACAGCTAGAAGGTGCAATTCAAACAGTAACTATGGGTGGTACAGTAATTAAGTGACACTAGGTGTCACTTAATTACTGTACCACCCACACACACTGTAATGTTACCCCATTGTACCAGCCTCACATTATGCCGCTACCCATAGCCAGCGCCATCTTGAGGTTATCTTGAGATGATTTCGGGGCTTAGCGTTCCCGTGGCCCGGTCCTCGACCAGGCTTCCTTTTTTTTACACCCCCCCCTCTTCCCAGGAAGTAACCCGTAGCAGCTGTCTAACTCCCAGGTACCTATTTACTGCTAGGTGAACAGGGGCATCTATCTGAAAGAAACTTCCCATTTGTTTCCGCCTTCGCTGGGGATCGAACCCGGAACCATAGGACTATGAATCCCGAGCGCAGTCCATTAAACCATCAGGCCCCATGTATCACTGTAGCCACTGACATCAACAAGTATTATACTTCAAATTGCTATCCACCACCCCGAGGCTCAATACTAGAAAAGCCTCATCGTATACCCGCATCCACTAATCACCACTCAATTCTCAGAGCCGCGAGGATCAACTGACCATAGCCTAGTACTAGTATGAACGCTGTTGAGCATAGAGCCAATTTTGAATATCTCGCTCCGGTATTCTCCTCGATACGAGACGAGAGACAGATTCAGACAGAGTGAGACAGACACATAGACAGTGAGACAGATAAAGACAGAAAACACCCTTTTATTGTTGCTCCTGCAGCTTCAAGCAGATGTTTCTTAAGCCGGTCATGGAATGGGATTTTTTTTCAGGGAGAGAATATATGAGCTGGAGAATGTTGAAGTTGGAGCTCAGCTGGACGTAAACCCTTGTTATCAAAGTTGTAAAGTTGCGTATTAACAGTAATGACTTAACCCGCCGCTAGGCTCGTCCAAGCTGGGGTCGACCACAACCCGCCGCTAGGCTCGTCCAAGCTGGGGTCGACCACAACCCGCCGCTAGGCTCGTCCAAGCTGGGGTTGACCACAACCCGCCGCTAGGCTCGTTCAAGCTGGGGTCGACCACAACCCGCTCCTAGGCTTGTCCAAGCTGGGGTCGACCACAACCCGCTCCTAGGCTTGTCCAAGCTGGGGTCGACCACAACCCGCCGCTAGGCTCGTCCAAGCTGGGGTCGACCACAACCCGCTCCTAGGCTTGTCCAAGCTGGGGTCGACCACAACCCGCTCCTAGGCTTGTCCAAGCTGGGGTCGACCACAACCCGCCGCTAGGCTCGTCCAAGCTGGGGTCGACCGCAACCCGCCGCTAGGCTTGTCCAAGCTGGGGTCGACCACAACCCGCTCCTAGGCTTGTCCAAGCTGGGGTCGACCACAACCCGCTCCTAGGCTCGTCCAAGCTGGGGTCGACCACAACCCGCCGCTAGGCTCGTCCAAGCTGGGGTCGACCACAACCCACCGCTAGGCTCGTCCAAGCTGGGGTCGACCACAACCCGCTCCTAGGCTCATCCAAGCTGGGGTCGACCACAACCCGCTCCTAGGCTCGTTCAAGCTGGGGGTCGACCCAAAGACGTATTCAACAATTTCAACAGTGTATTAACAATTGGCATTTTCTAAAATATATATTTATATTATTATATCTTATAATTTTGTGTATAGTAAGACGTAGATTTGGTTACATATTTAGATGCTGTTGACAGTTATTTGAATTTACAGTGTGTGGGCAATCTGTTCTCGGACCAAGTCCATTCCATCCAGCTGTCGACCCCAAAGACGCATTCATAAATTTTAACATGCTGTACATTCGAACTTAACATGCTGTACAAATTATATATTAGCATATTGTGCATATATAGGCATAGGTTAGGTTAGGTTAGGTGTTTAGATTCCAACCCGTCCTCGACTCAAGTCCATTACATTCAGCGGTCAACCCCACAGACGCATTCATAAATTTTAACATGCTGTTCATTCAAAACGGGAATTTTCTCAACTATTATAATATATTAGCATATTGTGTATATATAGGTATAGGTTAGGTTAGGTGTTTAGGTTGTGTTGACGATTATTTGTATTTGTAGTACGTGGGTGAAGCATTTATAGCGTTGTGATTCGAACAAAATTCGTCAGTGAAACACTTGTTCCGGATATGTTCAAACGTCAGCAGTTGTGAGTCATGTGTAAACCGCTTTTCATTCATAAACAGGGGGTTTGGCGGGTACATGGAATCACTTTTGGATCTTTGTTTGGAGGACGGGCTGTTTACAGCGTTGTGGTTTGAACAAAACTCCCCAGTGAAGCATTTGTTCCGGAAGTGTTCGAACCTCATCAGTTGTGAGTCGTGTGTAAACCGTTTTGCATTCGTAAACAGCTGGGGGTTTGGCGGCTGCATGGAATGGACTTTGGCCTCAGTTGATGAGGACGCTCTGCGTCCCCATAGTACTGTATCGCCATAACAGTGTTGTATCGCCTCTTGCTGTAACCCTAGAGATTACAGACGCATCCCCGGCTGCCAGTATGACCACTCCTAGAGACAGGGTCCATCCGTGCCTATGGCAACAGCGGCTTCACACTCGTGTCAATAGCAACTTAGAGTTCCTCTCTGATTACAATTGCACAAAAGGTGTATCCTCTAACGAGGGGTTCTGCTTTAACGCGCCTCGTTAAATGGCACTCCAATTCCGTTTAGAATGTAATCTTTTGGTGTAATTATGGCGCCAACTCCTGTAGTTGTGCTGGGGGTGGTATATCAAACCCAAATCACCATTTGGTATGTTTGTTTTGAATCTGCTGTTAAGACTTCTTGTCTGATTCACTGTCCTGTGTGGCAGTGAATATGAGCAGCATCCTCACTGTCCTGTGTGGCAGTGAATATGAGCAGCATCCTCACTGTCCTGTGTGGCAGTGAATATGAGCAGCATCCTCACTGTACTGTGTGGCAGTGAATATGAGCACCATCCTCACTGTCATCTGTGGCAGTGAATATGAGCAGCATCCTCACTGTCCTGTGTGGCAGTGAATATGAGCAGCATCCTCACTGTCCTGTGTGGCAGTGAATATGAGCAGCATCCTCACTGTCCTGTGTTGCAGTGAATATGAGCAGCATCCTCACTGTCCTGTGTGGCAGTGAATATGAGCCCCATCCTCACTGCAATAAGACCTAACTGAATTACTCCGATTAGACAAAATTGTATATTATAATTTTCCCGCTCAAGATGCTAATAATATTATGACCAATTAACGAAGAGAAATGAAAGACGTTGCAGCACTGTGAAACAACTTGTGTTTTTATTTTTAGAGATTCGAACCCGGGGCTTAAAAAGGACGTGACCGTCGCCCTACCTACACACACACACACTTCTCTGGTGATCCTTTTATAACTACTGTGGTTTATTTTTTTTTAAATTCTAACATCAGGGGACACTATACACACTGAAAAGTGTTCCTAATTACTCCCAGTGTACCTAGGAACTAGGTAAACTAACTTGAAAGTTTACTTCAGCCCTGAACTATGTTATGGTCTAATTAGTAAACTGAGAATTATTTGTGTCCTGTGGTTACCATTGTAAAAGCATAATCAACCTCTCTGGTTGAATACTCAGTAGCCTAATGCACTGTAAGAACAGTGCATTAGGCTACTGAGTATTCAAGTAAGAACAGATATCTATATTATAACCCAGCGTATGACAGTCGAGTATGCGTGTGTATACTGGTTGGCGTTGTATAGGCCTGGTATGTGGTAGAAAATAAAGTCAAACGAAGCAAAAACAAATGACGTATTGTGTGATTTTTAATAACCAACGCGTAATCAATTTTCTCCCGAGAGGCTTTCTGGTTATGTGTTTTGACAGCCTCACCCTCCCCTCGCCCATGACAGCCCTCCTTGACAGCGCCCCTGGCACCCCCGTCCATGACAGCCCCCTCTTGACAACGCTCCTGGCACTCCGCCCATGACAGATCTGTCAATAATGACAATTTTTGGCTATGGCTCGAGGCTTTTGCTTAGGCCATGTAGTCTGTGTGATTTTATGACGTTAGAATATACATTGCATATACATCACGACAGTATGAATATGCCTGAATTGTTGCATAATATTGCGTCAACATTATGTGGGTTTCTAGATATATTCTCCAAAATATTGTTCCTGGAACGTATATTATTTATTAGTATGAAAGGTTAAAAGTCAATGTAGCTAAAGTTGACGGCACACACACACACACACACACACACACACACACACACACACACACACACACACACACACACACACACACACACACACACACACACACACACACACACACACACACACACAAACACACACACACACACACAGACAGTGTAATTTAGAAGATATCTGTTTTAAGTGTAGATATGATAGAGCCCAACAGGCTCAGGAACCTATACACCTGTTGATTGACAGTTGAGAGGCAGGACCAAAGAGCCGAAGCTCAACCCCTGCAAGCACAACAATTAGGCGAATATACACACACACACGCAATTAGCAATACGCAATTATTGTTATTATGGTATTAGCAATACGCAATTAAGTTAGGTAAGCACACACACACACACACACACACACACACACACACACACACACACACACACACACACACACACACACACCACACACCACACACCACACACCACACACACACACACACACACACACACACACACACACACACCACACACACACACACACACACAAACTTTCCTCCTTAACGGAAACCGAGTCTGTCTTTACCCACAACTTCACAGCTTTAACGTTGGTCGAGTGGCAACAAACCTCATCCGACCGGTCGGCCGCAGCCTCGGCCAAGATGAGTTAAACTCATTTGTAAACACCTGAACTTTAACCAAGAATGTTACCAAAGTTGTATCTTAGTTTGTGGAAGTTTGGAGTAGTTTTGTCATCGAGGTGAAACCCGTCCTCGACTCAAGTCCATTCCATCCAGCGGTCGACCCCAAAGACGCAATCACCAATTTTAACATTCAAAACAGGAATCTTCTCAAATATAAATGAATATTATTATATATTAGCATATTGTGCATATATAGGCATAGGTTAGGTTAGGTGTTTAGGTTCTGTTGGCGATTATTTGTATTTGTAGTACGTAGGTGAAGCATTTACAGCGTTGTGGTTCGAACAAAAGTCGTCAGTGAAGCGCTTGTTCCGGATATGTTCGAACGTCAGCAGTTGTGAGTCGTGTGTAAACCGCTTTTCATTCATAAACAGGGGGTTTGGCGGGTGGATGGAATCACTTTTGGGTCTTTGTTTATGAGGACGCAGTCAGTCTTCGCATACAAAGATCCAAGCTCGTTAATCCAGCCGCCAAACCCCCTGTTTATGAACGAAAAACAGTTTTACACATGACTCACAACTGATGACGCCCGAACACTTCAGAAACAAGCGCTTCGCTCACGTCCTCTGTTCGAACCACAACGCTGTAAACAGCCCGTCCTCCAAACAAAGATCCAAAAGTGATTCCATCCACCCACCAAACCCCCTGTTTATGAATGAAAAGCGGTTTACACATGACTCACAACTGCTGACGTTCGAACATATCCGGAACAAGTGTTTCACTGACGAATTTTTTTCGAATCACAACGCTATAAATGCTTCACCCACGTACTACAAATACAAATAATCGTCAACACAACCTAAACACCTAACCTAACCTATGCCTATATATGCACAATATGCTAATATATTATAATATTAATTTATACTTGCGAAAATTCCCGTTTTGAATGAACAGCATGTTAAAATTTATGAATGCGTCTGTGGGGTCGACCGCTGAATGTAATGGACTTGAGTCGAGGACGGGTTGCTGTAAATGCTTCACCCACGTACTTCAAATACAAATAATCGCCAACAGAACCTAAACACCTAACCTAACCTAACCTAACCTAACCTAACCTACGCCTAACTATACATAGAAATTTTATGTTTAATAATATTAATTTATCCATGAGAACAAACCAACATTAATACACAGTATGTTAAAGTTAACTAATGCGTCTGGGGATGACGGCCGCTGCTTTAACCAGCCTAGCGTGAGGACAGGTTGCGTCTCCTACACACACCAACACCCTAAACATAATACAACAAAGCCACGTATCAACACAAACATATTAAACGGGTAATGGTGCGTTTGATCGGCTAGGCAACAATTGGACCCGGATAAAGCCATCAATAACCATTAACAAAGGGCGTGAGACAGCGGCTAAAGGGAGGTCCCTGGTCAAGGCTCCGTACCGACGTTATTCTTAGTGGAACCTCGTTAATTAACGAGGGTTGCAATATTTCTGGTCTGCTTTGTTCCCTGTTTGTGGTAAATGTGGGTTGGTGGTGGTCAATATTGGTTGGTGATGGTCAGTGTTGGCTGGTGGTGGTCAGTGTTTGTTGGTGGTGGTCAGTGTTTGTTGGTAGTGGTCTTTTATGGTTGATAGTGGTCAATGTTGGTTGGTGGTGGTCAATATTGGTTGGTGATGGTCAGTGTTGGCTAGTGGTGGTCAGTGTTTGTTGGTGGTGGTAAATTATGACTGGTGGTGGTCAGTGTTTGTTGGTAGTGGTCTTTTATGGTTGATAGTGGTCAATGTTGGTTGGTGGTGGTCAATGTTTCGTGGTAGTGTATCATCAGCAGCGCTGTTGACCAGGGACCGGATTCACGAAGCAGTTACGCAAGCACTTACGAACGTGCACATCTTTCCTCAATCTTTGACGGCTTTGTTTACATTTATTAAACAGTTTACAGACAGAGAAAACTTCCCAATCAACTGTTGTTATTGTTATAAACAGCCTCCTGGTGCTTCGGAGCTCATTAACTGTTTAATAATTGTAAATAAAGCCGCCAAAGATTGAGAAAAGATGTACAGGTTCGTAAGTGTTTGCGTAACTGCTTCGTGAATCTGGCCCCCGGTCAATCCATGATGATAGACCTCCAACTCCGTACACACAACGAACCAATAGTTTTCTTCTCGTTAAAATCGTATATGTTGCTAAGTGAGAATGAGCTAAGTTAGCCTAAACTGTTAGATTCGGTTTGAGTTAGGCTAGATTAGGATGTATTAGCTTAGATTCTTCTCGATTGGGTTAATAATTTTATTAGAAATAAAAGCCAATGTTTACCAATTAATCTGTGGATCTTTTTTTAAAATTCGACCATAACATTGTTTAAAAAGTTCCTATATATTTTCTTTAAGGAAACTAACAATGTTAAAATGAATGGTCATGAAGATAATACAATCAAATAACTTTCTACATTTTATTATTTTGAAATAAAGGGTAACAAATGGAGTAAAATAAGGAATACCAGGAAGATAATATATGCCCAAATAAATGTCTGAAACCCATTAGGCGGCAGTGTGTTGGAACGTTCGTGAGACCTTACGGATTCACACCAGAAATGCGGATTTCCCGCGGATTAGGAATATTTGGATGGAGTCGATATTTTTTTGTTTGTTTATGTTCTGCTGGGGATTTGCATCGTATATAACTCGTTTTTGGTTTTATATATTCAATTCGCCGTGTGAGCTGTTTGGATGGTAAACAGAAATGCGTTCGCCATACTGGTTTGATGTGTTTTTGATAACACGACAAATTTATTTATTAATTAATAACGAAATGGAGGGAGGGAGGGAATTATCGGGGGGAAAGTGCCGCTCTGAAGCACCAGGAGGCTGTTTATAACAATAACAACAGTTGATTGGAAAGTTTTCATGCTTGTAAACTGTTTAATAAATGTAACCAAAGTCGTCAAAGATTGAGGAAAGATGTACACGCTCGTAAGTACTTGCGTAAGTGCTTTCGTGAATCTGGCCCGGACCGAAACGTCGTTGTCGTCCCTTCACTTTCTAGTGAGTGAAGTCAACTTTATTTCTTACTAGATGTACCGATCTTTAAGGGATAGCGGGGGAAGAGGAATCCAAAACGAGTGGGTGAGTACTCCCATGATGACTCTGATGAGGGTAGTTGGGAAGAGTGTGGAATTCAACGTTAGGTTGTTAAGTTGCCGCGTTGCTGGATGTAAACAAGTTGGCTTCCTCGTGCGTTTGGCTGCAACTTGACTTCATGTTGCAGCCGAATGCTTTTGCAAATGATGATTCTTTTCCTATTTTTTTGTATTTTGCTATTTATTAATTTATTGTTTTTCTATTATTAATGCATTATTTTGGTTTTTTTTTGTTTTTTTTTATTATTTTGTGCTTGTCTTTCTGCCTTTCTTCCTCTCTTCTCTGGCTTATTCTCTCCATTACTCTCATCCTCTCCCTCTCTCTACTCCTCTCATCCTCTCCCTCTCTCTACTCCTCTCATCCTCTCCCTCTCTCTACTCCTCTCATCCTCTCCCTCTCTCTACTCCTCTCATCCTCTCCCTCTCTCTACTCCTCTCATCCTCTCCCTCTCTCTACTCCTCTCATCCTCTCCCTCTCTCTACTCCTCTCCTTATCTAACGCCTTTATCATACATCTCTTTATGTCCCAATATATTTCTGAATGCATTAGACCCCCCGAGCCATTATCTTAGTTTATTACATCTCTCTCTCTCTCTCTCTCTCTCTCTCTCTCTCTCTCTCTCTCCTCTCTCTCTCTCTCTCTCTCTCTCTCTCTCTCTCTCTCTCTCTCTGTCTCTCTCTCTCTCTCTCTCTCTCTCTCTCTCTCTCTCTCTCTCTCTCTCTCTCTCTCTCTCTCTCTCTCTCCCTCTCTCTCTCTCCCTCTCTCTCTCTCCCTCTCTCTCTCTCTCTCCCTCTCTCTCTCTCCCTCTCTCTCTCTCTCTCTCTCTCTCTCTCTCTCTCTCTCTCTCTCTCTCTCTCTCTCTCTCTCCCTCTCTCTCTCTCCCTCTCTCTCTCTCTCTCTCTCCCTCTCTCTCTCCCTCTCTCTCTCTCTCTCTCTCTCTCTCCTTCTCTCTCTCTCTCTCTCTCTCTCTCTCTCTCTCTCTCTCTCTCTCTCTCTCTCTCTCTCTCTCTCTCTCTCTCCCTCTCTCTCTCTCTCTCTCTCTCTCTCTCTCTCTCTCTCCTCTCTCTCTCTCCCTCTCTCTCTCTCCCTCTCTCTCTCTCTCTCTCTCTCTCTCTCTCTCTCTCTCTCTCTCTCTCTCTCTCTCTCTCTCTCTCTCTCTCTCTCCTTCTCTCTCTCTCTCTCTCTCTCTCTCTCTCTCTCTCTCTCTCTCTCTCTCTCTCTCTCTCTCTCTCTCTCTCCTTCTCTCTCTCTCTCTCTCTCTCTCTCCCTCTCTCTCTCTCTCTCTCTCTCTCTCTCTCTCTCTCTCTCTCTCTCTCTCTCTCTCTCTCTCTCTCTCTCTCTCTCTCTCTCCCCTCTCTCTCTCTCTCTCTCTCTCTCTCTCTCTCTCTCCCCCTCTCTCTCTCTCTCTCTCTCTCTCTCTCTCTCTCCCTCTCAACAAGGACGTGCTCGGCACATTAATCATCATGAAATCCGTGCAGAGTTCCCATAACTTGTAGCTCACCTTTAAGGGTAGTTTGAGAACAGAACGCTCCGTGGAACTTTCATTACCCGAACCTCTTGGCAACAGGGAGGACGTCGAAGTCCCCCTGTATCAACAGCCCCGGGGGCGGCTGTGGGGGTGTTCTGGCCTGCCCTCTGGGGGGTGTGGCGACCTTCTCTCTGGGTTACAGGCCGTTGGAAACCCACCGGGGGTTCCAGCGGCGTCCAGAGGTGGACTGCAGCCTAGTTTCTTGGTGTTTTCAACTGGTATTTCTTCGTGTTGGTGACTGTTTGTATCTTATGTCAATCTGTAATATAGGTCTGTCTCTGTCTGTCTCTCTCTCTCTCTCTCTCTCTCTCTCTCTCTCTCTCTCTCTCTCTCTCTCTCTCTCTCTCTCTCTCTCTCTCTCTCTCTCTCTCTCTCTCTCGTTGCTCGAGTACATATTGAAGTGACACTTAACGTCACGAGGCAATCAGGATGTCCAAGGGCCTCAAATCCCTGAGGATCTGTGGTAGATCCGAGAGACAAATGTCTATTTCATGTGATTGTATTATTACTGTTAAGTCAGTGTTGTGTTGTGAGGTTTGCTGTGTGAGGGGTTAAGGCCTGCCAACCTCCGGAGGGTTATTGAGGTCATAGTAATAGTTTACTGAGTATACGTTAGTCGGGGACATAATCCAGGAGTAGACTAAGCTCTGTGTGTATATACTGACAAGTGGCATTCACCTCTCAGTATACAGTGTATAGCCGTGAGGTTAGTTGGGGTTACAACTGCTCTGTTTCTGACTCTGTTTCTGATTCTCTGTCTCTCTCTCTCTGTCTGTCTCTCTCTCTCTCTCTCTCTCTCTCTCTCTCTCTCTCTCTCTCTCTCTCTCTCTCTCTCTCTCTCTCTCTTCCGAAATCCCGCATTATTCTCTTCAATTCCTACGTGTCGTTCCAACACTCATTTAATCACTCTCTCCTATTCTCTGTCTTCTTATCTCACTGACATTCTTCCTCTCACCTTCTCTCCCTTACCCCCCTTCCTTCTCTCCCTCTCCCTCCTCTCCATCTTTACCTCATCCTCCCCCCCTTTCTCCCTCTCACATCCGCCGGTTTGGGCGTAAAAGACCATTTATTCGTAATATCAGAGGCGCTGTTATCGGAGCCCGGGCTGTAAGTTGGTCGTTGGAGAGCCTCTAACGACCCTTGGAGTCTCCTGCCAGGGGGTTATGGATGGTGTTTCAACCCCCAAGAGACGAGATGCCCAATGTTGGAAATCTATCGCAGCATCTAGGCGATAGTGCACGTGCTGGCTATCGTTATCAACTCATTATTAACATTAACTGCGTTATTAACTCGGTGTTTGACTAATGTACCTGAATGACGGAATGAATTTGTTATCGGGTCTGTTTTTCCCCTTATGTTTTCTTTACTGGAGAAATTAACTCTTCAATTTTTGTTGTACTATTTTATGAAGATCTGACGCTAAGAGATGCGTTGATCCTTGTCAACATTCTCAAAGACAGAGTTCGAATGTTTACAAGTTTGATTGATGAAGATTAAGCCACCCAAAAGGTGGCACGGGCATGAATAGCCCGTAAGTGGTGGCCCTTTTGAGCCATTACCAGTATCAAGAGCTGATACTGGAGATCTGTGGAGGCGCGACTGCACCCTGCGTGACGGGAGATGTCTCCCGGACCAAGTGGTGACCAAATGGTCCGTTACAAATTTCTGTGCTGCCGGATATATAGCCGAGGATGAGGTGAAGGTGAAGCCCCTCACTCATTAGCCAAGAGGACCAATGCAGCTTAGTAATCTCCGATGTTTCCTCGAGG